>NC_092819.1:56482500-56790000 GCF_023375885.2 Dermacentor andersoni | reverse complement strand
GAATCGTTATATTACATCGGTGTGCTACATTAGGGACATTGCCAAATTCATCCATATCGTAGAATTGATTGGCCATATTGCCAGCTCCGACTAGCTCACGGGGCTGCTCCGGCCTCTCGAGGCCGGGGCAGCCAACACGGCGGAATTCGGCAATACGGAGGAAATTGCTAATCATCTCAAAATGGCTTAGTAGTTCGCAGCCTATCCCACTAGGCCTTACTCCGGTTGCCATAGGAACAACTTCGTGCACACGCGCTTACAGAACTACGGAATGGCATGACGCACGTTGTACGAGGCACGCGCCATTACCGTATTGGTTCCAGCGCGTGAGCGGTACGCTGCGCGGCAAATCACCGCACCGTACGAAAAGTTAATGACCGCGCCTCACAACGCCGTCATCCAAAGTACCCCAAGAAGAAAAAAAATAACGCCATCAAATTTTCAATTGTTGTATGCGTCCCACACTCCATTACCAGAGGCGTGCGGAGGAAGTGAGATCATCAAATAAGTGAATAGCGAAGAAGTGGAGATCATCGACGGTTCTTTCGCGGATTATCTATTATTCTTCATTCACATGTCCGACAAAAATTTTAAATCAGAGTACTCTGCCTTCCTCCTCCTTCCTCTGTCCCTTTCTCTATTATTCCCCTCTCCCACCCACCTAAGCATGCACAATAACCCAGCACCGCGGGTCGATTTTCGTCGGCCTGTGCCCCGAAACATCAAGGCACGACCTCTCCGCGGGTCTCAAGAGGGTTCTGCACTACCGTCTTCTCCGCCGCCCCAGCAGTGCCAGTTAGCTTCAAGAACCCCTCCCCCCCCCCCCCCCCAAAAAAAAAGAAAAAAAAAGAAGGAAAGAATAACGATCCGACAGCCGCGGTACTCATTTCTTTGAAGAAGGCTCCCCTGAACCCCATTCCATCCGCGCCATGGAGTAATAAGTACAAAAGACGCAGCGTCTGTCTCCGAGGGAAACCGTTTAAGCGTGACACTCCCACCGTTAGCGTTCCGCGCAGCAGCTGGAGATCTCCAGATACGGTGCGAACCAACGACGTTTCTTTTTTTTTTTTTTAATCTACCATATATACGTACACGACATGAACGACACGTTAAGCCGGCCCGCTCGTTTTCTGTCGCCCTGCGACGCTAAGTGGTGCGTGGCAGCGGTGGGGGGAAGATTCGCGATCACTCGACGCGTCTCGCGCCGTTGGCCGCAACAGGGGGAACGTGAAGACAAGCGGCTAAGTTCATTGTTCCTCCCACCTCCCCGCCCCTCCTCCTCTTTTGCAGCGAGATATCGTTGCAGAGGGGGAGAGGGAGTAGGTAATGGGTGGTGGAGGGCCCCGCGCGATGTCCGTAAGCCGTCTCGCAATTAAGAGAGCCCTGGAACAAAGGCGCTCCCCCGTTCGTGCAGAACGTAGCATAACGTCGCAATATCACGTCGCAGCGAACGCCTTTCTTGGCCAATTTCGACGCGTCGCGTCCAGCCATACGTGCGAAGGCGCGGCAGGTGAAACAATCCGAGTGTTTCGTCGCTGTGATAAGGGTGATGGATGAGCCGTGGCGCATTGTACGGAAGATCAATGTCGAGAGGCTTGTTTTTTATTGCTGTTTCATTGCGATAGCATTTCTGCTGCCGGCGTCGGCGTCGCGGTGAGGTTCCGTATAAACGGCTGTGAACCAGTCAAGCCGTCCCAACGTTAGCCGTCCTAAATGAAACATCTTTTTTTTTCTCACTATACTTAAATCTGTATCTCAAGAGATACGAAAATGGAAATTGAATTGATTTGGTTAGCCTGTAGCCTTTCTTTCACTCTCTCCAGGCTTACAGTTTATTTCACTACAGTTTAACTCACTCAAATGGTGGCCCACTTTTAAGGAACGTGATCCGCTAATACAAGCTTCTCAACCTCTGTTGTTAAAATCCAAATTCGCTTTCCACGTCACAATGCGGACGGCATGGCCGGATCATTTTGACCACCAGGGTTGTTTCAACGCGCACATACATCAAAGTGCACGAGCGTTTTCATTTGGTTCAGTGCACGTTTAGAAATTCCTGGGTGTTGAAAGTTAATGCACGGCACTCCGCTAACACGCCGTCACCTTGCAGTCCACAGCGCAGCGCGGGACGTAAGAAAGGCCCCAGTAACTTTGGCCCTAAATAACAAGCAGTTCGCATAAGCGCAGTGAACGAAGTGTCCCTTGTTCTTGGATGTCATATTTTTGCAAAGATTGTGAGCTTCTAGCAGAGACGTACGGGGACACCGTCAAAACGGAAGGAAAAGCATCTAGTTAAGACCTAGTTTTCACTAATTCGCAGCTTCACGCACCAACTGAAGCCATCCGTCCCGGTTAACGCACTCAAGACGCGGGTGTCCTCGACACAAGGGGGGGTCTCGCTAATTGGATTCTCCCGCTCCAAACTTCGGCAGCCCAGACAGAAGTGTTTGTGCAGGCGCCGCAACTGAAGACGTAACCCTATATGCCGACCTTCACACTGCGTACTTAACGATAAACCAAGTTAAACAGGCTGCACAGTTCGTTTGAAAATTTGCTCTCACCAGGCCAAGCATAATTTGGAAACTTGAACACCGACAGTCTTAACCAGCACTCGTCGCACACTGTGTTTACGAAGACAAAAAACTGCTCACGCTTTCAAGTAGGAATCCAGTTCTCAACGCAAGCGTAATTAAGCCAGTTTAGTTATGCCAAAGATGTGTCCCTACTGACCACAGTCACCAAGGGCACACATGCGGTCGTTTTCTCGGACTCGCTGCTCAGGCAAGATGACAAACGTACATACCATACAAGGACGCGTAGAAATCGTAGCGTTCGCGAACCATTTAAGGATGCGAAACTCGCACTAATGCAGGCGCTGCTTGCTTCGGCATTTCAATTTAGCGCTGCTCACAATACAATTCGCAATACAATACAACAGCCGGCGCTGAAAGCCGGTGGAGAGAGAGATAGATGTATCGTCGGCGCTCAGTTCTCTCGCCCTATGTATATATGCAAACAAGGCCGAACGCGCAAAATCGAAATGACGTTTATTAATCGATGTCATGCCTCCCAGTCTGCTGGCGCACGCACTGAACGTCTCCCGACGCAGGCTGCTGACTGCATGCTACACACAGCCGCGCATAATTTCATAAGCGTCAATGCATGTATCGCGCCGCCAAAGCAATTGAACGCTTCTGCGAGACGTCATGCGAGACGTTCGTACACAGCTGACGCCCTTCCATGTCGCTTTACCCCGTTAAAACAAGTGGAGCCATCGCGTGCAAACACACATCACGATCCGGCTGCGACGCCGACGCATATTGAGAGCGTATCGACCGCCTACAAATCTGCCGCCCTCGCTCACGCGATCACACACCTTGCGTATGCTCACGGGTACAGGGCGCAGCGAAAAAAAAAAAAAAAAGGAAAGCCCAGTAAAGCAAGCAAGAGTACGTCTACCAAGTGCGCTTGGTGCGATCCATTTCAGAGCGTTCTGTTCATCGTCCTGTCAATCATACAGCTATCCGACATTGTCGATATGCGAAGCCAATGTTATGGAATTTCGCCCACGGGTAGCAAAGGAGCCTTGGGATGATAAGAGGCGCGTCCGTTCATACCGGCCCGGGTGCCAACGACAGGAGCGGTTGGGGGAACTTGGCGGCTGTTGCGAAGCAACGAATCTTTGACGGCGATATGAAGCTCGAGTTATGGTACGAAAGGGACGGTGAGAGAATGCGACCGCTACGCAGAAATTAGGGTGAATGCTAGAATTGAAAGAGAGGGAGGGTGGACTTGGTTACAAATTCTCGAGGATCATAAAAATAAAGAAAGGAAACGGGTATAAGTATTGGCAGAAAATGGCCAGAGCGCTGCGATAAGTTGCGCAGTGGAAAATTACATGTAAACAAAAATAGAAGCACTATGCTATGACGAACCTGGAAAACGTGCGAACGCATAAAGGAGACATTCGTTAATTGGAGGAAACGATAATGCGCCAAGTGAAGCGACGACGCGCGCCGAATAGGAAGCTGAAAAAAAAAAAAAAAACGTGCATGATAAACTACAGCGGTTGGGAAAGATGCGCGAAAGAAAGTTAGATGCGCGAAAGAAAGTTACAAAAACACAGAAAGGGGAAAGAATACCATTTGGCCTTCCAGCATTAGCATGTGTGCCAAGAGCACGGGGGAACGGCCTGCCTAATGTATATAATATGTAGTATTTGAATTAGGAAGGAACAGCGCCAACTAAGACGATCACGAGAGGGAGAACGACACAGGTAAAGCGCGCCAACTTCATCTATCTTTATTAACCGAAAAATCAGTAAATATACGGAAAATCACAAACATGCGCACAAGGACCATAATGCATCATCTGACAAACCGTTCAAGATACGACATTTCCCTTTTGAAGAGAGTCACGGAAGTATCACTAACACATTTTTTTCCTCTCTTCTGTATATGGAATGCTTCCAAAACCTCATGTGCCTTTGTATCTCTGATTTTGCCAAGAATCTTTATCTCTATAATATTGTACCTAAACTTCTGAAATAGTAATAGTAATAAATAAAGCGGGGTGAGAGCGATGCTTATTGCTTATTACAAGAACACAAAATAATTACGGGGTTTTACGTACGTGCCAGAACAATGGTTTGATTATGAGACACGCCGTAGTGGGGGACTCCGAAATAATTTAGACCACCAAGGGTTCTTTTAACGTGCACCTAAATTTAAGTACACGCACGTTTTCGCATTTCGTCCCCATCGATATGCCACCACCGTGGCCGAGATTCTATCCCGCGACCTCGTGATTAACAGGCCAACACCATAGCCACCAAGCAACCACGGCGGGAGAAAGACAGTACAGGATTTTGTCTTCTTTGTTGGTTTTCAGAGCGATGCCGTCGGGCGAGGTAACCTCGTGAGTGCCCTGTTAAAAAGTTCCACGGATATTGCATGACCTTCTCCAGCGCACCTTCCTGAAAACAATTCGGCGCGTTACTACGATTGTCTGTACCTGTGCGAGCAGACCCGGTGTCACTCTCGGCCAGGCGGAAGCAGTGCGTCTTAACCGAACGCCTGTCAGCCTTACAGAAGCAGTTATGATGTGGATAACCCCCGCGTGCGCTTGACCGCGACGACACCACAGGGAAATTATACGCACGAAGTAAAACTGCCAACTTCACATGATCATACGATGAGCAAATGCCGGAGTGTTCTAAGGTTTCTCGTTCTACAACCCCACCTGGAGCTGTGCGACGATTTCGTGGTGTCGCCTGATTCGCGGCCACCGAGTGGTGAATACTCCACTAGCCGGTTTTCGCCGACAAAGACAGTTGACGCTCCAGCAAGCTCAGCTTCGGTCCTAGTCTATAGTTTCGGTTTGTCAGAACGGGGACCCGAGGACTGCCGCCGAAGGCCGCACGGACGGCGTAGCATTTGTGCAAGAGCGCGGCATTAGAGAGCTTTAGGCTAGGGGACGCAAGCGGCTTGCGTACGCAAGAATTAGGGGGCCACGGTACTGCGCATGCGCAGTAAAGTCGCTCCTATAGTTCTTGCGTACGCAAGCCACTTACGACCCCTAACCGAAATCTATTAGGTGGATGCGAAAGCGAAGAACCGGCACGCGCCGATGCAGACGAAACTATAGAAGCGACAGGAGAAGGTGTTGACAGAGGAACGGCGGCGGAAGCGAGAGGCAGGAGGAGGAGGAAGCGTCGCGTTCGCGGCCAGCGACCTGTGCTGCGCGCAAAGAAGGAGCTCGGCAGGCGCTGGAAGAGCACAGAATGTCCAGCGGAGAGGCGTGCGTCCGTACGCACGCACTTCAGAGGCTTACAACGGAAGTACTCACAATGGAGCCTCGGATCGAAGCTCCACATCGACGGTATAAGTATAATCCCGAAGTCCGATCGCTAAAGATTCTCTTAGCTGGAGCCTTGCCAGCGAGATCCACCGCCCCATGATCGAAGTATAGTCAACCGCGATTGAATGACGATCGATCCTCTTCGGTTCTTGAACTGTCGTTTCGTAAGCAGCAAGGACACCGAGTGAAGTGTCGGGTGCTTTTTTGTTGTTGTTAAGATACTCCTCATTGAAAACAATCGCCGAGAAGCGTTATCTAACGCGGATACTTCAGTAGAGACGCAATTCATATTGTGGGTTGCGCAATGTACAAGATTCGCCGAGCGTGTGTCCCGATATTTAGGCATGTCGTTGTAGCGCGTGGCGCACGTTTGCGCTTCAATGCTATCGACCGCTTTCTTTGATCTCATCTCACCTGCTGTTTTCGTATCATCTTCAAGCAGTTTTCGTCGTTTTCGAAATGCCGACGACGGAGGCTACGGACGTTTCATCCACCATCAAAAATAATGCCCACCAATGCACCCTTCGCGAAACGCGTACAGAGCGCGGGTCCAGGGCAGCGTGAGGACGCGCTTAATTCATTCGCATCGTCGACTAGCGAAGTCACGCGCCAGCGTGGCGACGTGCTATAGACACACGCTTGCGAAACCCGACTGGGCGAGGGACGTACACGAAGGACGCGACGGATAGGCGATTTCTAAGCCTCGCATATATACCATACGCGGTGGGGAAGGGGGGGGGGGTTGCACAGACAGAACCGAAAGCGCCAAATCACGCTTTATTGTTAATTTTCTTTCCTCACTTCGCTTTGAAGTGCCGTTGCACAGGCTGTTACGAGGGCCATTTACGCCCAGCGGGAGAAGAGCGCGCTTGCTTGCACAACAGTGACGACTACTGCAAGGCGAAAGAAACTGCGCACGCGGCGACCTTCTCGGCCCAAGTGATGCGGGCTCGACTTCACGCTGTCGCAGTCGTCAAGGTGCGCCTTCTCCGTAACCATCAGAGGGCGCCACAGTGAACCCGAGAGAAGCGTCGTGCGAGAGCGCGCGTTTGCGACCGTAATTACGGAAGCTACGCAATGTGTAATAAGGAAAGCGACCCCAACGAGAAACACGAGAAAAAAAACGTTCTAAGTATCACAAGGGCACTTCGACATAACGCCCGCTGTGAAATGTTCAGTGCGGAACAAGCTATATAACACGTGCAACGAGTTGTGTAAAAAAAAATGGCGCACGTTCATGATTATTTTCGAGGCCCGCACAAATTGATGCCGCGGCCGAGCTGTAGCCTCGTGCGAGTGGAAGGTTCCATAGAAAACAAAGGTGAAAAAAACAACAACTAAACACTAATCCAGTCAGTGGCGATTTAAAACCGTACAGAAACAGTCCGACAAGGCGGCGGAAGTGTTCGCGTTTCGGCTGACGCTGACCTCATTCTAGTCCGATCGCACAACGGTTTTGAGGAAGCCGAGTTCAATCACCGGGCGTCGAGCAACGTCTAACCGCCGTGCGCGACAACTGTGTACAGAAAAAAGGTTCCGCAGAAAGCTCGAAAGACGGCGTCGTCCAAACAAACGACTCCTAATTGAACACACTATACACGCGGCCGCGATCCGTCTTGGGAGCCCGCAGAGCAGGTCACAAACAAGACGTATACAGGACGTATACAAGACGACGGCTACAGGTCGTGGTATAACTCTCGGGAAGTTTTCGCATATACGGATGTGGCGACGCTCTGACATGGTGGGGGCGAAGTGATGACGATGCAGAAGGGACGGGGGCGTCAATACTCCACAGAATAATGGAGATGCGCGCAGAGGCGAGAACTTCACCCTCACTTTCGAAAAGCTCCGCAGCGGGACGAGCGAGAGAGCAGCCGTACTGCGTCAGACGGCGCGGCACGGACGCGATCGACGTTTCCGCCACAATTGTTGTCGGCACCCCACGCAGCCACGCAGTGGCATCGTGCGCTACATATACACGCGGCGGCATGGATTGCTTCACCTACGCCGTCGGGGCCGACGTCGTCGTTTGACCGACAGACAGACGGACTCGTTCGGCGGGGCTTGATCGACTCGTCAAGGGCATTCGACTGTATACCGCGAACGGCGTTCAAGCGACACAGGGGGGAAGGGGAAAACCCGAAAGCATCACGCGCTCACGTGCCGCGCCAACTGGAAGGTCAGGTCCGACGACGCGGAAAGATGAAAGAAAACGGTTACGGCACTCACACGCCTGCATGCAGGCTGCTTCTGTCGCAATCGAGAGGTTTAGAAATAGCGTATCGAAGAGACTCCATTGTACCCAAGGAGAAGGATCAGCGACACTGCGCGTGCGCGAAGCACGAACTCGGCTTGGGTGCTTTTGTATGGAGTCTGGTTAGCGCACACGATAACTTTGGGTGCGCCATTTCCGAAACTCCCTAATGACTACGACGCTCGCCTTTTGTAGCGCGGTAAGCATCCCGAGTCCTTTCAGTCAGTCTGGCGAAAATTTATGTGTAGACAATAGAAATTACGCGTCGTAACTACGCCGCAGTGGGGGATTGCAGATCAATCTTGACCAACTGGGATTACTTAACGCGCAGCTAAGCGAGTGTAATTACGTTTCGATTTTATCGAAATGGGACGGCCGCGGTCAGGAGAGGAACCCATGACCATGAGGTCGGCAGCAGAACGACATACAGCTACTGCGCCACCGCCGGGCGGGTAAACGGAACATGCGCCTTTCGCAACTGCAACCTACTTGCGAAATGCAACCCTGTTCAAAACGTAATGCGGCACAGGAAAGGAAGTTAAGCGAGGCCCGCTCTGGCCTTCGTTACTAAGACTAGGCTCCAACACAAAGGGGCCGGCCACGTAAGGGACAGGCTCATTGCCACGATTGTGCTCCAGATTGGCTGACGTCTTCCGTACAACTGGCAGCCCGGCGCCATGTCACTATGACATATTACTACGGTGTTGGCGATGATGTAGGCGAAGGTTCGAGGCGCTGCAGTGATCCCTGGAGCTGGTCTGGCTTTATTTAGTTAACGGATCTGTACGCCCTGATAGAGTTACCACAGTATGTAGGCCAGTGACACTGCAACCAAAAGACCACCGCGAGGCTTAAAGAACACCTCTGCCAAGGTCGTGTGGGGGGCTGAGCTTCTCTCTGTTTGATAACGGTATAAGCTTTCTGCTCCAGACTTCCGCCGCCGCCGCTTTAATTATCACCGATGTTTCCACCCCGATACATTTACTGCCGATGGGGCAAAAAAAAAAAAAAGAAGAAAGAAAATCAACGTTCCCGGCTCGGGAGCTTCTCCAGGAATGGATACACATTCCGTAGCATTTAAGAAGCTAATAGACAAACTGTAGGCGCCATTATTCGCATGTGAACGCAGCGGATAAACCATGCTTTGCAGTGCTGAAGGAAGTTCACGGTGGAGATCGAACAGGTAGGAAATATGTTGGCCTTACAACTGAGGTTCAGAAGGAAGCAATACAGCTGCGAACGGGAAAGAATGGCAAAACGAAATCTATCGCGTCTGTGTGTCAATTGACGGAATGGTGACGCAACTATCGTCTTGCCGAATGTCATTGCCGAAGCTGTCAGTTAACTCATTCGACCAAATGGCCCGTCTTTAAACTCAGCGTGTGTTGCAGGATACATCGCACAGTTCTGGTTCAGACTGGCGGCCGAATAACAGTCTCCCGAGCACTACGTTCCCACAGCAAGGACGATGCAAACGCAATGAGTCCTTGTCGCAGACGTCTGAGATGATCAGTGGGTGGTCCACCCCTAGTAGCGCTGCGAACGAGGCCAATGTCGGACCAACGTTGGCCGATGTAAAGCCAACAGTGGTCTGACCCACACCAGCCCGGTTTCCGCGTCGCCAGGCGCACGTGTTAGTTTTCCCAGAGACGTTTCAGCAACACTGAGGCGCCACTCAAGTTCAAATATACATATGCATTCAGAAGCAGGCGGTAATCTCTGTCTGCAGCGTTGGACGCTACTTCATCGAAAGCTATTGCCTCTGTGGCTCTGCTGTTTACACAGTTGTACCCTCTCTGCTGACGACAAGATTGACTCCTCGACATGCGAGTGGTTAAAACGTCCGTATACTCACGAAAGCCCTGAATAGTCGACGTTGCTGAGGGGGAAGGGGCGGTGCCTGCAGAAGATGGGCGGCCGTAGCTACTGAAAAGGCCAATGCGTGTGTCTAGGTGAAAGTGCACCGAGAATGAGAAATGGAACACTGAGTCAAGCCTTGTTCCAGCATGAAAACGTGACTATGTTTCACGCATTCTGAGCTTCCACCGGTGCTCGGGGTTTAAGTTATACGAGTCTACAGTGGCGCCACCGGATGAGTGGTTTCGTTGAATAACGTTATACCCCTTTCTCTCTCTTGCTCTTGTTTCCTGCGCAGTCCAATTGCACTGCGTTTGTACTTTACCGATTCCGGTACGCCCTCCAGCCCCTTCCCTCCTTAACCAGGTTGGGCAGTGCTGTTGGCGATTGCGAGTATATAGGCGCGGTACACTACAGACATTGCAAACCAATTAAGATAGCGGCCCTGCGAAAACGTCAGCGTCAACAGGAAGCTGCGGGTGCCTAACGACTCAAAAAAGTAGATCATCTGAAGGATTGCGCTCGGCCGCACGACACGGCGTAGTGAATCACCGAGGACTTGCAACGTCCGTTATAGCTACGGCAGGAACAGCATCCCAAGAACGGAGAATAAAGACACAAATGCAAGGCCTGATAGAGCCGCCGTGAGTTATGACCCATTTGGGGCGTGTTATCGCAAAGCCCCCAGTCAGTCACACGCGATCATAGCGCCGTCGCCAAACGTCGTGTTGTCACGCGCCATCCGCGCGTCATAAGGACCTCCACCCCCACACTCCTTCCATAGAGAGAGCGGTGGAGGAGAAGACCTCCTCTGCGGACTGTTACGCGCGAGCACAGAGGCACGTGCTGCAGCTTCTACAGTGCCCTCAATGGCCACCCGCGCGCGTTCAAAACAGTCCAGAGGGCTCAGGTATACAGCTCTCGTTGGATTGAGTGGAAACAATGTGCGCGGCTAAGACAACGATGACGGTACAGGCCTACGCGGGCGCCATCAATCACACTTTAGCGAGCACCGAGACCCACGAGAGGGCGCTGATTTTTTTCGGCGCGTTTCCTTTCGTTCTCCTCTTAACGCAAGCGCATCATACAAACCTCAATCTATATAGTATTAGGCGAAATCACACTCGCAGCTTCCTCCCTAATAAGGGAAGGTGTAATACGGCGCGTGCGAGCGCGCGCACCAAGCTCGCGCCTACTGAGCGGCGAGCAAGCACACAAAAAGAAAGAGAGAGAGAGATATAGAAAGAGAAAACGGTAAGGCAGTCAAGCATAATTTGCCTCCCGTAACGTCAGAGCGGAATGAAATTGGCAAAAGGGTGCGCATTTTCCTGTCTCATCAGAGAGAGAGAGAGAGAGAGAGATGTTCAGGCCGAGGAAGATGAGACGCGTGGACGGTCTATTGTCGAGATAAGTGCCTCTGCCCCTGCAGCACAATCTCCGATGACACAAGGGAAAGAAAAAAAGAAAAGAAAAAGAAGCGCTGCGCGGAACCAGGAAGTCGGGAGAGGTCAGTTCCGCACACGTCCGTTTTCAATTCGGATAGGCTAGTTTGCGAAACAACAAAAATAATAACACGCCAGAAATAGCAACGGGGAAAGTAACCCGCGGGTGGCAGAAACTCGCTCCACGCTCAAAATGCCGGCGACGCCGTGCGCGCGGAAGGCAGCGAAATGCAAAGCACACGCGCTGCACATATACGCCGGCGCGTTTAATAACAATGCAGATGCGCAGACCATGCTATACGAAGACACTTGCGGCATTCCATCAGTCACGAGGAGCGCGTTTTGTGCGCTGGACCGTAGCACGTGCTCTACCATCACCTCAATACACATGCACACACAGTCGGCGCACATAGTTCGTGACACGTATGAATGAATGAATGAATGAATGAATGAATGAACCCTGAAGACAACTAACCGATCAGAGAGAGAGAGAGAGATACCATGTAGCAGTCTTGGTCAGAGTTGAAAAGGCTAAATGTCGGCCAGAAATGTCTGCATTTGCATTGGGATACATAAGAACCAGCAGTACGTACGGTGCGCGTCCACTTCGACCAAAGTAAGGTAAAAATCAACAACATTCGACCTCTCCTGCGTAGCCTTCGAGTCTCCACACTGTCGTCTACTGTCGCAGAGAGTAGACGACAGTGGGCATACTAACGTTCCAGTGAGTCTGTATGTGCTGTGGTGCGGCATATCGCACAGGCGACTGCGAACCGCGGGCGTGAGGTATATCGGGGCACGCGAAAAGATGAAAGAAATACCGGCAGCTGGGGGGATGCCAGAAAAATTAAAGGCTCGCGTCTCCCGGCTGCCCCTGCATATTACAGCACAATAATAATAATTAAAAAAAAAATAAAGCCCCTATAGCGGGAACGTGTAGCCGCCGTTAAACATCGCGGAAGGTCCGCATACCGTATGTAGAACAAACGCACGAACAATATGGCAATTGCAAAGGAGTGATTACGTTTTGTAATTATATATATATATATATATATATATATACTGCTATTAACTGGATGAAGACTGGCCATAAGGCATAATGTTTAATATACATTTCTCAATGTTCGGATAACATTTGATTTCAATTAGCCTCTAACTAAAATGCCTCCTATAACGCGATCTCAGTAGCCACATTCGGCTGATTAACATTGCGAGCACGAATATAAGCTACAATATAGCTTGCACCATCGTTTAAAGTTGTGCCCACACTCCTTTTGAAACACCTTCACAAGCACCGGGAGCTGCGGCCTCCACCACGTACCGCCACGAACGTGGCGTGCGTGTCCACTGCCGAATATCCATTTTTCTTTTGTTTCTTTCCATAGCCGCGTTTACAGCAATGCGATTAGAGCAGCAGGGTATACTACTACACGCGAGCGCGTTTACGTGTGGTGCGTCTGCCTTCGTCCGAAACAACCCGGAAACTAGTTTCCCGGCGAATGCGTTCCTCGAATTACTCGTCGTTTCATTTCGCTCTCTCTCTCTCTCTCTCTCTCTGTCGATGCGATACGCTAGCATTTTACATGCACCGCCTCAGTCGGGACTTTCGCCGCCTCGGTCTGTACCCTCTCCTGGCGCACAAATGCGATTCGCCTTCCTACAGTGCAGCGCCACTTGCTGCACTCACGTAAAAGGCGCATATCATCTATAGCGCACGAGACTAACGTAAACGGCTGCTGTAAAAATACGCTCGCAAAGGGTTATAACTCGATACAGGTAAGTCGACCCTCGCTGTGTGTGTAAAGTCTGGCGTACGGCATCGACAGAGAGAAGAAAAGTGAGAGGGCTTCCAGCGTGTGCTCTCTTCCAACTAACTCACCAGCGAAACATGCCACGTGCAACCGCTGTCGCATAGTATTACCGTGATGCGCCACGAAATGCGATACTCTGCCTGTACTGTCGCATTCACGCAAGCACGCGTCTACTGAAATCGTCGCCGCACTGAATATACACACGGCTAGCGGACGCGCGACGAGTTCACGTTCCGAATAACCGCGCGTGCCGTACGTGTAGAGAAAAGCCATATACGGTCGACGGCCGTGTTTCACGGTGCGGTTGACATTTATTGGACGACCTGTCCCAATACGTATGTGCGCTCACGTGCACGCAGCTGTTGCTTCCCTGTCCTCCTCCACCGCGTGTCTGTTTGTCCTGGAACGACTACGTAAACGCGCCATCAATCACCACCGCGTGTCGACAACAGGGGGTCGAGTCAGCGTGGCACTTGCCTCCGGCTCGAGAAACCCCGGGTTTAAATCTTGCGTCACACGCCTCCTCCTCCTCCTCCTCGTTTTGCTAGGAGCTCGTCCCAATAGGCTGCGACGTATACCTTGCGGTATGATTTTGCAAAACCATGCCGTAATTCCTTTCGGTATGTAACATGGGACCTTTTTTAATAATAATAATAATAATAAAAGGAAAAGAAGAGACGTCGCTAGCACTGTAAAAATTTATTTGGCAAATATTGTTGCGGGTAAAAGTGATGAGCTTATTGTTAAGCTTATTTTTGTGTTCACACACTTCATGCTAATTGACCCACGTTGTTGCCTACCAACGTACGTATAGTTGTCTGATGTTTTGCGCTAGACAATGCCGATATTATTCTCTATGCCTTTTGTTTAATGTATCCGTATACTCCAAGTCTGCAACCTGTTTAGTTATGCCGCACTTTTTTCACTGAGTGTCATGTGTAAGGGGCACGGACCCAATCAAGCCTGTTGATACCGCACACCCCTTGAAGATGCAACACCATCAAGCCCACATTTCAACCCTCGTGAACTGTCGACACGCTTGTCTAAATTTCCGCGACGGTAGACACCACCCCCAAACCGCAAGGCCTCTGCAGAACAAGAAACCCCGCATGTATACTGAGTGGCCTCTGCACCGCGGTATTTCGCTGGAATCGTTCAGAGGTACTGCGGCTTATTTCGCACGCACATTCGCTCGTCCAGATCATCGCCGGCCGAGACAGCACGTGAGCCAGCGGCGAAATAACATCCCCGTGTGTGCGCACGCACATACTTCATACTTTTTTTTTTTTGTCATCTGCCGAGCAAAAGGGGCGCGCCGCTCACAATGGCGGCGAGGGAAACGCGAGCAGCTGGGGCCCGCATCTGCGGCACTTGTGACGACACAGCACCTGAGAACCGCGGCGGCGGCGACAACGATCGCTCACGCGGCCGCAGGCGCTGCTGCTCTGTCACCGAGCGCGCGCACGGTCTGGATGCCTCGAGGAGTCGTCACGTGAGCGCTGGACGCGAATGGCCGTGGACGGTGGAGGGGGGGGGGGGGGGGATGACGCCCAAAGGCATGTGCCTGCGCGCTGTGGCTGACACAACGAGGACCAGACTGACCGACGCGCAAAGAAAGGGACCGAGACGTATCGGTGGTGACCGCATAGAGATTCCTACAAACAAACAAACAAACAAACAAACAAACAAACAAACAAACAAACAAACCCACTAGAGGAAACTCCGGCGTTAGTGTCTATGGGAGGTGCAAGCATAGCGGTTCAGCGAGCATGGAAATTGTGGGTAGTGCATGGATTCCAATCAATCAATCAATCAATCAATCAATCAATCAATATTAGTAGACATTATTACAATTACAAAGGAAATGTAACACAGAAGGAGGTCTCAAAGTAAAAACTGTCAAGGGGACCTCCTGTTCTAACATGCATAAAAGCTAAACGAAGCTTGCCTAAGCTTCGTTCTTATGGCTTAAAATGGCTTTGCGACTTCGCGAGATCGATGACATTTGGGCAACATATTGCGTTATAAATATGATTCGTCAGATTACGCACGTACGCTGAAAGTAATTTTGTTCGAGCGCTTAGAAAAAATATTACATGGAAATTTAGGGGGAGGGGGGGGGGGAGGACGCGGAACGAATGGCGTCTGAAACCTCAAGCGTGAAGGTTAAGGAAATCCGCGTACAGTCGCGCGCGAACGCCTAGCGACCACGGCATCAGCGACATTTCTAACATTTGTTCAAACTCAGTCGTGCAACCTGGAATATTCCCAACGCATTGCATTGATCGAACGTAGGCTGTATCATTTGATTTCGGCCGGCATGTCTAGGCTGCGAATAAGGCGAAAAAAAATGCTTCGCGGCATATGCGGTATTCAAACTTTCCTCGTGACTGCAGTATACCCATACTCCCGCGCGTCATAGTCTGAACGATTACAGCGCTACCAGAAAAAGAAGGGGCTTCCGAGATTGGGCGGCGCATGGTGGCCACGTTGTCCGATCTCGGAGGCGACGTCTCTAGTTTCTGTTTCTTTCCACGTTGGCGGAAGGAAACAAGACGCCACACAGAGGTCGTGGTGACTGTACGGGAAGCTACTCACACCGTGCAAGCTCGGACAAACTCACGAGGAATGCCATGATTCAGGCTGACAGGGCCTGAGGCCTGGCGGCGGCGGCCTGACGATAAACAGACAAGAGTTTTGACATGAGTACCGACGTGCGACATGCGGCAGCAACGTCGCGTTCTTCTTTCGTGATTCGACGTTCCGATTTATATGGCGACGACCAAAGAGGAGGAAATGAAAAATAAAGGTGACGAACGGGGCTCTGCAGCGGCTTGTGTAACGGGCCACGTACGCGACGAGGATCGCTCGCACGAAGTTGCAGCTCCGAGCGCCGTGTATGGCTTGCATCGACTCGTCATCCCCTTCTGACTAACCGCGCGCGACGATCGATTTAATCGAAGTACGGGGGAAAAAAGACTTCGGCTGTTTATCGGCAACGTCTGTACAGAATGCACGTTGAAAACTTGTATAGCCTGCGGACTCTATTAAGTTCACAAAAGCAGTGCACTGATTGGTTGCCACTTAATATCAAGCATGGATAGCCATGTACATAATATTGGAAGTGGAGGGTACGTCGACGTTAACATCGTCGAGTGCGTATACCGATGGTTAAGCGTGCTTTTTTTTTTATTTCTAAGCGTTATTAATCTAACCTGTGCCATTCTTTGCATTGTGTGGTGAAGTTTGTTCTCTTTACGAACACATTATACAATAGGCCGCAGTATGTTCATAAATAAATAAATAAATAAATAAATAAATAAATAAATAAATAAATAAAAATAAATAAATAAATAAAGATAAGTAAATAAATGGCCTTACGACTTATTCATCTGTATGTATAAGGCACAAGGAAAATACACAGAAAGACACTGTTTTATAAGGTGTCCACATACCTAAAGTCCGCACAACTTTCTTCTTTCCTCCCTTTCCCCTTCGCGTTAATTGATCGATCGACTAATGGATCGATTTACAATTATTTGTTGGTTGAGTTCAACGTAACGAAGTCGCACGAGGGCCTTCGGAGACGCCGTAGAGTAGGGCTCAGGAATAATTACCCCCCCCCCCCCCCCGGAGTTCTCTGACGCGCACCCATCTCACCCCCATCGCGAAGTGTGGCCAGCCCGGTGAGAAACTGATGTCGCGACACCGCCGCGCTAAGGAGCGCGAGGCTATACAGACAGTGAGCCGCCTCAGCGGGGCAGTGCCCACAGAAACAGTTCGTGCGTATGTGTGTGTGGGTGTGTGGTTTTTTCATTTTTTATCATTTTCTCTCACCTATCGCATCCCTTTGCCTCTCCCAGTACAGGGTAGTCAACCGGAGATAATGTCTGGTTAACCTCCCCGTCTTTCCTTTGCCTCTCTCTCTCTCTCTCTCTCTCTCTCTCTCTCTCTCTCTCTCTCTCTCTCTCTCTCTCTCTATCTCTCTCTCTCTCTCTCTCTCCGCGGGAGGGCGATGTGTTGATGTTGAGACAGTCCTGTTACCTTCCATAGGACAGAACTGCTGGCCAGCGTCTCTCCTCCCTCTCTCCTTTGCGTTGTGTTCGTTTTATCGTCATTACTGAAATGTAAAGCGATAGAATGGGCTCCAGTGACCTAACAACGGTGACGGCTCCTCCGTTTTCACCATCGTAGTAACATAAAAGTTTTAGAAGACGACGCGACGGCGGCCGACGAGGCGGGCCGTCGTCCCTACATCTTTAAAGAGGAAAAGAACCGCGTCTTGAGATGGGACGTAAGACGAAGAAGTGGACAGGACGAGGGGGTAACTAGCTACAACTAGTAGCTAGTTACACCCTCGTCCTGCCCACGTCTTCGTCCTACGTCCTGTCTTAAGACGCGGCTCTTTCCTCTTTAAAGATGTCGGAACAACTGGGCCCAAAGTTCCCCCCTCTTGATCCCTACAACTTATTTGGGAAGGCGGAGTAAGCGGAGCAGCGGCGGCTGCGACGAACGGCCCCGGTCCTGAACGAGAGCGCGCTATCTAATGCTAACGCGATGGTGGCTGACGACGAGGCAAATTGAAGAAGATGACGTTAAAACAAGGAAATAATATGCGATTAGAAGATCCAGCATGCAAGCTCCGAAAATGAAGCACGAAGATAAGACTAACCGCGACCGCGCTGCAGTCACACGAGATATGCAGCCAGATAGCTCCGGATGATACGCATACGGCCACGGCAACAACAACAACGACAACGACGACGACAATCAGGGAAAAGCATCGGCCTGAGGAGGCGACGTACGACATTCGCGGTCTGGGTCCGCCCGCGGGCTAACGTCAGAGACACTTAAATCACTATCAAGCTTCGCGCGGGAAGCTTTCACAGTGAACCACCCCTTGCTCCCATCGCCTTACGCACATCACCAGACAGACCCGGAGTCGTCCATTTAAACATACTATTCTCTCTCCGCTACTCGGTCCCCGTGATTTGTTCGCTGTTCCACTCGAGTGTATTTGCCGAGAGCTCGCGACACAATGAAGGTACTTTTTTCCAAGAAACACGCCTGCACACGGGCACGCCGGATTCGCACACGGTGCGAAGCCGCGGTGAGTGATCGGACAATATCAAGCTTCGTCGCTTTCGCAATGTCGAGCGTTGTCACCGAAGAACAAAGAGAGGAGAGTACGCGCAAAAAAACCGCGGAGCAACGTTCCCTAGCTGCTGCAGCTGTTTCGTACCGATGACTCGCAGTGCGCAACTCGTAGACCAAAAAGAAAAAAGTAGATGGGAAAAAGGCTACGCGTAGGCTGCGGTGGATCCGGCGAAAGCGCCAAGGCCGACGTTGCCAGTGTAGCGTGGAAACCGAACGGCGCTTGACGCTTGGGGCGACGCTAAAGCATAGGAGTTCGCTCGAACGCCATCGGTGATGCGACGCTCTCGTGATGATGTGCTGATTCGATTTGAGCGCTGCACAGGAAACACTGACTGGTTGAGTGAGGATTGAGCGAGCGATTGGCTTTTAACGTCCCCTAGCAACGCCAACGGCTACGAGGGACGTTCTACAGGGGAGGGTCCCAAGTTGATTTTGTGCGCTTGGTGTGATCTGTTTAGCAAAGACTTATTATTCACGGAAACGTACATAAACGCAGCACAGTGAAAAATGGAAGCGGGCCAGCAACTTTCTGCTTAAAAGAACATGATGCCCATCCACTTGAAGAGGAGAAAAAAAAAATTTTTTAGGTAGGCAAGCGAACGTTCGACCCCCATGACAAGGGGGTCACGGTGGATTGAGATCTTGCTTGTGAACTAGTGTTTAGCAGCACATAGACATGTACACAGCAAAGGACTGGGCTAGTTTTTACGCCTGAATAAGCAATTTCTGAACAGGAAATAAAAGAAATTGCCCTTCACGCTCTAAAGACTGTGGCGAACAAAAGGAAAGACTCACGTGCCCAACTGAACGTACATTATTAGCACAAAAAATACGAAGAAGCAACATTCCTATGAGGCTTGAAAGTTGCGATTCTAATTTACTCTCTTTTATACCATGGACTCTGGTTCGGTTTCCCTGATGTAGGGGATGGAAGCCAATTCAGGCACGGGGGTCAACATTATGTGAGTCTTTGATATAGAGACGTCAATACAAACACCACCTTCATCAGTAGCCGTAGCTAGAAACTTCTTTGGGGGGGGGGGGGGGGGGGCGGTGAGAGAGTGTGGGCACACACTTAGCCGGGGACGGGGAAAGGGAGGTGTGGGGGAGGAGGGGCAAGGGGCTGGGCAGGGCCCATAATAACAGATTTCGAGGGGGGTGGGGTCCGTGCCTGGTGTGCCTACCCCTGGTAACGCTATTGACCCTCAACCTCCTTGACTTCGCCCTCACTACAGTGAAACCTCTATTTAACGAAGTCGACGGGACCAGATATATTTTTGTTAAACTGAAAACCGTCAAAATGCTCATACGAATTACGTAATGGTTATTTAATAACGAGAAAAAGGCTCAACTTTTGACCGTGTTGGACTAAAGAATCACGCACTCTAGGCTGCACTGAGAAAGGCAACGCGGGTTTCAACTCGGCTGCGAGCCTACGGCAAGCTAGCAGTGCAGTCAATTCAACCGGCAGCTTTGTAAAAGGAAAAAAGTCGTGACTCAGACCGGCACGGTAATACGCTTACTGCAGCAATACGTTAATAAATGTAGAGTTATATTGAACGCAACCGATTTCTTGTGACGCGCTCATTTACCCATATTATTCACCAATAAACTTCGTTAGAACGGTAAGCCCAGTTCGCCGTTTTGAGGTTTTCAGTGCACTAGACTCCCCGAATATGTAAGCGACAAGAAGTTAACGGAGATTCGTTATATCTAAAATTTCGTAAAATCGGGTTTCGTTAAATCGAGGCTTGACTGTACTGCTGAAGAAACCGGGCCAGGCAACTTAGTGCTTGCACGTGATCGCTTGCAACCTCAAAAAAAATAATAATAATAAAATAAAAGATAGTGGTTCAATAGGGCAAAACAGCGAGTTTTCAGTTTGTCGTTTCGAGGTTTTCTGTGCATTAGACTGAATATGTAAGCGTCAAGAAGTTAACCGCAATTCGTTATATCTAAAATTTCGTAAAATTGGGATTCGTTAAATCGAGGCTTGACTGTATTGCCCGGTAGATACCCGGTCAGGCATCTATGCTGCATCTATGATATACCCGGTCAGGCATCTTAGTGCTTGCCCGCTACCGCCGGCCACCGTCTCCCACATCCCAGGCGCAAAGCATTCCTGACGCCTCCGCTTCGAGACGCACCGCTTAAACGATTGCGGATGATACGAGCGATCGGATGTTGCGAACGAAAGGTGCCCAAAGAAGGGCATAAAACACACGCGCCGGCCGTCACCGCGAAAACTGCGCGCCGGAAACCAACGGCGCAATATGCGTGTCGTTATGCAGCGACGCGGCACAACGACGCGGACAGTATGGGGCAAATGCGATTCAAAGCATATTCGCGGCGTTACCGTTCTTGCTTGCGCAAAGACCGCCTTTCAGCGGAATTCGTACCCGCCCGCGCTGGAGCCAAGGAAAGCTTTAGCAAAGCGCGCTCACTTAAACGTTGCATATGCACCATGGCGAGAGTCGCATTCAGCAGCGGCGACAAAAACCATAAACATCGGCGGATCCCCAACGCGCAGTGGGAACAGGTCTAAGCAAATATTTCATTTGTGCTTGTGAAGTGCGCTGTTCCTGCGCTTAGCGACGGTAGAAGGTGTCTATAAGGCGTTGCGCCGCTGAGCTCGAGGGTTCGATCCCTGCATCGTCGGCTGTATTTGGAGGCAACGTGCAAGAATGCTCGTATACTTGGATTTAGGTGCACCTTAAAGAACCCCAGGTGGTCAAAGTTATTCCGGATCCTTCGACTACGGCGGGCCTCATAATCAGATCGTGGTACGCGCACGTATAATACCAAAATTTAATTAATTTATTGATTACCCATAACATATCTTCATTTTAGTAGACATTGGAAAACTCAAGGAGAAGCTAAAGACCATGAAACGAGCGATAGACAAGAAATGGTGGGCGTAAAGTTAACAGACAGTAAAACACCAGTACGTATGGCTTAATGAGAAAATAGGTGCAGCTGACGTTCTACAGCCGAGATTGAGACCAATAAGTATAGTTGAGCATGTCACGTGATGTGTAGAATTGACTAGCCGCGGTCATTAAAGCGACAAAGTAAATGCCAATGGGAGGAAAACGCAATCAAGAACGCAGAAGATTGGGTGCCGTGATGACATCAACAAATGGCGCAGGAATCGCTCGTAGTCGGCTGCCAAATGACAGGAATAACTATAGAGACCGCTGGAAAAGTCCTTCGTCTTGAAGTTGACATAGGATGATTGCGATTCAAATGATGACGACGACGACGGACATTCCTGGATACATTATGTCCCAAGTTCGACCTTCACGCCACGGCGGAGACTTCGTCTCGCGCATCACGCAACCTGTCGTTACAAGAGACCCAGCGCGTCGTCTAACGAGAAGTCCGCACTGTTTCAGTGCGCAACCATATATTGAGGAAGGAGCCACTGCGTCTCTGGGCTGGCGGGGCGCGCGCGGACTGGAGGCGAACGAAACTTGGAAGGCACGTGCTTCTTTCCGAATGAAGAAAAAGGGAACGACGAAACAGCAGATCAGGCATGCTCGCTTCCCTGCAGCACGGAGAACGGAAACCGCGACCCGCGGCAGTAGCAGCTATGGAAGGAGGGGTGGGGGCGCTGCTCTGGGTGTCCCGCTTCCTTTCCGGCTGATCCCTTTCCATCTGGCGTCACGCAGTCGTCGGTAACCCTTTCACGCCACCGGCGACTTCCTCCAGGGCTCGTCCGCTCAAAAAGAAACCACCGCTCGGCGCAACACACACGCACCTCCGAGGAGGCGCTCCCAGCACAAAGAAAGAAAGGAAGAAAAAAAGAAAGGGTGAGAGATAATAAAAAGAAAGAGCGAGAGAGAGACAGTGAAAGAGGAGAAGGAAGGCGCCCCTCTTGTTTTCCGCCTGGGCCCTTCGGCGCGGCCGGCCGCTCTCTTCCGAGAATCTGCACGCAGAGGCGACGACGACGACGACCCGATCTTGCTTTCCGCGCAGCGGATTCCTTGGAATGCGAGCTTCGCCTTCCAACCCCAAGCGCGCAGGCACGCGGCCGCTCGTGTAACGGTGTTGTCTCCGAGCGACGATAACATTGCTCTCTCCCCCTCTGAACACCCTCTCCCCTTTCGGTCGCCGACACGCGCGGTGTATAAGTTCGCGCTGGGAAAGAGCGGTGAAACAGAAGTAGCGACCGGTGGACTCCCGAAAAAGGAACACCTTTGCGAGAGAAAAACAAGAGGCTAGACGGAATAATAAAAAGAAAGAATAAAAGGAGAAATTTGATCGGGGATGCAACGCTCGCAAAGCGGGAAGTGCGCGCTTTGTCTATTAGCGTGTTTTCTTTCTTTTTATTTTTAAGGCAGAAAGCGAGAAGGCGGACACGCGGTTACGCGACTAGAAATAGGTTCGTCACGCTTAATTTGACCCGGCGAGGAAACGCGGTCTCTCCGCAGTCAACAACACTTGAATGTCGGACTTCTCCTTCTACAGCGAATGGTGCACGTTTTGTATAACCTCGCCGCGGACAATAAACTGAAATACACGGGCACGCTCACGACACCATGAACGGGTTTCGATCGAACTAAAAGAAACACCAGATAATTGGACGATGGTCGCACTGTGGGACTCATTACGTAGAGCAGTACCGTTAGCACGTATGTATGCTGCACCAACCGGCACAGATGGTTTGTACGTTACGCTCGACGTATGTTATGCAGCGCCCACGAGCGACAGACGCGCTACCTAGAGCATACGCAATCACGTCAAACCACCTAGCCTGCCACCATATTCATATGGATACTTGTTGGTTTGCCTTATCAAGCCGAGTCATAGTGTAAAGAAGAGCCCCAAGTACACTAAATGACAGAGGACCCAATGTTAGGCGTCACGATCCGTCGGGCGTACAAAAAAATGACAAAAAAAAAAAAAAAACGCAATGGGCAACTGAGTTTTGGTTTTCGCGTACGTAACACTTTCTTGGGTACGCTACTTCACAGTGTGTATGTTGTATCCAATGTTTCTTCTAGTGTGCTAATGGTCTTCTGTAACAGCGCAAAGTGCGTACTTCTCTCTTCCTTTACTTATTTCAATCCACTTTCCACCTTCCCCTGTGCTGGGTAGCCTACCGGGCTCAGCCTGGTTAACCTGGCTGCCCTTCCCTCGTGACTTCTCTCTCTCTCTCTCTCTCTCTCTCTGTGCTATACAACTCGCTTTGTCCAGGGAACTACCCTCACGTTCCACATTCCTTCGCGTTATCACCAATACGCGCGGTATTCAGCAAACCATAGGGCGATAAAGTGATAATACAGAAAGAAAAGGAGGGGTGTAGGTGACGTAGTGATAAAGGGGGGTTCGGGGGGGAGGGCGAAACCATTCCCGTAAACGGTATACGTACTCTCCATGCCAGAACGACCATGTCCTCGTCGTCGAGCCGCACCAACTTGGGCTTCCTGCGCATGGTGCCACGGCGCACGCTGCGACGTCTCGAGAGCATCGCCGATAATATGCTCGTGTACACGGGGCCGCTCGACTCGCACTAGAACCACCACCTCGCCCGACACCGCGCACACGCACAGCCCTCGGGCATTAAAAAAGAGCGCGGTCGACGTATCGCAAGCACCGAATGCCAACGGTACACTGCCGCAATACCTGTCGTCTTTCCGGCCCGCGCGCGCACAAAGCTGGGAAAAAAAAAAACAATAAGAACAGACGCAATAAAAAACGAGTGCTGCTGGTGGAAGCCGGCTGTCGCGGGGCGCCCTTGGTTTAAGCCTTACTGGCGATAATACAGATATAAAGCAAAGGCAAAGCTAAATGAGCAATACGAATAACGGAAAGACCCGTCTCCAGTGTTGCTTTCGTTTGCAGAGGGGTGGCGCTCCAGTCGGGTTTTCCTAGGTTTTGCGAGCCGCGTTCGGCGTACAGCTGGGGTTTGAAGCGCGGGGCAGCAATTACGCGACAAATGAAAACGGCGCGCTCACACACGTGAGGTACATGCGGAGGAACGGCTGCTGCTGCTGCTGGCACCAACAACACAGCTGCGGATGGAAATTCCTCACCGTTGCACCGAGATGCGGTAACAGAGCCGACTGCGAAGGACACGCCAAGAAAAGCACTGCGTCCCCCCCCCCCCCCCCCATCTCTTCCAACTTGGCGAAAGAACAAGAAATGCAAGTGTTCCTTTTCCTTCCAAGTATGTACTGCGTGGATTGCACGTTGGACGCGACACACTACAGCGGCGACGACGTCTTCGATTGGAAACAAGCGGTGCGAGTGAGTCATTTAAATACAGCGTTTGACTGAACTCTCGAGTTCGGCATTAAACATCATCCTCGCGTGCTAAAAGGGGCAATCCTAAGTCAGTATAGACCACAAACGTATACTATTAAAAGTTCAGAAATATGTTTGAACTAATGTAAGAGAAAATGTTGATTACCAATGGGAGAAAAACAAATGAACGGCAAAGTTTCCGTTTCCGATTTTCGCGCCGATGCCTCAGCGCCTATACGTCAATTTGACGTCCCGAATTTCAAATGCATTTTTCTCGTATTTGGGCCGTTTGGACCGTATTTGGACCGAGGGCCTCGATTGGATTCCTCGGTTCTCTGAAGACGCAGTGCGGACCTTCCTTATCGATGAACAATTAGCTCGGCTCGCGCAGGCACTGTCAAAATCCCTTGTCGCGGCGAGTTGACGTGCAGACTTTAGGGCGTCGACGCCACCGTATTTTGTTCTTGCTTCTTTTCTAGCTTACCAAGACTCGTTAAAAAATTTTAACGAGTCTTTTAAGCGTAATTAAAATTTTTAAATTTTAAGCGTCATTAAATTTTTTTTTTTCTCCGTTGTCCACTGGAAGTTACAACTAATGAATCCTGTGGTGTTGGCTAGTCAGCACCAATCGCCTCCGACCAGGAAACAGCGATCTACGTAACTTCAACCTCATACCATGATGCCCCGCAGCCACCCGCTACAACTGATGCGGCGCTGCTCTCTCTCTCTCTTTCTCTCTCTCTCTCTCTTTGCCGGTGGTCAAGAGAGGCCCAGCAGATTATGCGCAATGGAACGATATATTATTCCTGCAGAAGCATTAGTCAATTATGTAATGTGCTTAACAAACAAAAACAAACAAACAAACAAACAAACAGCAGGCGGGTTGAGCAAACCTGAATCCATAGAGTAAATTCCGACAGAACCATCGGTAGAAACAAGTGAAGTATACCAAGTATAATAATAATAATAATAATAATAATAATAATAATAATAATAATAATAATAATAATAATAATAATAATAATAATCAACAGGCGTAGTGTTGCGCTTACAACTTTACCCTGTTCCAAGCAAGGGCGCCACAGAATGAAATTGAAGCCGCGGCTTCGGCAGAAACACCGCTTCTCTGTGGTTCCAACGAGTAGCGTCACGGAACTTTGGACGGGCAAAATCTGCAGCACCGACTTTCTCTTCTCTGCGTCTCTCTCACTCTCTGCTTTTGTATAGAGCGATGACGCACATAAACGTAGGCAATAAAGTCGCAATACCAGAAAACGTTCGCGACCTCGCATTAATTATCGAAGGAAACGGGAAAGGTCACGGTGAGAGCGAAAACCGGTGTGTTAACCACCGAGCCAAGAAACTCTCCTGTAGCCAAGAAATTATACTCTGTACCGTAGCAACTCTTCTGACAGTGAACAGATGCAAGAGGTTACGAATTTAGGCAATTTTATACAGACAAGTTCATGAAGCAGTTGAAATCGGCAGCACGAAAGTGACTAACAAAGTCGCCTTGGTATATATAAAGAAAAATGGTTTGCTGGTCAAACCACCTTTAATAAAGTGCGTATGGATCCTTGAAAAACCGTGCACTAATGGCAAGCTTTGAAAAAAAAAAAAATAAAAGAAAGGAAAGAGCATGATAACCCCATCCCCCTTTCTCCCCCAGCTGTCGTGCGCGCGGGATATTACGCATATTAATGTTCACAGGTCGAGAGCTCTGTCTTAGACACATAATCGCTTTCGCCAGTCAGTTCTTACTATACCTACTGGTATCTTACAAAATGAGCCCTACCCCCTTCTCCCCTCCTACTACTTTTTGTTTGTTAAAATACCATGTTTCCATGCTGAAATCAACAGTTCCAAATACACAAAGTAACCGTCTCATGTTTGTTAAGGTGAAAGCCACTCCGATTTGCCTAATGTAAAATGTGATGGGTTAGCATGTAGATCTTGCATCTTTAATTTTCATGCCACTTTCACTATTCGGAATGGCACTTCACGGTACTTTTCGTCGACTCTGATGACACATTGATACAGATCAAATTTGTGACAAATGTTTCTGCAAAGTTGACGGCAAGAACATGATTAAAACACCTCCATAAAGTTCCGCGCGCATCTGACTTCATGTCTGGGATGAACATTTTGCGTAATCGCTCCCGAGTCAAGGGTGAAAAACGACTGAATTGCAATGTAATGCAACGCTATGCAATGTACACATGTGACCTTAGGAGGATGCAAAGGCGGGAAGGGGGCGGGGATACCGAATTGGATGCGAGCAAGCGAGCTCCGTTGACGCGCGTAGATCCAACGCGCCTAAATTAATAATGACAATAACAAGGCTCGCATGAAAGCGGAAACGGGCGTCAGCGCTGGAACAGTGTGCGTCCGCTCGTCCGTCACACCGGAGAAGGCCAGTCCTAAACAGCAGCTCAACGAGTTCATTAATTTTGCGGAATGCGCTGTGAGAGGGCAAAATGACAAGAGCTAATGGAATTACATCGCCAAAAAAAAAAAAGGGGGGGGGGGGGAAGCGTCTAATGACGAATCAAAAAGGTATTAAAATAAAGCAAATAAGATCATCTGCATCTCATTGTGATAAGATAAATGTCACACTCACCCGAAACGCGTCAGAGAACTTCCGACACTTCCGCAGAGAATGTAACAATGACAGCCACAACGTAAGCAAAAGCGGGCCCCTCGGTCGAGCTTCGCAATACTACAACAACCACCTCTGCCGTATCGCACGCTAGTGAAGCAGCTGTCGGCGGCGCTGATTGCCAGGCTAACACGAACTGCCGTGACAACAAAGCCACCACAACCGCCACCACCACCACCTCAAAACGATTAAATGGTAATAATAATAAAGGAACTAAAGAAGGGGTTGCAACGAATTTCGCCGCGTGAGATCGAATTCGGTCCACCTTTCTACAGTTACGATCTCCGCAACCATAGAAAACCTGGAAGCCAACCACCGAACACGCCCTGCGCACTAAAGCTAAGCTCGAAAGACACGCGTCGCGGTGAAGCGACGTGAACGTAACGGAAGGGCGGGCAGCTCGGCGATAAAACAAGAGGAAGCCCGCTGGCAACGTCGCTCACGCCGAAGGTGCAGTTCAGAGCTGCAGTTTACTCCAATAAGAAGGTGTCACCTTTCTGGCAGAGCACACAGAAAGGGCAACGCCTCGGGAATGCAGGCAGCTTTTCTCTAAGGCGATTTGGTCTCCTTTATCCTGGCCACAAATACAGGACAGAACCGCGCAAGCAAGCGGAAAAGCTCGCCAGAATGAAACCTCGGGCTTCCTTCGTTAACTTCCTTTGTTTGTGCCGTCAAAAGGATGACAAACTAAACTGACAAAAGCAGTCGATTGCAGTTGAGCCCTCCATTCAACCTTGCAGAAAACAGCAGACGACATACGAGTACACAACCACAACATGGCACTACAGTAGGTCGTGTTACAATATCAATATCTCGGCATGCCTTTGAAACCCCGTTACTCTTTCTTCATGTTAGGACAGTTTCCTCGGTCCTTACTCGGCACCTGTCCTAGCTTCGCGTTACGCAAAAGAGAGCAAAGGGGTTTCTCCAGGCAGGAAGCGCACTGAAACAACAACACCGTCTGCTTCAACACCTCGTCTGCTTCAACACCTCGTCTGCTTCAACACCTCGTCTGCTTCCACGATCTTGCTTCCGGCGCGCACTCGTTACGCGAAAACTACAATTAACGCGCGGGAGCCAGAGGGGCGCGTAATTACGGAAAGCGAAACCGCGAAAAGAAAGCTAAAGCGAAACAAACAGACACAATCAAACACAAACAAACAAACAAGACCACGCCGAGGCTCACCGTGCGTCCCCGAAGCTTGCCCAGCATCGTGACGACCCTGACGTTGGCAGACGACGACTCGACACTCGGAGCGCCGGTCACGCTGCCCGCCACCACCGCCGCCGAGCCGACCGCAGCGCCAAACGTCGTGGCGCGGACGTCGTCGGAAGCTGGTTTGTCGCCAGCGCCAGCGGCGGCGGCGGCGGCTGCTGCGAGCGCGGCGCGTTTGAGCTCGCTGTCGTGCGCCACGTCCGGCACGGTGCGCTGGGCGCCGTCCGCCGAGGGGGAAGAACCGTCGCGCTTGCCGCCGTCGTCGCGCTTGGCGTTAACGCCGCCGGCGTTCGCGTCCCCTTCGCAACCGCGGTGGTCATCGTCGTTGACAGAGTCCGGGGCATCGGGCGACGTCGCCTTGGACGACGTCAGCAGCGTGGTGTGACCGGGCGGCAGCAACGTGGACGGTTCGGACGACGGGGGGCTGTCCGAGGACGCGCGGACGCTGCACATGATGTTGCCGCAGTTGCCGTCGCATACCTGCGCGCCAAATAGGGTAAAAAAATGATGACTGTGCGTAGCTTTTGCGGTTCCTATAGTGTATGCGTTGGTGAACAAGCAGCGCGAGTTGAAAAAATTACGTACGAAAGTCAACTGCGAATCGATCTTTATGGGCGCAATAAAATTTGTTTCGCTTTTATCGGGGATCGTTGACTACGTTTGACAAACCGCCGCCACAGTGACGAACGTCAGTGGGAGCCGGCCTGCATATATTCAAATTGTGTTGCTTACACACACACACACACACACACACACACACACACACACACACACACACACACACACACACACACACACACACACACACACACACACACACACACACACACACACACACACACACACACACACACACACACACACACACACACACACACACACACACACACACACACACACACACACACAAACACACACACACACACGTTCGGCTCATCGTTCTAACTTGTTCGCTTACTATGACGAAGGAACTTTAGGGGAAGCTGAAGCACCTCTCTGTTAAATATGCGGTGTCCAAGGGAGAGCAGAATCTCACTTGCATTTGGGGACCGTATCCGGACGACAGGTTAGTTAAGTCTAGTTAAGAGTGTAAAGTCCCTTCCTTGTTTCGTTGTTTGTGGCTCTCTCAGTACGCGCTTTTCAGGTATTTTCTACGCATGAACCAAGTTACTCTGCAATAAGTCATTTAGCTCTTCATTTGTCGTTGGCATTAAAACTCATTAAGGAACATTAGTAGACCTGTACTGTGCCCTTCCCCATCCTCGTAACACTGCACTCGTTTTAACGTTCAGAACTCTTTACGAAGCTGTTAGTGCCGGTGTGCAAAGTTCTTAAAGCGTCGAATAAAGTGCACATGCTCACGTGTAAGCGCCATAGATCTTGCAACATTCAAATATCGGCGTAATGGGCAAGTAGAATGCAAGGCAAGTCCGGAAGCCGTCTTGCCCAATTGGTAGTGGCACTACCAGTTGGGCAAGACGGCTTCCGGTCTCGAAGACTGTATACGGCGCACGAAAAACAGGCAAGGACACCCTGTCATCTCACTTGTCCGTGTCTCCCTATATATATATATATATATATATATATATATATATATATATATTCACAGTGAAGTAGACGCGCGTATGAAGCGGCTTATTGACGTTTCGGCCGGGGTCCGGCCTTCATCAGAAAGTTCTGATGAAGGCCGGACCCCGGCCGAAACGTCAATAAGCCGCTTCATACGCGCGTCTACTTCACTGTGAATATTTACCCGGACCCAGAACTGCTTTTTTTCTCGTATATATATATATATATACACACATTTGCAAAGAGCAATGGGGCAAGCCAACGCGTACGTGACAAGCTCGGCCAAAGCTATGCGCGCACTCCCTCTCGACGTCGTTAGCGAGGCAGCGCACTCACCTCAGTGGTGGAGCCGTAGACCGGGGCCGTGGCCGGACCAGGGTCCGAGACCGGCTTGGCCGCCCTGAAGGGCGACGCGATGGCGTTGGACCGCGGAACGGTGCTAGTCGTGCCGGTGCCGCAGCATCGGTCGGAAACCAGAACGGACGACGAAGAGGAAGAAGACGAGGAACCCGGCGCCGCCACCACCACGGCGGCGGCGCGCAGGGGCGACCCCGTCGCCACCAGCCCCACCGCATCGGGCGGTTCGTAGTAGATGGGCTGCGCGGGCGCGGACAAGCCCGCGGGACCACGGCACGGTCCCAGGCAGCCGGACGCCGGGCCCAAACCGTCTGCGAAGGAATGAATTAAACCGAGCATTATTCCATGAATTACAGGGTTTTACGTGCTAAACCCACTTTCTGATTACGAGGCACGCCGTAGCAGAGGACTCCGGAAATTTAGACCACCTCGGGTTCCTTAACGTGCACCCAAATCTAAGTAACACGGGTGTTTTTCGCTCTTTTGTAGCGTTAATTTACCTGAATAATTAGGTCAGATTAATAAGCTCAGCAGTTCGTCCATTGTCGGCAACGCTGTTACGGTTTCCACTACCAAGGAAGAAAAAAAGAAAGCAAATACTCACCTGTGTAAAAGACCGCGTTAGCCTGCGCCTTCTTGGGGCCACCTTGGTTCCATGCGATGCCCCTGGCAAGGTCATTCAGCAACTGGAATCACAAATGAGTGAGTGAGTGAGTAAACACTTTACTGAATATAAATAAAATAAGGCACGATGGTTGGAGCCCCTATTCCAAGGCCCCACTGGCACGAGCGGTCTGCTGGGCTTGGTCCAGAAGAGCCAATCGGCTCTCCCGACCCTCGTCCGCAAGCCATGCCTCCCACTGCCTATTCCTCATTAGTGGATATTGGTGTAATATGGGGCTGTCTATGTGCGGAGGCCTCCTGGGGCACTCCCATGTGAAGTGTTTTAGTGTGGGTGTGTGTTGCGCCACTGGAATCACAAGCACAAGAAAACAAAATGTAGCGGCAGCCTATAAATTGTACACATACTTAGAAATTCCGGAAGATCACGTTGCTCGAGAAAAGTGCCCTTTTGGGAGAAGCCATTGCCAAGGTAACCCTAGTTACGCAAACAAACACTCAAATATAATGGCTATCGCTTCGATCCTAATGCATGAAATAGCGCGAAGAATTGGAGAAAAAAAAAAAAGCTACGTTGAACGCAGACAGAGCTATATCACTGGTTTTAGAGTACCCAGAAGCGGGCTTCTCCTCACAAAGACTCTCAATGTGGCGAAGCCGGATTTCAAGGTATGTGCCACACACGTGCAGACGATATTCAACGCGCTGTCAAGCTTTGCAAACCATCGCCTGTAAAAACAGTAACAAGAGATTTTGCCTACACTGTGAATATAAAACTTTAAATAGCGCAGCTAAACCGTATAAAGAAAAAAAAAACCGTTCGACTACACACAAACGGCTTGTAAAAGAGAAACAACACAGACTTCGTTATTCAACACCTATTAATGTGTTAAGGTTATTTAACGCCTTGTTAATTAATGCCAAATAAGGGATTATTTAACACCTTGACTCCAGGACGGCCCTAATACGGGACAACAGGTCTTCCTGTAATAATACTGTGAGACAGGAGCCCGCATCATCTCTGTCGTGCCCCAACGGCCTGCAACGCCACTCAACTAAACGGTCGACCTAACCAGAGTTTCACTAGACTCGGGCATCTGAGCAATTCATGCGTTTGTCTTGGAAGCTAAACACGCTGTCTTGTAGTGCACACTTGGGACAAATTTAACCTGACGAAATAGTTTTGCGCACGTTTTGCTGACCTGAAAAAAAATATATTGCTAGACATAGAACCGAGGAACGAATGAGAAGCCGCGAGACATCGCCCGCTGACATGTCTATACTTTGTCCGTGTGGAGGCTCGTAGAGGCATGAACATACCCAAACTTTGTTGGACGGCACACGTTTAAGTAGTATCGACTCCCCCCTGGTTGGGCAAAACTGTGCACACAGTTCCAAGGTTGTGTGTGTGTGTTTTTTTTTTTTTTTTTTTTGCTCTACAAAAAATGACACGAAGACAACAGCGGGCGTTGTTCCCAAGAAATCAACTTCTCAACATGATGCATCTCTGAAAACATCCCAAATGGAGACAATTAAGCATGCACGTTCACGAACAGATGACCAATAAGTGTCTTGAGCGAATCGATACGTTCATGGTGATAGCGGCGTTCAATACAGATAAAATCAGCGAGGTCGGTTTTCATTCATCTCTCTCTCTCTAAATATCCAGCAAGAGCATGTGTTCATAGAATCGCCGTTGCCCACGACCAACGCACTGCGCAGAAATGTACCCCCCCCCCCCCCTCCGAGAGGTCATTCACGCAAACACCATTATCGAAATGAGTATTGTTCGAGGTGGCGACCAGCGGATGCACATCGGAACGCTGACGAGGCGCACGGGGCAGATAAATGCATGATTGTGTAATAATGATGCAAGCCCATCAATCGTACTACCGATGGGGCACTATTGATATCGATAGTACAATCGACAGGGCACGATCGATAATAAATAATCACGCGGCGTACCGCGCACATGAACATTTCGACATAAACTAGGCGACGTTATCCTGTTCCTTATTGCGTGGACTCACTGGCCAAGAATTGCGAAATTATTGATAGCTCCTTCAATAGCTAACTATCGCAAAAATATCGATGAAAAATTTGTATTACATTACTGACGGCTTAAAAAAAGCTATCGTTAGTCAATTTACCGATAGTTTTGCATCCCTACAGTGTAGGCAGAGAGGAGATGTGACCGAAAGCAAAGCGTGATCGACCGGTAAGTATGTCGCGAAGAATACGCGTCAGGGAAGTCCGAAGTCGAGAATGGCGAGCGGAATTATTTCCGTGTTTCGCCACGTGTTTCACCACACCAATCGTCCATCAGTGAGCATATAGCGTAGCTTTCCGTTTAGCGAAATAGGCTGCCTAGAAAAAAATATGTGAATATAAGCTCTTCGACAGCACGCATGTTTTAAGAATGTGTTTCAACGACCATGGCTGCGCATTGATGGCGTCCGTCTGTAGTACAATGCCTGACCAGCAAACGCCATTTTTTAAAAATTTGTTATGTAGTACTTAGGAGATGCTGTCGTCCTTATTGGCGCCGACTACTCCTTTTCACGTATAGATTAAACAAATTAACTTAAACGCATTAAAACTAAAAGTCAACTCCAAATCATAATAACACAAAGTCCAGTCACATAAAACGCCAGTTGAAGTTGGCGCACTGTCCCAGTCTGTTTCTCCTGGTACCTGCCTTTTACCGCGCTCAATTTTGTGACGTCCTCTCATTTTGGAGCGATATGGCATGCACGTAATGCAATGCGAAGAGCAGGTAACCGACAGTTTCTTAGGGTAACAGAATGGGTGCAAGGGAACGTCTTAGGCGGTGCGATCAGACTAGGAAATTTGCAGGTACATAAGAAGGAAACTGGCTGACGCAAGACAAGGGTAACTCGATATCGCTGGGCCAGGCCTTAGTTTTAAATACCATAGGCTGACGATCATGGTTCGTGAAAAATAATAATAAATATAAATGAACGGAAGCCAAGGTAGCACGGTAAGAAAAGCGGACGCCGAGATGCGGCAGGTGCAAACTGCTGACCTACGAACACAATACCAATTCCGCACGCTACCGGTCAGCGCTGCTAAGGTTAACGACCTGGGACATGACGTCAGGCCGATAAGGCGAGAAAAGAAAAAGCATAATCGCCGTCTAGAGCACCGTTGCTCCTCAGCTGGGAAATTCAAAATCGAGGAGCTGCAAAGACGGAGCCGGGCTGGCCAAAGGCGAGCGCGCAGCTCACCCCATCTATCGGCGGGATGGAACACCGCACCAGCGTCGGGTGGCTCCTCCGTGCGGCGCCAAAATCGAGAACGACATGTGCTCGCTAACGGCTTTGATAGTTTTGGCGTCTTGACGTCTTGACGTCGCGTAATTATCTGAAATTAGGGAGCGACAAATCAAATCACCTTTGCGGATCGAAGAAAGGAACAAATGCCACGCGAGCCCACTTGAAGAGTTGCGAACTGCAACTATTGCTGCCAGTTCATATTTATTGCTCACAATTCTACATTGCAAAGGTTGATGTCTCTGTATTTTTCTGTTAATAGTCTTATTTATAACCACTGCTTTAACGACTCCTGCTTGGGCCCGAACAGGGCCTGCACTATTTGTAAATAAATAAAAAGAAGGAAAGAAAGAGCAAAAAGAAATGAGAAGAGAAAGGAGACAAGAGAAAGGAGACGAGAGAGAGAGAGAGCGGGAGAGAGGGGGAAATGGAGCGGCAGGTGCACCAGAGCTACTAATAGAGGAAACCAAACCACCAAACTACGCGGGGCACGAGCATTACAGGCGAAAGTGTAGTACAGCATTGCGAATCTCGCATCAAGTTCAAGCCCGACCTCTCGAAAAAAAAAAAAAAATCATCCAGCTCATATCAAGCAAGATCAGGTTGTTTAACGTTAAGCATAGCTGACTTGTTTGCAAACACCGCGCCAAAGACAACCTTGCGCGGCCGTGTGACACATTTGTAAGGTTCCATCGAGTCACTCAGGCACGCAGTATTATAGGCGAAAAGCGGCTGATTCGAAAGTTCACCTGTCACGCGATCGCATGGAATGCCCGCGTGGCCGCGACCGCGTACTCTACAGCCAGTGGCAACAGGAACGACATCAGAGAGCGGCTGAACAAACGGGAGGAACGATAAAAGCGAGAACTCGGAAAAGGGGGCATAAATTCCGTTCTATAGAACGCGATTCGAAAAGAAGAGAAAAACAAAAGCCCTCCAATGCGAAGTGGGCCTGTTGCACGCGCAGCTTGAAATACGTTATGGAAATAACAAAGGTCGATACACTCGAACTCATAAATGAAAAGAAAGAGCCGGAAAGAAAGAAAGACAGGTCCGCCGCGGTGGTTAGAATTCAGTTTCACACAAAAACAGGCGGCGCCTACATCGACGCCCCAGTGGCCGTTGCCTCTGGGCACACAAAAAACGGATCTCGAAAGCCACGTTTTTGTGAGCTGCACGAGGCGGAAGTAATTGTGGAGCCGGCAATACGTCATGTCCGCCACGCTTTAGACACTACCTATCTGCGGAGAACTATGGCGCTGCGATCCTTCAGTTACGATGGGAAATACAGTTACAGGAACTATATAGCTACAGTGGACGGATTTGTCTCATCTTCGCGCTTGTGGCTTCGAAAGTTCTCGTGACGTTTTATTGCGCTTTACCTTTCTAAAAATTTGGAGCACTACTAACACAGCAAAACAATTTAAGTCCCTGCGCAACATGCGTAAACGTTGCGAACTGCTGCTGCATTGATATAACGCAATATACTTCGTTAAATATGCTCGTTTCAAAACTCGCGGAGCAGTTTGAAGTCTGAAGGACGAAGCTCACGCAAACCCATGCATGGTTACCCATATAACATTCCCACGCTCTGCTGTACCGCCACAAAAGCAGCTCCTGTGAATACAAACGCCAGAAAGCTCCCTCTAATGACTCGTAGGAAACAATAGGTTTAATAGGTTCAACAAAGATTACATTCTGTCGAATACGGATGCCTAGTTCATACTCACAACCATTCTTTCAGGGTGCCTTCGTTTCATTTTCATTGTCATACCTTTAGGTTTCTGTTTGATGTCCTTGCCTTAAATATACATTCGAGTTAGCAAATTATACTGTGTTCGTCACGTCACTTACGCTGTTACTTTATTAGTTGTTAACGACATTATGTTACAGTCATTTTTTTTTTCATGACACTTATGCACATGTAATTCTTCAGTCATGCTATTCATACTAAGCCCTGTAATTCTTCCACGTTAACGATTTGTTGAAACTGCTGTCACTTGTGTTTTATTACGTTTGCTTTGTAAAAGAGGTCTCATTGCAGTCTGACTTCGGGACCTCCTTCTCTATATTAACATCTTGAAATCTTTCTAATCATCTCAATAAAAACCGATTCTGATTCTGAAGTAGCTGTGGCGTCCTTCTGAGCATTAGGTTGCGGGTGCGATTCCGTGCCGCGGCAGCTCGATTTCGGTGCAGGCGGAATGCGGATACGTTTCTGCGTCGAGGTTCGTTCCGGGTGCGTGTCAAATGACACGAATATCAACGTTGAACATGATTCCTGAACTTCGTTTGCGCCACAAAAAGGAGGCCACGCCAACCATTACGCTCGGCATTCACTCACGCCTTATAGTTAGTTTTTTACAGTTAGTTGTTTATCTGTAAAGAATGACTACATGTCCTTTTAGTGAATCAAAAGGAGGAAATGATCATCTACGCGTCCGTAGCGCGAACCCCCCCTTTTATTTTTTCTCGTAGGCCTTCTTCCAACTTACGGGCTTGCGCAGAATTGGTTTGTCACATTGCATTTGAGAGGAATCAAAAGGCTCGAACTTGAAAAAAAGTTTTCAGAACTTCTCAACCAAAACCGCTCCAACAAGAGAAAATACTTCGAATATACGTGCCGGCACTGAAGTTACAATAATATAAAAAAATGAAGTGGGGAAAGAGAACTAGAAAAATGCATTGCTCTGCCAGAAGTGAAAATTTTTTCGGTCAAATCAATTGTAATAGAATACATTAAATTGAATACAACAAGCTGTGGGCTTCAAAATCCTGAAGCTGCAAGGTCGTCGGTTCGACTCCCACCAAAGGTCGAGGGCTGGACCCTCAACAAAGGTCGTGGGTTCGACTGCCTTAACTAATCCTATCGAATTAACTTCACCCTGATTGACAAGAAAGGTCGTGGCTTCGACTTCCACCAAAGGCCGAGGGTTCGTAGACTTTTTGTACCATCGTGTGGTCACGCCGCCAACGCCAGATTTGCTGCCTCATGAGCCGTTTAATGCTTTCGAATTAATAATAATAAGTGAGTGAGAGAGAACGAGAGAGAGGGAGGGAACGCGATGTTTGCGGAAATGAAGCTGCCAGAGCGGAGCCCGGACAGGCGAGGGGGAGCTTGCCTATAATACCCCGCCCCATTTCACGTTGGCGGCCGCACTTGACCAATGCATTTACACGCCTATTACCCAACGCGCGGGGCGGCGCGATCAATCCGTCTGACGGAACTTGAGAGGTTTAAAAGCAAGGTGTGCGCGCGCGCGCGCGCACACACACACACACACACACACACACACACACACACACACACACACACACACACACACACACACACACAGACACACACACACACACACACACACACGCACGCACACACACACACGCACGGTCGCGTTTAAAAGGAAGCCAAGCGAGGGGGCACGAGAGATGAGCTCGTATTATATCCCGACGTTTTCCTCACTGATCGACAAGTTCGATATGTGGGGACGTTGCCAAGGAGGAAAAAAAAAAAAAATTGGCGCTCTCGAGGCAACTTAAGAAGCGTCGCCTAGCCGCCGAGTTGCAAAGATGGCTCTCGTTACATGCGTTTGGGAGAGCAGGATCATCTTGCAAAGGATCGCAGCTTATCCCGCGCCATTGTTTTTGTGCGAATACGTGAATACGTCAGGGACACGCGCTGTCTTTTCGTGTTAACAGGACGCCTCACATTCATACAGAGAAATTGGTAAAACAGTTTTCGAGGAAACCATCGACAGTAATTGTCAATGCAAAGGAACTGCCCAACACTTATAGGAAGCCATTCGCTTCATTAAAGGAATGATGCTCTTGAAGCAGTACATCTCTTGCAGTGGGGTAATTTAGGCAGCGTTTGCTGTTCCATCACGTAATTACGAAGGGAACAGAGCCGATAACCAGCACGTCTCTAAGCGGTATCGTAGGTGCTTATATATATGCAAGTAAGCTGGTCAAATGTGTGCTGTCTTCGGCGGCGCAAGCGCCGTACGTTGTTGAAGGCGACTGTTACTCTCCTCTCCAGCAGCCGCCACAAGGTGAAAGGGCGAGTTTCACCGTCGTGACATTACCATCGAACCCTGCCGTAATCGGTGTTGCAAACGTCCAAACATGGTTTTAAGAAATGACAACGCAGATAAAACAAATCAATTATGCTATAAAAATTTCTACGAGCTTTCTAAGTGAAACCGCTGGTCGTTGCGAAACTTTGAATGGTAGGCTTTTTCGATTGCGCTACGTGTAGAATTTCCTTGAAAAATTGTAGGCAGTTCCTTTAGGTTTGTAGCGTAATTTAGGTACATACGTTCAGCGTTACACAGCGGACCCATTGCATCAGGGCAACCGTACATGTGGGCCAAAGGCGGTGTCGTTAGCTGCGTATGATTATACACGGTGGACACGATAAATGGCTTACACTGTAAATACGCAGCACTTTGATTCGTGCGTATGAATGAACAACTCATAATATTATCTTTTTCTTTATCTCCCCCGCCTCCCTTCCTACGAGTAGGGTAGCCAACTGGACAAATTCTAGTTAACTTCCCCGCCTCTCTTCCATTCCCCTCTCTCTATGCTTAACACAAAGAATTTGGTGCATTTCTCTAAGGTTATCAAAAACCTATGCATCCACAAACGTTCGCAAAATAAAAGCAAAAAAAAAAAAACGTTGTCTCGCTTCGCACGCAACATACAGTGCTCTCCGATGCGTTGCTACTTCATTTTTAAGGAAGAAGGGCTCTTCCAGCGAACTCAATCTATCCCTGCCATGCCTCCAAATATCACCACTCCATCCAGCAGTTCCACTATAACAATCGCGAACGTGCCTCGTCGTAGCACCGGAGCTAACTAAACAAAAACGGGCGTATACGCGGGCTTTTTTATTCGACGCCGCACTTTTTCGCAAGACACGGTCCGCCAAAGTCACGAAGAGGAGCCCCCTTCGCCGTCGCAGAGACGGCCGTCCTTGGACGTCGCCTCCGAAGCGCAACCGGCGTGGAGGAAAGGCCCCGCTGCTGCGTTGTTGTATAGCGCGATGGAGCCGCGCGCGATGCAGAGCGGTGGTCCCGGGAATGCGGCGTACGCGCGCCGACGATCAACGCTCACACACGCGAGAGAAAATGAAAGCCGTCGCGGTCGCGCCGCCTTCACGACACCACCCTCGGTGGCGGAGAGACGGGCCGCAGCAGCGCTAGCGACAGTTGCGAGGTCGCGCGACTAAACGTCGAGAGTAAAGGGGAATTTGTGAATTACTAATAATAGATTGCGCGGAAACCATCGCCGATGATTGGTAATGCAAGCGAATCGAGCGAACGAACGAGCGAACGAACGAGAGAGCGAACGAGAGAGCGGGCGAACGAACAAACGAGCGAACTATAGAGCGAGCGAACAAACGAACAAACGAGAGAGCAAGCGAACGGTTTTCCTTGCGGAGTGCGATCGACCAAGAAAACGGACGAATGAGGCACAGAAATGTATTCGCTTTAATATATACTACGGGCTTTAACGCGCAGAAACTGCACGGTGGATTGAGAGGTAGGAACGCCGTAGTGAATGAAGGGCTACGGATTTATTTTTGACCAGTTTTATTTCTTAAAAGGACGCTAAAAGATAAACACTAAATCAGTTTAGACCGATGAAGCCTTCCTTCGAAATCTCTATTTTCGTTAGTTTCGCTGTAACAGATTGATTATTAAAAAATAAAAATGAAGCCCAAAGTTTCGGTTTCCGGATTTCGCGCCGACACCTCGGCGCCGGTAGGCCGGCGTGACGTCACAAATTTTATTCGTACTTGCGCCCCACTGTGGCTCGGTTAAATCTACTCGAAACTTCCTAAGGTCAGCTTTTGAATATATTTCCTTCTTGTGGCCGGTCACGTGGTGCGCCCGATACCCGACGAATATGACACAGTTCGTAGTAGCAGGACGAGGAAGATATAGCGTCTCTCAAGGGCAAACGATATTGCGTTCCATCATATACACGCGATGTCGTACTCCCGGATAGCAACGAGGAACGGGAAGCACAGGCTGCTCGAACATACTGTTTTATTTATTTATTTTTCTGAACGTTCGGATGGCACCATGCAATTCCACCGCAATCCATACACACGATGGAAAGTGCTCGAAGTTCCTTGTACTATACTCAGTAAAAAAAAAAAAGTCCGACACGTAGTTTCGGAGTTGTATGGAAGCTCTACCACTTGCTTCTCTGCAGTAAAAAGATCACATTTAGCATTAGCAAGGACGAAAGTTCGGGCACACTTGTAAGATATTTAAATTCCACGCTAAAGTTGGCCTCGAAATGTCGGACCTGGAGTCATTCGACGTTATCGTGACGTCATGACACAAAGCGCTGACGTCGTGGAGAAATAATGCTGGATATAATGATCTTGCTCATTAAAAAAAGCAAAATAGGATCACGTGTTCCATTTGCTGCGCTCGCGTGTATAACGAAGCGAGCCAGTGTATCGTGACGTCATGATGTACTGAAACCTGTGTATCGTGACGTCATGACGTGCTGAAACCGAAGCTGGCTCTCATAAACAAGTATCATATATATATATATATATATATATATATATATATATATATATATATATATATATATATATATATATATATAGTAAATTATTTGGGGCGCTCTGACCCTTGCCGCTATATTTTTCTATGCTTAGAGGGTAAAGACCTTCATTGGCTGCAAGAAAAAATAAAGAGAAGTAAAAAAAATGTGCCGCGCGCATTTGAAAGCGTTACTGCGGATAAAATGAAGCGTATAAGATGTATGCCACTGCGCGAGCACGAGACACGGAAATAGGTATGCATCGGCGAAAATGTTCCCTCACGCGTAACATTTTAGGAAAACAGGCCGCTCGCCGCAGAAACCATGCTGAACACACGTGTGGCACATTTTAACTCGACTTTTTCCCCGATGCGCAGATTTAAAATTCTTCCTATGTCATTTTTCTTTTTTTTTTCTTAACACGGGTTCTTGTTCAAAGCCACCACAATAAAATAGAGAAAGAAAAAAAAATATTACCGCGCTTTAACAAAAAAGCAGAGGTACTGTGGTGTCAGAAAGAAACGCGGAAAACGGGAGCTGGTAGTGCGATTGCCTACGACTGCGCAACGATTTGCCATCAGACCACGAGGAGCGGAATTACGCAATTCTCGCAGCACGTGCTGTGCGTGTCGTATCCTACGTCCTGTGAGGGCGTGTAGCGCATAAAATTCTCGTGCCACAGCCAAACGACGTTTCGGGCCGTAATGACGCATCGCGGCGCGTAATGGACGAGCAAATAGCTATAGTCAACTGCGTGTGTACCCCCGGCTGGTTCGCGTTTCAGTGGGAGTCGTCCATTCGCCCCTAATTACGGTTTATTGCGTGCACGTTCATCCAGTCTCTCTCTCTCTCTCTCGTCAGATCAACTCGTCAAACTGCACGTCCCAGTGACGCTTATGACACGTTTCTCTTATCTGACCCGGAGATAAGGCGGCGCATGTTGTGGGGGAAAATGCGCTCAGAAGCGGATCTGATTTTTCGCTCGGCTGAGACGCCACCGTGACCCAGTCAAGCCAAAGAGGACAGAGCGAGCGAGCACACTGCGCAATACGGACCTCCAACGCGACGGCTCGTTGGCCGTAGCGTTCTGTTGGTGATCGAGCACGAGGTTGCGGGTTCGACTGCGGCGGATGCGGCGGTCGCACGTATTCGGACGGGGGTGCGACGTTCATTTGGTTTAGGGCGCCGATTCGGAATCGGTGAACGTCGCCGCATCAGTTTACAGTCAACTTCAGGTTTATCCACAGCCTGTCGCTAAAGGCTGCGAATAGGGCATCCATATTGGCTCACTAATCACCGATTTCCAAGGGCGCATTCCTGGAGCAGTTAGTTCACCAAGACACCAATTGCTAGGTTATCATACAGAAGGTCCCGGGGGACCTTCTGCGATGTTTCTGAATTTTACTTTGCCAAGATTTCATTCTTTTTTTGCCTCTCCCCCTTCCCGATTTCACGCTTTGTGTTACCATATCAAGCCTGATTCAATTATTTTCAAATTATCTCCTGTCTGCTATTGCAGTTAAGTAGGAACGGACTCTTCTCTCACTTTCATTTCATTCCACATTCAGCAGTGAGGACGAGTTTAAAAGGGGGCGTTGTGAATGCAGTTCAGCATGAGGGGCGGACTCCTGCTTCCGCGAATCAATATCATACAGTATAGTGTGAAGGATGGAGCCCGCTCGGCGTCGAGTTAACGAGCAGATGAATCCACGTATAAATGTCCGCACCTATATGAACGAACGTTTATTTGCTGGACTTCGCGCGTGTGCCATTTACGATTAGGTCTAGTAAAGCCATGAAGGGGGCTAGTTGGTGGACGTCCGTGATTATATTGCGCTTAGTGTTACAGTGACGATTTTAAGTTTTTACTTAAGTTTCACTTAGTATCGTCAGTGTAACACTATGCACAATATAATCATGAACGATTAGGTCAGTCGGTACCAATTCGTGATTGCGGGTACCGCTTTCTGCGATACACTATCTGCTTCCTTATCTATGTCATCGTTTCTATAGCTACCCGCAATCCTGATTAACACGCGGCACACACAAGAAGAAAAGCAAACAAATAAGAGTACGGGCAGGACACGCTCATCCAAGGCGACACGGGCGATTGCCTTGTTTACCTATACTCCTTTATACGTGTCTGCTCGGGCCTTTGTCCACGAAGCACTAACTCTGATATGCTTAAATGTAATGCGACACCCTCGCGGAAGCTCCAGCGTCAACTAATCGTGAAAGCGGTGATCTCGGAGGCCATGCAGTGATCGTTCGAACGCACGCACCTCGTTATTCGCCAACCTGCGTCGAAAAAAGATTAACTAAAACAAGCGCTAATAGCTCCTCGTAGCTTCCTGTTTCACGGTAGTGTCAACCTAACAATGCTGCGGCAAATACACCGTTGTACCATCAAAGAGACCTTGTACAGATGCGTCAGCCAATTAGGTTTGCTCATTTCCTCGAGTTCACGGCGGAGGCGGACTTCGTTCTTTCAATCTATTGGCACCACTCGAAAACTATATGTTCCGTAGCTCAGAGGGCAGATGGATTGCGGTATCGTTGGCGGAGCTTCTACCGAATTCTTAGTTTCAGATCGTCGGGAAAGTGCCTATGGGCCAGCACAACAACAAGTTCTTCAGATTTAAATCTCGAACCCCAACTTCACATTTTTTCGTCTTCTTGTACGCGGACAGCTCTGAGAATCATCACACCCCCTCCCCCCTTGCCCCCCAATTAGCTGACGCAAGCTTTTCAGCTTCCACAAGCATCGAGCGGTTTCATTGAGAAGATTTAACGTATACAGTTCACTCCGTGGTTCTTATTTTCTCTTTTCATCCTCCCACAGGCCGTGGCCGCAAAGAAAAAGGGGTGTGACCGACCGACCGACCGCTCGCGCTCGCTCTTGTGTTTCTTTTCTCGCAGGCGACGACTGCCAGCGGGTCAACCTCGTCGGTCGGCGGCGGAACCAGTCGGTGGGCGACCGTGGGACCGGTTGTGCGCGGGCCCGTTAGTTACAGCCAGGCCTTTACCCTTTCCCTAACTCTCTCTCTCTCTCTCTCTCTGCGGGGAGCCCTTTTAGGGCGAGCGCGCACAGTCAGCGTCCGCAAACAAAACACAGGCCAGAAACAGCGTACAACGCAGACAGCGGCCGTGTGGCTGGCACTGGGGCGCTCGGAGCAGACGACGATTGCACCACGCTTTGCCAACCGGCGCCGCCATACTGTGGTGTTTACACGAAAGTGCCGCCATCGTACGATCACGACGTCCAGGGATTGAAGTCCAGCTAGCGGGCAGCAAATATAGTTGTACACACGCGTTCTGGCTGTTCCTCTGTAAAGGGGCGATTGTCCAGTTTTTCGAGCGCGAGCACTGTTCTTGGCATTTTGTAGCTGGGACACACTGGTCCAGACGGGCTTCGGCACTCAAGGCCTTAAGGGCTTTGCTGAAGTTTTTAAGGACATGCGAATTATGCGATCGCCTTTGAGTGTTGTATCGCGTACTATCGCGTTACTGCGTGAATTTTCCGATTTCTCTTTTTTTTTCTCCTCTTCTTCTTCTCTCTCCTTTTATTCCCTTTACCCCTTTCCCCAGCACAGGGTAGCCAGCCGGTACCTACACTGGCTAACCTCCCTGTCTTTCCTCCTCTTTGTCTCTCCTCCTTCTGGCTGTTCCACTAAAGGTACATGGCTGGCAGTCTACAGGTTGCGTATTAGTATGTTTTACCTGTGACCACATCGTCTCCTTACATATTTGTTCTCACATGTGCTTTAAGTTCGAGACTGGCTAACGACATTACGTGACTGCAAGCGCAAGTCCACAAAAATTTTCTGGGTTTTACGTGCACCAAAAGCACGATAAGATTAGGAGGCAAATTGGACGTACTTTTCATTAATTACGACCACCATCTGGGCGTGCAAGGCCCACGCGCTAGCACACTTATGGAAAAAAAGATAATAAAAAAATTAACTCTACCGGCCCTGCGCAATCTGCAGCGCGCACACACAAACACACACACACGCGGCTAGAGATGCAACCTTAGCAGCCCGAAACCGCATCGCCCCATGTTTTAGGGCCTCTCCGTGTTCCGTCATTCTTGAGCTGTATAACGCGAAACTCAGCAACCCCCCCAACTGACCGAAAAGTCAAGATTAAGCTGTCTGTCTGCTTTGAGACAGACGAGTGCGTTTGCCTTTCTTTGTATACATGACGAAGGTCAAAAGCACATGGCTGTCTGGTCAAGCACAGACGTGGGCGACTTTTGTGTTTAAGCGGCGCATCGCACCAAATGCGAAAGCTGAAACAACAGAAAGTCTTCGTTTTCTCGGTTTACGAGTTTCGAATTCGGCTTACTCCAGGGAACGCGCACGATAAAGGCGACTCAAGAGGCAACGTTCAATCCGTGCGTCATAAGGAGACAGCTATAGCCACAAAATATTATAAACGGCTTTGTTCAAGAACGACTGGCATTCGCAGATAATTTTATACACCACGCATTTATTAGCACGAGATAGACTTACGATTGGCAAGTATAGTACGTAACACCAAAGACAACCGACCGATTTAATCCGCCTACTGTTACATCAAGTGACTACAGATTTAACGCCCCCCTAGCTAGTATATACTCGTACCATAGAATACTCATCTATATTGTGGTGCTGTATCCGACAGTACTGTAATGCTGCTCGGAGTACACCAAGCGTAGACGGCGGCCTATAGTAAGTAAACGGAAATGTAGCGCACAGTTCCATGCGTTTTATGCAAACCAATTCTGTAACTCGGATTGACCAGCGGTTGTCACCTGGAGTCACATGCTGCAGGCCTGTCCCGCCAGGCAGACCGCTGTCTCTCTTTTAAGAGATCGGAGAGTTTTGTAGCGTGTCCGGTATTCAGGTAAACGCAAGCGGACCGGGCGTTTTACCAGATGAGCGGCGGCGCAAACGTGAACGGTGCCTGCACAGTGCAGCCACCTGGTAAAGCTGAGCTCAAAAACCAGACGAATACCCCGAACACTATAGTGTTCGGGGTATTCGTCGGCAAGTATTCGTCGGGGTATTCGTCGGGGGCGTCGGCAAGTTACGTATACGTAACTTGCCGACGCCCAAACTTGCAAGGCTCAACTTCGATCGACCTGTGCGGACACACTTCTTTTGCACGCTGCACAAAAAAGAAGGCTCTCAAACAAATGACTCACACTAACAAATTAAACAGACTGAACACCCTATGCAGCGTGTGCTGGGCATCAGCTCGCTCGCGGCCGGAGAGTCTACGTCAGTGCGCGCGTCATGGAGGTTAAAGCGGGTCGTAACGCAGTATAGGCGATAGGCGGCATCTGGGTCACACTTTCAGTCGGCGACCCACGCGTTGAAAAAAAAAGCATAGAATGGGCGGCGGTGGTCGCAATCAATTTCAAAACAGCTGGTGCGCGCAACGTAGTTCCGGTTATTGTTCATAGATATCGAAACCGAAGCAAGGACGCAGGCCATGGGGAGGGGGGGGGACGACGACGACGACGCTTGGTTTGCACGGCCTGCACGGAATCTATTCTTCTATGCAAAGAAAACAGCTGTCGTGTCGGCAGTCCGCGTGAAAGAAAAGAGCCCGAACACGCATGGGCTTTGTTGGGACATATATAAATGGCTGCCCTCGACCGTGACGTCAGAGAAAGGTATAGAGACGACACATTTGGCCTGGCACATTGTTACTTGTCCTTTGACAGTGACAAGTTGACATTGTGCCACTTGGTGTTTTATTCTACGTTTGTGCAGTTTGACTTCTTAAGTTGGTTTGCTGTATTGGCCAACGATCATATAAGACGACGCGCTTCAACGAAAGCGTCGAGTTATATTACTAGTCTATCCCTAACAGGCATCGGCAAAACAATAAACTAAGAAGATGATCCAGAATCCTTAAAAGCATTTGGAGATTCCGCACAATAAAGGTGTGGTGTAAGTTTCCTTTTTTTTTTTCAATAGGAAAATAGTTAAACCCCGTTAGCTGGATTGTTCGGAGAGCGAACGCATCTGACGACAAATCACATAGTTTCAATTAGCTAATCAAGAAGTCGCAGTTTCGCCCGAAAGACGAAGCGCCGATTGCGATAGCAAATTAGTAGGGAGCCACACGAAGTAAGGATAGTAGTTTTATCGGCCGCACAAACTTGTAAACGCTCGCTTACTAACTAAATTAACAAGCATGGCGTCTGCGCGCACAGGCATGTTAAACATGCACACATCACAAGCTACGACCGGGGACACGTTGTCAAAACGCTGGCGTGAGGAAGCGCAGCAGCAAGCAGCGAAAGAAGTAACCGTGCTGTCTATCGCTTCAAGGCAAACTGAGTGGCGAGAACACAGCACACGCAACCTACACATAACGATGAATGAATGAACGATTAATCGATTAATGGATTAAATGTATGCCGCAAAACGATTAATCTTCATCGATGCCCCCTTTTCGTTTAATCAACTTCATCGATTCGGGTCTGTTCGGTGGCGCGGAAGGAGTCGCGCGGAAAAAAACGAAATTGTGCTGGAATGGCGCCGCACGAGCAGATGACTGTGCGGCTGTGGTAGAGCGACTGTCGGTTGTTTTTCCGAGAGCCGAGTGATGCCAAGCCGAGCACTTCCCCTCTCTTCCGCCCCACCGCACACGCCACCCGAAGCCAGAGCCACGAAATGCGCGCGACGGAAATAAGGCATACCTACTATACGGCAACACAGTCGTTGATCTTCGTGCCACTTCCGGTCAATTAAAGACGTGGCATAGCACGTGCACCAGTTTGGAGCACGTATTTCACATAGCGATGAAGTTCGTGTCGATTCCAGAAAATCTATAGCGTCCGAGCGCCTATTCCTGCATGCTGGTTGTGTGGCCATTCGAAGAAGGTGCCCCCCTTTCACCCAAACATCCCAGCCAATTGACATTCCTTCCCCCTGTAGAAAAGAGCATGTGGCTTAAAATATTACACCGGTAATTTTCTTTTCCCCTGTGTAGATTGAAATTTCTTGCGTATTTCGGTTGGACTTCACCGGTCACCTTTGCCATTTCCTTTCTGATTTCTTGTTTAGCTGTAGTGTATAGGGCTTTACTAGTGCCATGTATCTTATGAATTTCTGCGCTAAGTGACATTTTATAATATCTATTGTTTAACTTTTCAAGAGCCACTAGCGCCAACTAGTAGTCAGTCTTTAACAACTTAAAGGTTTTCCTTTGTGAAACATTTATACACTTGTGTTTCGAACTTGGCTCCACCTATCAAACATCAAAATAAGGCCCCACAAAAGTAGATAACTGTGTTTCAAATTTTTTAATGTGCCCGGCCAAAACTTCGATTGATCAATTAATCGATGAAAAACCCTGCATCGAAAGCGATTAATCGGATAAAGGCTAAATAATGAATGATTAACCATTAAATACCCTGCATTGAAAGCGATGAATCGATTAAAGGCTAAAAAAATGAATGATTAATCGTTAATCGAATAAAAAAATAATACTCCATCCTTACGTCCTCACCGCAAGATCGAGCCGCGATCCTCGGCTCATCCTAGCACGTTTTAACGCGTACATACAGCATACGGCGCGCCACGACGGTGTTATCGCCCTTCGACTTCATACCAAACATCACGGCGACGGCAAAAATGCGCCTGGAGTGTCCACATAATTCCCATCCTAATAAATTTTTTTAACTAGTTAACCACCTTCCCAAGTCCGTTCTGGCTTTCCTTGTGAACCAGTTCCTGCGATTCGAAAAACCAGTGGAGTACGCCCGCGACGTAAGAGCTGTGCGTATCAAGTGATTATATCGCTTTATTCGTTTCAGTCTGCCGCTTAGCGGCCACCCTTTTACGGAGGAGGCCCTTATAGGCAAGATCTGGCCCGACGGAATTTCCAAAGAAACCCGCTATCAAAGGGCGTCGAAATAACGTCATCATCAGCAAGCTCCAAAACAAACAAGAGAGGAAATCCTGCGCTGCAACCCTGGAAGTTCAAGCCTGTGCGATCGCAAGCGAGAGACCGCGGCCGCGGTGTTGATCAAACTGCCACGGCGAACAAGCCGGGATGTTGCATAAGCATTACTCTTCCTGTTTTCGTTCCCTGTCCTCTTTCGACTTGCCCGGGCTTCTGTTGCTCGGTGCGGTGGATCGTTACTTTATGGCGCTATGCTGTTAGGGAGGAGGTCGGCCGTTCGATTCTCGAACAGAGGCCGCATGTGAGATGATAAAAGAAGAGCCAGAATGAGGCTCCCCCGAGATTTCGGTCTATAGTAGCGAACACTAGGCGGTCGCCTTCTACTGCGTCGTATCACACAGCGCTATTCTAATCAATCAATCAATCAATCAATCAATCAATCAATCAATCAATCAATCAATCAATCAATCAATCAATCAATCAATCAATCAAATATTTATCAAATTTCCTTTTATAGAGTATACCAATTTTGAAAACGTTCTATATTCTACAGCGAAGCTGTTAGCCTCTCGGTGGTCGTCATTTTTCGAATACGTCCGCGAGCAGAAATTATCATCATCAGCAATGGCTCATACCCCCCTAAGCAAGCAACAATGCAACGGCTCATCCCGCTCGAAATGCAGAGGCTGTACAAGCGCTCAGCAAAGTGAAGCGAACAGTGCGTACATTCATTGAAGTCACCTTATATACACAACACGCTGAACAGCATACGTTTCAATAAAGAACAAGCTGAAAACAAGCATCCGAACCATGAATAAAGCATTGCATGCCCCCTTCAGGAGTTGTAGTAGTGGTTTTGCGACAGCTTCGCTGGATATTCACTTTCGCAGGGCCGGGATGGCGAGTTAACTTTTTAGAGCGAAGCTGTATATGGCTGAAATCCGTCTGAAAGCGTCCGCACCTAGACCAACAATTTTTCATACGTGGGCCGATCCTGAAGATAGTGAAGTAGCGGGCCGACCCGTGGTGGAGGTGAAGCAGGCGTTACGCACTCCCCATACGTGGGCCGACCCCGAAGACAGTGCAATGCCGGGCCGATTTGTGGCGGAGGCGCAGTTCACCATTAAGGGGCCGTCCACGTACACAGCTTCTAGCTGGCGGTCATCCTTCTTCGCAAAGTGGAAGGGCACTGCGTTATTTTTTTCCCCTCATTTTTCTTACAGTGGCCATATAAAGCAATTTCTAAAGTATAACCAATAGTAACGGAGCAGACGGCATTGCCCATTCTATACCAACGGTCACTAAGGCTTACACGCACTAGTTCCGAAAACTACGTCTGTTTATACAAGGCCGCCAATCTACACCTCTTGCCGTCGTTTTGACGTGTCTCCTATACACCATTCCGTGGTCCTAACCAAGGACAAAACGTCCGCAGGGCACCCAGCTTCGACTCAACGAGCTTTTTTTCCGGAGAATTTAGCGAACCCTAACTGTTTCCAGCAAAAAAACTGCAAGCCAACAAACTCTTGTTTCCGTTCTTCGGCGCACCCACCGACCAGAAGAAATGGAAGACGACCCGCGCGCCCCCAACCTTGAAAACGGGCGAGTCTGGCAGCGCGCGACTCATTAGCGGGTCCTTGAGCCCGGCCGACTGAGTAAGCCGCCCCACCGTTACACACTACGGGTATCGGTCGGTGCATGACAACATCGGCCGCAACGTGAGCTTACGCGAGCGGATAGCAACGACGGCGTCTAACGACCAGAAGCATTGGCACACGCAGCGCGAGTCGTCAACGCACGTGATCCGAAAGCCTGCCTGGTTTCGCACCACCATCCAAACCAGATGCCGGGGTGGCGTTTTCCACGGAAAGCCAGAGGCGTCCTAGTGCTTTCTCAATGTCCCCCCCCCCCCACACACACACACCCTTTTTACTCCGAATAGATATGCGAGACCGAGATAAGGCCTTGCGCCGAAACCTGTTGGTTGCACGGCTGCCGCTTTCTTTAAAAGCCGGTCGGTATACACGTTGGCGCCACCGGAGCGATTGCTCCAGGGTCAAGGGTCAAACGTGATGTCACGATGTGACGTAAGCGCTTCCAGGTTAGCACAGAAGGGCGCGGCTAACGCTGGCACCAGTTTCTCCTATGGTGGCCGTGCGGCCGTATTGTATCTCTATAGTACTCTACAGAGTTCCTGTGTAGGCGCGGAGGCAGAGAAGGGTGCCAAGTGCCTCAGCTTTTGTGGTCACCGTCAGTAATATCGAGAATCACTTTTTTTCCTAATTGTTCTTATTTCAACTTGGGTGTCGAGTTGCTCCCTTGAAATACAATAAACAGTCATTCATTTTTGGAGCACCATCACAAGTCTCACCCCGATAGTAGAGAAGCGAGGTCGGAATGATACCGGGTGTACAGTTGGCTGCAAAAGTATATAGGCCACGGTATCAGAAAAAAATATATATATTTCCGCAGCCTGGGCATGGATCGTGAGATTCAGGTTTGCAGGCCGTGTCAGAAGACGCAAACAACGCAATGGTGCACGGTTTTATACTGACTACGGTCACAAAGAGATCCGAAAAATTCAACGTTGTCGCATATCCTGCGGTGCGACATTTCTGACGCCGACTACGGGTACACACATTCATCGCGAACCGGACGGCTCACATACTCTAAGATCTGAGCCGTATATGGGCACACTCCTGCTGATACCGAAGCTGCACGTGTGACTGCATATTAAGAGGAAGCTTTAGCTCGGGCCCAACTTCTATGCCACCTATGGAAATCTTTGTAATCCGCAGAAACGCTTTGATGAGCCAACCACAGGGCTAATTTTAATGCAATTTGTTACATTTGAGAAAGAAAGAAATTTTCAAAGATTGAAGTTTGAAAAAAAAAAAACACAGAAGCCCGAACTTTACAAATGTGTAGCTCTGTACCTAAAACAGACATCGCCATTCGGTAAACTGCATCCACTAGAGCATACAAAGCGGACAAATTTTGTCAATTTATATCTTCCGTGCACTTGTTACGCTGCTTACAAGGGTTTTGCAAAAGTTCTGCTCAGAAATTAGTTATCTATTCTAGAGCCATGTATAATATATCCATTTTTTCCGCCTTAGATTACTATTAAGTGCAATTCATGGAATTGTGATATCCTTCCTCACTGCTGAGTTACAGAATTGTAAACTTGAGAGTTTCATTTTCTGAGAACTTGCGATTTTTGTCAATTTTATTAAAAATTTGCGACCAAAATAAAAAATTCGCGGGCAACAGTCCCCACACTTTTACGTTTTCTTTTAAGTGCAACAAACATCACAACATTTGGTGCAGTGGTTGCAAATAAAAACGATTTCTCTTTTCCCATGTATTTAGATAGGAGGCCGCGAGCTAAAGTTTCCTCTTAAGACACTATATAGCAATACTAAATAAGTTTAAAAGCTAACAAAGTATAGTTTCAATACTCTGTTCTCGTTAAGTTCGTGACTATAGGTTGATTATCACTAAAAATAAGTGAAGGTCAATTTTTTTTTTATTATTTGACGCCGGAACCCACGCCAGTGTGGCATCATGGATTTCGAAGTCTATATTTCGTATTAAGGCTTCGTTCGCTCGGTAAATACTCGCGAAGCATGCCAAGTTTAATCTTTATATCCTTTAGAATACAATGTAGTCCGTTTGTACCTATAAACAATTCACTATAGGCCCTAGCAGCCGCTGTCAAAAGAAGTGTTCAATATTGATTACGTTAGGGATAGCTGTCGCGGAAACATCATGGGGGTGTCGCCATCAGTCTTTTGTTTTGTGGCTATCTCATTCTCTTTGCCCTCCTTCCAAGCACAATTTCCCTCACCCTAGTGAAGGGTAGCAAACCGCAAACTCGCACTTGGTTAACTTCCCCTCCCCGGCTTTCGTCTCTGGCTTACAGAGCGTATTCTCACGGTAAGAGCGGCTTTCTTTTCTTTCTTTTTGGTATTGCAGAAGGGTAACTTATGATTGTAGGTGACATCATTTTTTTCTTCTCTTTATTGTCCCTTTAAACTGCAAACGTGACTTTCCGCGTAACGACTAGGAAACATCTTGCTGGCTATAGTTTCTAGATATCCGGCAAATGACTTAGCAGCACAAATTAACACAACATACGAAGCCGAGCTGCGTGTCGACTTGGGCTTCTCTCTGTTCACCACCAACGGGGAACAAACGTTCGAGTAAATTGAGGCACAAACAACAACCACACAACGCCCGTCTTCGTCTTACTACATCAAAGCTTCTTCTTGGGCGAATTGGTTCATCTTGAAACATATGGGTAACAGCGCAAACAAATGTCTCACTAAGCTTCACCCCCTTTTGCGCGTAACACGCGCGCATGCAGGACGAGCGCCACACGTCCTGCGTAAGTTTGTGTACAGTGCTAAATTAGTGTTACGCCTATTGTTACCCCCCATCTCAGGTACACCCACGAATGCGCGATAACGAAAGCTAGCCACGCTAGCAAGTCGAAAGAGGGCCACTGGTTTAAATCGGTGGCAATGTCTTACAGCAAAGGGTTGACGCTCAGCGTCAGCACGACCGTTCCAGGAGCTGGCTAAGCGCTCGTAAATTTTTAAGTACACAATTAAAAAAAAAAAAAAAAAAAAAACATAAACGTACAGTCAGAGTTATAATTGACGTTGAGGAAAACGACACATAGGGAGCGGATGCGAGTACCTATGCAAGCTAGGTTACGCTGAACCCCAATGGAACGCAGTCAATATACAAGTACATCCCATAAAGCTGCCGGCCATACGTAACATACGTAACATCAGCGATAATTATGCGCGAGTTCAGGCTTAAAACTGTACTCGCATCGCATTGGGCACTGGCAATCAAGGTTTCCTCCGGAGACCGGCAACGCGCAGGCAAACGGCAATCCTATGCAAAGTGATGGCAGCCATTAGGCTGTCGAATCCACGGCGGGCTCTCACAAAGCAAGCTGGAAGCAGCAAGCGCGATAGCCATCGTTACTGCACTCGGACGCTCGGTCACGTGACCCAGCGACCGACCACGTCAAATTTAGCGATCACGGAGAGACTTGAGGACGCTCCAGCCGCGCACAGGAGACGTGAGAGAGAGAAGTCTCCATCGAGGTCAACGCACGCCTTTTTCTTTTTTCGTCCGCCGCCCTTTGCCGCACCGGAGGCAATCCGAATCTCGCGGAAAAGAGCATGCAGCCGACGTCGCAGGATTCGTGCGCGGGTTGCCTCACTAAACCATGCAGCATTACGGAGGCTAGATAGAGACAGACAGCAAGACCGTGTTCACGCGAACGCGACAGCAACGCGTCACACCGTGTTTCTCCAACGATGTTACGCAGATACAAGTCAATCAAGCGCTCGACAAGCCGCTCAACAGTTGCAAGTTCTTTTTTTTTTTTTCGAGATTTCCGAAGCTTTTCAATCTTCTCTCAGAGGCAAACGTCTGCGCAGCTAACTCTTATTATAGCTGTGCGAATATATTCCAAGCTTTCGAACAACCAATCAAACAGTGCCCTCGGTCTCTGAATCGAGTAGTCCCCATTCGTAAATACGAAAGTTTTTCGAATAGATTTAGAATATTTCAGAACGTCAACTTAGCCGCTATTAAACATAAAATTGGAGCAAAAGCGCGATAAATTTCATCCCCCCGAGCATAGTATAGACATGAAACATGATAAACTGAGCAGTGGTGCGGGCTACGTTGTTCAGGGAGGTACGCTTTACCGATTATACGGCGATCGCTCACACTCCCCCAACAGTCACGCGTATGAAAACAGAAGTGTTTATTTGTTGTTCCTACTCTCCCACATTTGTGAGACATTTAATAAAAAGAAACACTTCATAGCATTCAATGCAATGACTAGAACTTTCAAAACGTTACGAATAGTAGAATGTGAGCATCGTTTTTATACTACTCGTAAAAAACGTCTGTTCCATACTCGAAAACTATTCCACATTCGGTTCGATACCCTTCCGGCACTTGAATATTCGTTTCTTGAGCCATTCGGTATCAAACATCACTATTCGCGTACCACTATGCTTTAATAATTCATTGCCCAAGGAAAAGAAAGAAAAAAATGTCACTTCACAACAACGACCCCCCTTTCTATCCTCGACGACACTGCACTGATTTGCGAGACGGGCCACAGCTGGCCATCGAGCCGCTCCGCTTACACTGTCGTTCGCCCAGTTCCTCTCACGCTCTGCCGAGAGGACAGATGGGTTTGATCAGTGGGTGTTTGCAAACTGGAACCTGCTGGCCTGCAAAGGCTCCCAAGGACGCCGGCGCCGCGGGTAGCAACGCGTCGTTGGAGCTTAAGCGTCGCGGGGGAGGGGGGATACCGAGACAAAGCGGGGGGAGGGGGGAAGGGAACGAGAACCAGCAAGATTCCGAGAATCAATGCCCGATGCGCTCTGCGGACAGCGACAAACTTCTCTAGTCACGCGCACAGAAGACCGTTCCAGAGAAAGAGAGAGAGGAGCAGACAAAGAACTTCTGCAAGGTACCAAGATTCATTTCACTGGGAGATCAACAGCCGTCGCACGCATCTGAAAAGTGGAACTATCACCACCAATGTTGTTTTCTCTTTCTAGTATGATTATTTAGCCATAAAAAACACAAAAAAGAAGCTAACTATGAACACGGAGCGTTTGTCTAGTGGCTTAGCGCAAACGCCCTTTCACCTAAAATGAAATTAGAACTTAAATGATAGTTGCTACAGTGATTATGTCGTAATTGGTTTCCTGAACGACCCAAAACGACACTTCATAGGGCGCAATGCAATCACTACAACTTTCAAAGCGTTACGAAGACTAGAACGTGAACATCGTTTGTTCTATATTCGAAAACTATTCGAGATTCAATTCGACACCCTTACGGCACTTATTCAAGAAAAACTCAGGCACACCAAAAAAGATAAAAAAAAAAGACAAAGAAAGATTCTACAACGGACTTTGCGGCCAGTGTACCGTGATTTAATCATGCTTTGAAGGTATAAAATTGAACGCAGTAAAACTAACACGTTGAGCTTTGTGAAGTTAAAGAAGACGCATGGAACGATCGTAGCAAAACAGATCAGTCTTAAAAACAAAAGCAAGAACACACTGTACAAGAGGAGATTTTAGAAAGAAAAAAAGAAATACGAGCCCCTTCGCTTCCTAGGTGCATTAATGAAAGCCCAAGAGGAGCTCATAAATCCTCTGATAAATACATTTACACAAGTACAACGCGAATTCTTCATGCAATTCACGATAAGGTGACACCATATTACGAAGCCATATTACGAAGCACTGGCATTTACTCTGGCGCGTGCTTCAGATTTATTATTCATCACACGAGTCGTCTAGGTGCACGAACGCAGAAATCTGTGCATGCGCCGTCGCCCATAGCATTTTACTGCTTGAAACGCGAGGCCATTCCTCCGCGAAGAACGCGTGAAGCGGTGTAAATTAACGCACGTTTGTGGAGCTGCATAATAAGTTCCTACTATTCCTCCTCTTCAATGGAAATGCAGTGGTGGAGAAACTCCTAAAAGAATACGGCAAATCGTTCGAAATAGTAATCAATTGTTTCAGGCCCAGGACACAGGCGGCAATTTTGTCGATCAGAGAACAAAACAATCCCTTGTAACTTCAAGGAAAGCTTTATTTTTTTGGCACAGGAGGATGTCTACACACAACACCGAAGAAAGACAGCCGTCACACCATATTCAATTCGTCATACTCCATTTAGAAATCTCGGTGACTTGCCTTACAATGTGTTTATACTCATTCGCTTTCGTAGGCTCTGGCAGAGCAGGGTGTGTGTGGTCGGCACGCTGAAAGTTCGTTGTCTACTGGATCCTTTTTCATGCAGTCTGCAGCCCATGTAAGGAGTGTGTATGCTACTCAGGGGTAGCCGCGTTATTTTCTGGCGATACTGAATGCATGGGTATGCTTACCTCACTGTTAGATACTTTGCGTTCAAGATGCAGTGCTCTTGAATTTCTGTCAGAGCTGTTGAGCAAAGCGAGAACGAGGTGAAAGCAGGAGCCAACGTTTCGACAAGTCCACCAGTCGAAACGTTGGCTCCTCCTTTTACTTTGTTCTCGTTTTGCTCATCGTCTTGAATTTCCATCTCCCGCCTTCCGCATGTTTTCCCTTTTAGTGCTGCTGCCACATGTAACCTTCAAAGTATTAGAAAAGAAACGAAACTTCCGTAGTGCCCTGTTTACAGAATACGTGTCTTACAACCAGCCAGCATAGCTTAGAGCCCACACCCGGGAAAGACATTATTTTTCACCCTTGCTCAGTGGCACCATGACACAAAAGGCTGACCAAAGGAAAGCGTTACTCGAGGGCCCGCCTAGTTTGTTTCGCATCCTGTGCTCTTCAAAGTATGAAACGTTTTCCATCCCGACATTTCAACTAATTAACCAACCTGCGTTCATCCCCCGCGTCAAGCCGGTATAACGCGAATGATTCGATACCGAGGAACCGGCAGGAATTTCAGAAATGCGCAATGAGAAAAGGGAGCTGCTGAACAAATCAGGCGCTATCGGCCTTCAGTACAGACAAAACCGAAGCAAGAAATCCGATTCCGAGCACTTCCAACGCTCCAACAACGCCGCCATAAATACGACGCGCGTGCAAACGCAATTGCATCCGTTATTTCCAAGACCGCGACGCATCACTAAAACTTCCCTCACGTCTTGCAATGAGCGCTAACTTGGGCCGGTTAGTCCGTGCTGAAGCTAAACAGAGTAACAGCGCGTGCTAGTGCTGCGGAGAGACGAAGGAGACAGCTGTTTTACGCGTATCCCACTATACCAAAAAAAAAAAAAAAAAAACGAATCTACCAAGACATCCGCAAAGCGGATGCCTTCCTCATTCCCGCCCGTCTGATTTGCTGCTCTTCGAAGAAGACGACGAAGCTGCGCCTCTGCAAAGCGGGATGGCCGGAGAATATATATATATATATATATATATATATATATATATATATATAGAGAGAGAGAGAGAGAGAGAGAGAGAGAGGTCACACACACCGGAGGGTGTCTTTTTGTTTCTATCGCTACCGAAAAGTGCCGGAGCCGGCCAGAACGAAACGCCGGCAAAATAAAGGAACAAGCACAAAAGCCGGACAGACGGGTAGTCAGGCAGGTCGACGCACAACGGAGACGAACGCCGGCAAAACGGGGAAAGCCCCGGCCACGCCGAGCCGAGTCGCGACACAGATTCTTACCGTCCGCCGAGGCGCCACTGCCTGTTATACACTGCCGCTACTGACTCCACGCTCTCAACGTTTTACCACGCGGCCGCTGCTCCTGCGACCGGCCATTCTCGAACGTGTATACATAGCTCGCAACGGGAGCCAAAGAAGCGGCACGGCCATTTCTCGCTTTCAGCTGAACGCAGGCATGCGTGAAGCAAGCGTAGAGTTTCGTGCAAAAGAAATGACTAGCGGGAAATCTGGCGGTGCGATCCTCCAGCTATAGCACGGGAATGACGGGAAGTCCACGGACTTGCGGCTTGTACACGTTCTTTATCAAGCTTCATCATTGTAAACTTTGGAGCAATCAGTTTTCTAAACACAGCAAGGAAACAGGACCCAAATTATGAAACGTTCCTCACTGACTTCCAAGGAAGGTTTCGTTGTAGTTAGGACGCGCCTTGCGCCAATTCTGAAAGATTCCTTACAGAGGGAGCATTCCGTGAAGATTTGCTTGGTGCTCCCTTAACACTTAACCTCAAACACATGATCTGGCCGTGCGACACAACCACCGATGCCCATTACACTCGGGACCTGGCCAGGTTCGAGGCTGTCATTCGCAGTCGGGATCTGGTTGAACAGCTTTGGGCAGTCCACGACGCGGCCGCGAAGGTCCGTCTTCCAGTCCCGACGTGGGATTAGCCCTCCTATGGGTCACCCCACAGCCTTGCAGGACCCAATAGTTTTCCATCCATCCATAATCCATCTCTTAACACCTCCCCATCCTATCCTGGACCTGTGCTTGCCACCCGCTATACACGCGCTTTCCAGATACGCTAGAGCCGCCGCGCGGACATTTTCGGAACCCGGGAGGGGGTGATGGATTTCCCGCTCACGCGGTTTCTGTAGCTGTGTTGGAGTTTTGGCACTCTTCGACATGAAACAAAAAAAAAAAAAACAGTCCACGAGCGAAGAACAACCGTATGTGCAGTGTGCCACAATGCACAAATCGTGCAATATTGGGAAAAGTAAGCCTGCACCACTTTTCGAAATAAAAATTTTAAAAAACGGAGGAAGATGTGAGCGATCAAGCTCCACATCGGGAAGCAAGCGAGCGAAGAAATAGTCATATGTAGCGAGAATTTCAACAAAGACTTCTTTTGGGGCCACCTTGGTGAGTGTAAATGACTGTTGCTTAATTGATGATTTCATTTTATTTTTGTGGCGAACTCTTACGAAAGCGGCTGAAGAGAAACGCTGTGCCTTCGCAGAAGAGCCAGCTGCGGTCCCACGAAGCAAGACTGAGACCTAGCGTTGGCCGAAGAACACCCTCTACAGATTTCCAAAGTAAATTTAAGTACACAATGTCACCGTTTATCAAGTTTTCTGCCTGCACTTGAGCTGTTTCTGCAAATACTCTGCGACGGTGCCTGACGCTGCGTCGCGAGCATTGCAAATTAGAGAACCTATTCCGCAACTGTTCCTAGTCGTTTTGTGTGAGAACGAAACAGGCGGTCTATGCACAAGGCGCTCGCTGATTTTCTTGGCTGTAGCTGAAAGGTGTGTACCGATCGGGGGTCGAGCGCACGCGTTTCTGATTTTATATTTTTGTTTGGTCTTAAAGCATCTCTTCCATAACAATGTTGCAAGAAACAAGGGCCAGGACTACGTACCTGAAGCGGTCATTGATGAAGAATACGCATGCGAGCTTCCCTACAGCACGCGAAAACGCTGATCGTGCTGGAAAGGGGGCGCGCTGGCACACGTCATCGTGTCGCTCATATACTGTAAATCGGCACTACTGAAATGTTTACGTATTATCTGGCATCATTAACAAGCATTCCGCATCTAAGCTGGTGCGGCGAGCCATTTATCTCGTGAATGCACTCAACGTTTACTTTACGCAGCGGCATAAAGCGCATACTGCGCTTTATTTACATGTGAGCGCTACCGATTAACTGCTTGGTGTCAATTCTTGTACATCGCGTATAGATTACAAAACGTAAGGATAAGTAGTGACCTTTACGGCGCCGGTTACACTGCAGACTTGGGAACTTTCGTAGCATGCGGCGGGCCTCTCACGGCGTTTCTCTACAGGCAGAGTGACTCGACCTGGACAGCCGCGCTTGTCGTCTCTCGTATTTCACGCCATATTATAGGGCCAGTGTTAAACGTACAAATCTCTCTACACATCCCTCTACAACACATCTCTGCGTTTCCTTAGCAATGTCAAGGATCGCGCTTAGAGATACCAGAGGCCCGTAAGCCGCCTGCTTCTGGAGATGCGCACGCTTTCGTATCGCCTCCATCACCTCTATCCCCGCCATATTGGAACGTTCTCCGCGCCACCTATAGGCGCTGGAAAGTGCGAATAGCCTTGCGCGAGAACTTCACGTAACTTGCTCACCCACGTGATGCTCGTTTGCGCCTGCGCACTGTTGCCGGCAGGCGACGAGATGCGGGCCCGGCGTGAAAGCACGAAAAGGAGTTTCACAAAACTGCGGTCTAACTATAAGTCTCCGCGACCACGCGTGTTCATCGCGAATTGTAGCGTTTACAGCACAACGCTTTTTCGGCAAACGACAAAAGCCGTTTTGAAGCCGGCAGGAAAAAAGAAAAAATTCGGACCAAGTGCGCGTATACCACCATTGCCAAGCTGGCCGAACATACTTGCAGCTGTAGTACTGACGCCAGTGCCCCAGAGTTCTCTCTAGTGAATGTTGTAGGAAACGCTATAGAATCAAGCACGAGGACGAAAACACGGAGGAGCAGCCGAGTTTGAGCGTGTACGCACTACAGTACCGCATAGAGCAGCGGAGGCATCCTTGAAAGAGGTATATAGGAAGACAATGGCCGCGCGAATGTGGGTGAAAAGTGGCGTTTAGAGTACACTCGACAAACGGGACGCGCAAACGCGAAGCGAGAACGGAGCGCGCGGGCGGAGAGACCGAAGGCGCCGTGCAATCTCGAACAATTATAAAAGCGCGTGTTAGAAAAAAAGAAATACAAATTTTTACAGCGCGCAAACCAAAGGCTGCCCGCTGGCAATTATACCACACAACGGACAATTGGCGCGGGAAATTCAACAACAACAAAGAACAAACGAGAAACAAGGTAAGAAACATTGAGAAGGTTCTACAATAATGAGAAGAAAATAAAGAACACAAGAACTAACGCTCGCGCCTTTTTTTGTTTGTGTGTGTGTCTGATCGCCGAGCAGCAGGAACGCACGCTTCGTGTACGTACTACAGGTTGTTCACCCGGTGCCCCCGGGCGTGCATTACGCATGCGCACGAAATACCTCTGTACGGGAAAGAAGCGCACGTGCGCAGGTTCTGAACAAAGGAGACAGCTGCGTGTCGTCGCCCCCAATTTTGGCGACGACGGCGATCGCCGAACTCATTCAGGAGTAAGCTTCAAAACGAGCCGCCCCGAGATTCGAACAGCCAGTCGTGTAACGGCGACTTCTTTTTCTGTTCTTTTTGAATACTCAATTAGTTTAGGCAAGCTGATTTTTTGGGGGGGAGGGGGGACACGACGCGGCGAAGTAGTCCAAGGACGACGCAAATGCTACAGCTTAAACAGAGACGCTGGCTAAGGTGAAGCGTAACAATTGACGTGCTCGGTACGACGCAACTAACAGAGATTAGTTAGAGCCGCTATATAAGCGAAGTCGAAGCGTAACGTCGTGCTCGGGCACGCCTAAGTAGTGAATGGTTACACGGTCGGTAATCGAGATTTGCGGCACTGAAACGATGGCGGCCGCCATTGCCCATGTCCGGAAAACGGCGAAGCAGAGCTTGCGCTTTACTTTAGGGCTTAGTACTCTTTCTGGTACTGCAGTTCGAGTGGACGGACGCGACAAAGATTAGCAGCCGCTCGAGAAGTGAAAGCTAAATCTGCAGTTGGAATCGCAGGGCGAGTCGTGACAGCTCTTGCTTTGGAAGTCGCCAGCTTGAATCACTTTATTTATCGCACGGAGTGGCCTGCGTGTGAAGAGAAATACGAAACGCATCCACGCCTGAGGCGCAGGTGCTCCGACACCAAACACGCCCTCCCATACCTGCTACGCCCCCTGCGCTTAGGAGTCGCTTCGCAAGAAGCGTACTCAAACACCGATGGCACAAAGACGCGAAGAGAGAGCAACCACCCCCGTGCTCCATCACACAAGGCGCACAAAGATGAGTATTTAGACATGTCAGACAGCAAGCGCAGATAAGTACAAATCCTTTCTCTCCTGTCCTGTCTGTATTTTTGCATTTTTTTTTGTACCAGCGCTGTCAGTTTTACAAACGTCAGCTGTTACAACCAGTTACTGTGCGGCCAACAGAAATCTCGCTTCTTTACGAAAAAAAATAAAAAGAAATAAAATGCTGCCCGCTCTGCGACGCTAATCGCTCAGTCTGCTGGCATGAAACGCGCGAAAGTGTCGGCAGCTTGTCAGGCTCGAAAAAATAAAATAAAAAGCAAGAATGAAAGAACGAAAGAAAGGGAGAACGGCCGGCCAAACAAAGCCTTCCGACTCGACAGCCCAAGGCCGCAGGTTTTTCACCCGCACCGCGCCTCGCATTAGTACCGTGCTTGCCTATCTAGAATGGACCCACCCGAGAGCACTTCGTCAGAGATGACGGAAGAGGAAAGTTGCGCGTCTTATCGCACGGCGCCTTTAATTTCAACCGGTGCACACAAGAGCATTCGCAAATCGTGTCCCTCCCCTTTTCATCGACCGTACTTCTGCGAATTTCGACGTCATGAGGCTCGTCTGCGCTGTCCAGATCGGTCTTGTGGATATAGCGTGGCGCTAAGCCAAAGCCGCCTAGAACAAGTTGGCTGAGCCGCCTGGAACTTGCAGAAAACCGTGTTTCGCACCTCGTGCGAACGCCCATGGCTTAAAGCAGACTATTTTCTCGGCTTAGGGAAAGGCAACGGAGCGGGCGTGACGGCGTCGTTTTTAACCCGACCCCCGCCACCTTTGGGAACACCTATTTCATCTCGGTTGAGAGGATGCAAAAGGAGAGACCGCCGAGGCTTCGGCGGTGACACGGGAGACGGGACAGGGTACGCGGTGGAAGGAACGGGAGAGCTTTGCTCGTCGGCATGAAAAGCGCCGGGGATCTGCACAAAAACGCCACTGACAGGGCCAGTCCCCGAGGGGGACCACCTTTCTAACAGCGGTAGCCGGTAGAGTTCGAGGAATGAAAGAAAAAAGAAACGGAAAGGCAGGTCCAGTCACAAAGAGAAGGACGGCAGTTCGGAGGGTGCCGCGCTTCTTTTTTCAAGGACAGCAGACTTTCCGGAAAAAGTTTGCTGGACAGCTTATTCTAAAGCTGACCCGAAAACTGCCGCACCGAAAAAAGAAAGATCAAAGAAAAACGCTGACAAAGCATCAGATCACCTGTAAAAGCAGTGCCGTGTCGGCCCATGACGCCCCCGCTAGACAAAATGAATGACAAGAAACTGCACAGCCCTGGCAACAACAACGTCAGCAAGTGCGCGCGCTGCAAGAAACGGAACGTTCAGTGACGTTATTTAAGAATGTGCGGCAAAGCGTTGCAGGAATACCGATGCGAATGATAAAGAAGTATTGAAAGTACAGCAGACCAGTGGAACCTTCTGAGGTCACGTCAATGCTCAGCCGAGCTGGCGGTCGTGTTCAATATTCCTGCTTCCTAGCTTACGCGTACCGCGCTAGTATGGAACAGTTGGTGCAAGCACTTGGGTGACGAAACAAAGCGGCAGACAAGGACAAGCAGCAGACGACACAATGCGTTCGTGTGCGCCGTCTGCTGCACTGCATGAATTACACTTGTCTACAGAGTGGCCCTAGTGGCCGGCTGCTGCAGGCGTCCGTAGCACCTGCCGAGTTGGCATGCAACATGACCACGTGTTGTCTTATTGCGACATCGGCGTCTATGGTGGCGTCGGTTGCACGTTTGACCATTAAGACAAGTGTTATTCAAACTGTATACCGCCATACACAATCATACACAAAGTCCCGATTCTTGCTTCACGTGTCTGTTTCTTTTGCTATTACAGACATTCATGTTTTTCTTTCTTTTTCTTCGATGTGCCGTTTAATCGCACTAGGCTAATTAATGTCTGCCGGCCAAAAAGAAGGCATTAAAATCAGGGTTATCAGTCGGCCGGCGTAACCCAACAAGGCCACAGCAAGGAACGCAAGGTTGCGAGAAACGTCAGAACAGCGGGATCTTTGTTTTTCACCTGTGGTGGCACATACGTCCTTGATTGTTCACTTCTAAATCGAGAGCGCCGTAATTTCGCCCCCGTAAGCGCAGCTGTCGAATTGACCGATCGAAGGGCACCGAGTCGTTTCAGCCGGCTTCATTAGTAGCCCGACCCTGAGCTGGTAATACCCTCTGTCACCAAGAAAAGGCAGGACACCGATATCAGCAGCCAGCACTTTCTTTCTTTCGCGTGCACACAAAAACGAGTCCCGCACTCCATGACGCGTGACGAGATAGGCAATTTTCACTACGATGTAAAAAATAGAAAGGGCGGAGGAGTGGGAGGGGAGAGACGCTCCAAGCACACCGATCACTGAGAATGAGCGCTCACAACTTCCAATGCCGAACCACGGCTCGCTTACCTTCTTTACGTGGCTGTCCATCGCGGGCCGCAGATTGAAATCGAAGATCTCACACGCGGAAGTCTAGACGCAACACCACGCGACAGACCCGAAAGCGCACACGCATCCCAGACGTCCTCCACCTGTTTTATGTTTCTCCCACGGGGTACAGAACGACGGGTCGTCGAAACACACACACACACGCGGAGAGGCGGGCAGACAGCGCACCGCTCGCACAGTCCGGGCAAGGCGTACTACGCGTGTGACAAGCCAGAGAGTCGGGACCAGGCGCAGGCAGGCCAGCGAGCTAGCTGCCTCCACTGAAGCGCGCGGCACACAAGCGGTCGGCCAGCAACTCGCTTCCGCGTGCAGTCCGACAGCGGCCGCATATCGGACGCACAACGCGCGCGCGTTGGGAGAGAGAGAGAAAGGATGAAATAGAAAGAGAGAGAGAAGCGTGAGAAAAAATAAAAGAAGATTGCCAACTAAGTGAGAGGAGGACGCCGGCGCGAACAGGTGGCGCCATCCAGTTACGCGCGGAGGAGGCTGGAGCTGACCTTCATTTCGTTTCGTCCGCCACGCGCGCCAGCTGTAAACACGCGAAACTCTCTTCTCCCCATCCCTACTCTTAGTGACGTCATCTGAGGTATTAATTAACGCGAACGAAGCTCCTGTATTTACCTGCTCTAGTTTCACCGGCGTCATAGCCGAGTCGCTCGAAGAAGTGAAAAAGAATGATAAGTTATGGGGATGATGTTTGCATAAATATCTGCTCGCGATTTGCATGTCGACAAATACTGTGGCGAATATAAGCGCAGTATGACGACCATGCAAGAAGCAATATAACAGGCGGTAATGGAAAGCGGCGTGGGAAATTTCCATATTTACACAACATTTTCTCACGATTCCCAGCCAATCTATTATATATATATATATATATTCTTTTTTTTTCTGAATATTGGCGTTTGCTTGCTGTCTTGTTTAATTCCGGGCACTGTGGCCAGTACGACTGGACGTGTCATGTTCTTAAGGCATCAACATCGGCATACCAAAACGAAAGGTCGCTCACTTTGACGCTAAATGTTCAGAGCAAAGCTCAGAGCACGGTACGAACACCCCTATCGCAAATGTTTGAATCACTCTGCAGTTATTGCTAACGGTCCCTGTCCGTGGCTCTAATGAAGTCTTTTTGGCAACTTCGTCTGCCTGAACAGCGCAGCCTCTATCAAGGAAGATAGTAGGCTGACATGTGAAACTGTAAGCGATGAATGTAGCGGCGGCGGTAAGTCTTTTCGTATTATATAGTAAGCAAATACATATACGTACTATGAGCACAAATTCAAACGCCAACAATTCCGAAACTATTCCAATGCGTCGCATCTGTTCTCAGGTTCACCCGCATTTGTAGCAGTGGATTAATTCAGACTCCAAAACGAACAGCTGGGACCACTCCATGCTTAGAAACTAGGTACACAAGCGGTTACACGTCGCACTTCCTTGTAATTACCGGTAACAGGCGTTCTGATGAGTTATCTGCTGTTCGCATTTCAATTTAGGCTGATCGTAGAAGTACAAACATTAAGGAAGTTTATCGAAAACTTCCGGTAAAAAGGGCTGTTTCCTTCGTTCTGTCTGTCCCTCAAGTCTTTGAATTATAGCATGTTTCTGTGCCCCTCAGTGGTAAAAACTACATAAATGAATATGAGGGAAACCTGCACCAGCGGAGGCACGGCAGATGTAAAGCCAATAAAAGCAAAAATGAAGAGGGGAATATAAAGTTCACGAGGGTTGGGAATATAAAACTCTAAAAGAAGCGTCAGGAAGTGGATGCGTTAAGATTCCTGGAACGTTGAGAATTTCGTCAAAAAAACTCAAGCTACTCTGTGCCTCCATCCATGGTCTCCGAGATCCGTAATGCGCACGTAATCTCAGATGCCTTGCTTCACCACATCGGCCGTGCGGCGCGGTACCCTTGGCGCTATGGACGCTCCGAAAGTCTGAATTGTGAGTACGACAGCCGAGAAAGACTGCACGGGGGCATTCGCCATTTTCTGAGAAAAATCTTTCCGACCCCTCGACACGACAAAACCCCCACGGCGAGTTGTTGTTGCGAGCGCGGTTCCAACACGAATCGGATTCTGGGTGGCCCTAATTTCAAGGAACGTTTTCGCGGGGACGGGTTGCCACGCGCCTAACGTCTGTTTGACACGCATGGCAAGTGAACACAAGTCCCCGTTCTGGAGTCCGACATTCTGGAAGTTCGCTGAGACTCCCCCAAACACAGACCAAGGCGTCTCTCCAATTCGTCAGTATGCATGTGAAAAATATCCGCAAGTGTGGCAAAGGCACTACTAACCTCTACACTATGTTGGGGAGATTCTTTTAGAAAAAGAAAGACCGAAATAAATAAAGAAAGAATTAATTTCTCTTTCTTTCTTTCTTTTTTCTTGCGCCTGCTCCTTTTTGTTGCTGCACTCCAAAACAAAATTACATCCTTTGGGTTGTATCTTGCCACACAACAATACACGTCATCTGTCATGTCCGCATTTCCTTTCTTTAACGCTGAGAGCCCGGTACTTCCCAGTAACGAACGGCATGCGCGTTATCAGCATGACATAGCATTCCCGACAGGAAAGTAGCAGGCACGTCGTTTTCAAAATAGAATACGCCAGCAAGGCAGATGACGATTGTCGTTGTGTGAAAGATATACACCCCAAAGGGTGTACCTTTGAGAGTGTGGTTTCAGGGTGTTTTAGGCGCGGGCGCGCATTGTCCAGCTGCAGAGAAAATTTGCCAGTAAACATTCACAGTTGTTGGTAGCGCTTGTGCCATCAGTCTCGCCTTCCTTTGTCCCGTCTATCGCTCTTCACCGTGGTGAAATAAGCATCACTCATGGCCTAAAATTCTTCTCTTCTAAAGAAACACCTTTAAAAAAGTTTGCGTCCTTTGGGGCCTATCTTGTCCCACAACGCTGATTGTCATCTGTCTTGTCCGCATTTTCTTTCCTTTACAACTCTGCGAGCCCGGTATTTCCAAGTCGCGAACGGCATGCGCGTTATCAGCGTGACATAGCATTCTCGACAGGAAAGTGTAGCGAGCGCAGCGTTTTCAAGAGATGGAACGCAAGCAAGGCAGATGACGATTATTGTTGTGGGACAAATATACACGCCAAAGGGGGGGGGGGGTGCAACTGTTTTAAGAGTTAAAGAAAGAAAGAAAGGAAGAAAGAAAGAAAGGAAGAGAGAAATAAAAGACCCACCCTAATACGTACTTCGCAAAAATAAATGTAAGCACTGAGGCGCCCTTATGGCCAAGCAGCCCCCCTCGCTCGTGAGAGGCAACTCACAAGACAATTTGCGACATCTTCGAGCTTCCTCACCACCCGGCTGCTGTATGTGGCGCAACATTGCTGTTGTGCGGGCTGGGGTGACAAAATCTCTCGGGGAAGTAACTCCACAAGCGAACTATGGATAAACTTTCAGCTAGTCTTTCTATTGCATATATATAAATAGTTCCATTCTGTAACCCCTCCCCCCCCCCCCCCCCGTCTCATCTGCTGAACGCCGTTCACATGTCAGAAGAATGCGCTAGAAGCTGACAGGGCGGTCAGCCATTCCTCCAATTTTCTTTTACTTACTTTGCTTATTTCAACAAACGAGTAATTACTACTACTAACCCAGCATTTCTTAACGCCAAAACGAGAACACCAAACATACAGTGATCAACAGGACAACCAAGGGCTCGGGGATGGAAATAGAAGCATTCCACGAGGCTCGCACTGCTTTTGGCTCAAGTAGATGGTTTCCTGGAAGTGACGTCACTAAAACCGGAAGACGACCCAACAACACGCAGCAAAGTGAAACGACGCTAGTCAGTTTCGGTGATCATGATTTATTTTTGCGGCAGCGGTGAAAATCGTTGTGGTACCTAGCCTTTTCGTCGGCGAGGGTGGCCCACGCAGCCTTACTTGACGCTGGACCACCTGGGAGCATCGTGTGCCGATAGAATCCTATACTGCGCCATGATTCACGTGTCCACCTCGAACGGGACACCATATATACCATTGTCGATGGCAGGAAGTGCCGCTGGAGGTGCCTTTCCTCCTTTAGCAGGCGAGTACTTATCCGGACTTACATACCACGCACACGTAGCTTCAAAGATGAAAGATGAGTACACTGAGAACCCTCTTTCTTCCCAGGCACCTCGGCACTTTAAAGCGAAAAAGAATAATGGCCTCAAATACCACGAGATGATGAACTTACGCACACCGTGTTCAGTAAGCTCTCTGTAAATTGAGCAATCCGGGCGTGCTTCGTACATTAAAAAGAAAGAAAGAAAGCACCCGCCTCCGCGCTCATACAGTGCGTGCCTTACGCAACATCCGCAATCCGAGAGACCGCGGCAGCGAAAGCGAGAAGCCCGGATCATATCTCGCACCACACCCCGAGACCTCTCATCTCTCTAGTGCCGCCGGCAGCTGCCATATCTCTCGCGTATCGCCTCTTCGGGCCGCTGACAACGAGCATCGCAGGAGGCTATAAGATAAGGGCGAATCAAAAATGCAAGCAAAGCGAAGAGCCCTACGCATTAACGAGCCCCTCCGGCTCGGCGTGTAAACAAACCTACACGCTCCTGAGGGGCGCATTGAGATGCGATCCGGCGCACGCACCACGCGATGCTCACGTGACCCCTCTCTCGCGGGGTAGAAAGCACCAGACAACGGATGATAGCGAGAAACAACAGGCATAAAAAATGGAACGCGCGTTTTAAAAACAACTGCCTCCTCTAAAGTTGACCATAGGTGTGGGCGTCGGCGATCGCGTGGGTGGTGTGCGGTGTTATGCAGCAGCAACATCGGCAGCAGAAGCAGCCCATTGAATCGGGCGGTGCACCGAACAGGTTGCGCATATCGTAAAGGAGGTCTGTTGAACCGCTGCTGCGGGGGTCACTCACCTCTTCGCGGTTTCGGTTGTTGCGAAATCGCAGCGTGCCCCGTTGGCGAATCTGCGAACACAGGAAAGGGTGTAGGGGAGCAAGGGAAGGAAGTGAGGTTGAAAAGTGAAAAAAAAAAAATCTTCTCATGTACCCTTTAGCATATGAAATCCCAAGAAAACAGAGATGCGCAAGGAAGACGGAGAAGTAGTCAAAAAGCAGTGAAACGCGGGATGCCGCTGGAGCGATCGTTCCAGCAAGCAATCTTGTGCTCTACCCTATAGCGAAGAGAAGTCCTTTCACTTCACTTTGACCTTGTCGAAACGTTGGCTCCCGAACCATCCGCTCTTATAACTCTGTTGATTACTCTAGTATAGAACAATTTGCATTGTTGCCATGAACACTAACCCTCTGACACATGTTGCTTCTCATGAAAAGCTCGGAAGTGTGAGGACTTCGGCTAAGGCGTTGAAATGAAATTGTGGCCCTTGATACTTAATAAGTTCAGCCTTGGGATCTTTTAGAATACCTTATACTCTGTATTGACCGACGAAAAGTGATAATAAGCTAGGCCCGAGAAAACGCCGTCAAAATCAATGACGTCACGCTGAATCGGTGCAAGAACTTCAAGGCGACGTAGCCACCTGTCTTGTTTTTTGTGTCTTTCATGGCGCGATCGGGCGGGGATGGATGGTAATTTACTAGTACAGCCTAAATTGTTTCTTCTTTTTTTTGTGTGTCGTTCCTTTAAACACCTAGTACTGCACAGCACTATAGGCGTAGGCGTGAGCTAAGAATGAGAAAACATATGTGTATTCAATCGCATCATTTGAGCACAAGGGAGACCACGCGGAAGCGTATATTATTCATTCTAGCCGTGAAACGTGCGAATCAGGTGATCCTTGTCACTGGTTACCAAGACGAAATCACTTTCGTGGGCGCCACACGGTATTGCTACTGCTGTTTCTCTTGTATCTGTACTTCCTCGACACTTTTCGTGTGCATACACAACCGTTCGTTTCTTTCAATGAACTTTAGTCGTGGGTGTAACGCTTCGTCCGCCTTAGCTTATTCTTGTCTTTCACAAAGTGTGTGTGTGTGTGTGTGTGTGTGTGTGTGTGTGTGTGTGTGTGTGTGTGCGTGTGCGTGTGCGTGTGCGTGCGCGTCAATTATATTTCGCTACGGTTGAACGTGAGGCGTGCGTGCAGGACCAACCCTGTTCAGCGCCTGGTCTCCGGTCATGTGACCCTCTCGGACGGCGAGCATCAGCTGCAGACAGCGATCGTCGGTCAGCAGCTCCTCATCCAGGCCCGGCTGCTGCAGACCCGAGGACGGCGGCGACACTGCGATAAAGATCAAACGACAACCTTCAGCGAAAGGTCGCGCTACACGGTGTCACTACACGGTGAGGGGGCGGAGTGGTGGAGTGACGTCAAAAGAACACTAGGTAGGGGCAGTTGAGACGTGGAGAAAATGGCAAATTACGCGAGAACGTCTACTCGTCAATTTATTGACGTCGTACAAGGGAATGGAGCGAACCGGTGTGCCTTTTCCTTAAAACGACAACAACGACACAAAGAAAGAAAGAAAGAAAGAAAGAAAGCGCGGCTGATTATTTATGCGATAAAATCATTGGCCGAAAAGCGAGTGCCTTCCAAACATCGCACTTAGAGCAATGCGGCCGGCGTATCGACTAGGCATCGAACCCGCGACCACGTGGGGGACCACAGGATCCCAGTGGCCTACCAAAGCTTGCGGGGCGAAGCCCTCCTTTTCATCATTACTCCATTCCGGAGCATCGAGGCCTCTACATTCCTCGTCAAAAGTTTACGGGCCGTGGGATCTGCGGAACAAATGTGAATATTTACGCAGCCCGGGCACGCCTCCTGGGAAATCAGATTGTGGGCGTTCGCTAGTGCACACACCAAGGACAGTTCCGACAACACATCTCTACTACACTGGAATTCAACGGTGTTGATTTAGTTTAACAGATTGCCGGTAGAAAGCGCGCGATAATTTATCTAATACTTTTGACGCCCACAGCACGTCATATATGGGGCCGTCCCCAGAGATGGTGTCCGAATCAACGTCCCTGCGACGGCTCCCTCTGAGTAAAAAGAAACCAATCTCGAAGGCTACGCTTCCGTGAATGCACGAAGCGGAAGCACGTCATGTTTATGATACCACCTCTGGCCTTTGGCTACGGTGCCCCTGGCAATCGAGTTTGCCGGCGCTACGTCTACCCGGAGGTGGAGCTGTGTCCAAGGGATGAAGGAAAATATTTTCTTCCAGCATGGCTGCACCGTTTTCGGTGAGTCACAGAGGGACACAAGTTGGACGCCCTTTGCCTAAAAACAGTTCCGACTACACATCTCTACTACACTGGAAGTCAGGTCAACGGTGTCGGCAGCCTAGTTCTTCACCAATCAGCTCTTCTATTGAAGAAATGAATAAAACTGGACATCTTGAGCTCTACGTAATTTGCAATCCGCCGTCAGGGGGATGAACGTAAGAGGGCACCGTCTCTCTCTCTCTCTCTCTCTCTCTCTCTCTCTCTCTCTCTATATATATATATATATATATATATATATATATATCACGTACTCACACGCAACGGGAACGTGACTAAACAACCAATCGTCAAACTTTCGCAATACAGTTTCTTTGACAGGAATGATATACGACATTCTGGATTCCACCTACGGGCCTCTGTATAGTTTCAAGAGAAGTGAATCATACCTTAGAGAAAGTAGAAGAAAAAGAAAACCAAGAAAGGAAATAGGCCGGTATACAGTCAGAAATCTAACACATATTTTTCTTTTTTTCTGAGGAGAGACAATTGCTGTTTCCTCCAGCATACACATGACAGCGTAATACCTTCACTCAGTTATTTAGCCCAAGCGCCCCGTGTACAAATAATGATTCATCACACGCGCCAACTTGCTGACGCAATATCGAGCGGCGAGCTTACCAATAAGCACGCACGTGATAACACGGAAATTTCGTCAACCGTCAGTGGTCTGAGAGAAATGATAACTTATGGCTCTGACGATCATTTACGGTAGCCAAAGCAATACGCGTGCGCAATCGGTGGGGCGCGTGACACTTATGTCGTGTTTGTCTATTACCACATCGCTACTGGCCGCGTAGAGGTCACAGACGCACAAGGAAGATCAAGTACCCTCTACAGCTATAAAGGCCGCCCGGTCCTTAACAGTAGTCTTCAGACGTAGCTTTTAAACGGAGAGGAAATAACATCACTAAAATAATTTAGGCTGCTGTAAGTTCGACGAGGAAGGTGACACAAGATCGGAGCTAGTGTTTTTGGAAAACCTTAAATTCGTCTTTTTTTTTTTTTTGCGGTAAATTAGTTATATTGCTAAAGTATACGAAAGCCAACCATCCAATTTTTTTTTTACAAATTTGTCGTCCACACCTTAGCACCTGCACGCTATATATATGTATAGCGTGGCGGTACGGATTTCAAGGTGTTTTCTATAGTCAGGTTGTTTGGGCCTGGTTAAAGTGCTCGAAAGTTGCTCTTTCTTCAGTTCCTTTCAAATGCAACGTATTCCTTCATTACTGAACAAACACTTCGCTATAGTGACGAGTGCACTAATTCCTGACATCACGGCAACCTGGGGCGGCAAAGCTTGCGTATAGCCCCCGGTCGTTGGTCCTTACGCATTTTACTGCTTAGCATGCGCCTCTGCCTTCACCGTTAAGGAAGGCCGCTTTACCACTGCACAAAGGTAAATTAGTAATGTAGCTTAACTTGATATTAATCCTCAGCGTCCTTTTAAAAGACGACATAAACACAATGTCAGTGAAACGCAGGCAGACAGACGCGCACAGCGCTGTTCTCTCGCGACGTACGTGGACAAGGACGGGTGACGTCAGAGCACACGTCATATAGCACTAACCGGAAATGCCGTCAAATGCCACGGTCAGGCCACGGCCCGTCTAGCCGTAGCCAGGCTAATGTCAGGTATGCCAGGTAACGGTCAAGCCGCAGACTGATGACGTCAGTGAGGAGACAACCTTTGGCGAAAGATGTTATGCAGAACCGAGCCGTACAACTACACAGCTTTCGATGAACATCACGCAGCCAAACGCAGAGCTTCACGCTTTGAAATGCATCCATCATTCGTATATCATGGGTCGTCTTATAAGCGTCATACAACGTCTGCTGGAGATACCAAAGAGGAACACAGCCTAGCATTTAAACTTCGCAGGAACCTTGAAAATGAAGCTTCACGAGACATAGAATTAAACAGGAACTAGAGAGGCGGAAACATTAACCGGGGCGCATATTTCCAGTTGGCTAACCTGTATACAAGAGGAAAGAGAAAGGACAGGAGAATAAAAACGAAGACCGGGAAGAAGGAGCCCTCAAACCGAGCTATAAATTTGTAAATCCATTTTGACAGTTCTTGCTTCAAAAGTCCAGGAGCCTATGGACACGTATTTGCAAGAAAGTCTTTACGCTAGAATTGTTCATAAGAGCAGGTCAAATGCAATCATGACGCAATATAACGCCTTCATAAGAAAGTGCTCGAGACCTCAAAAATCCTTCGTTATACAGGTCACTTCGTCATAAAGGTCACTTCGTTTTAAAGGCCGCGCACCGTATGCCGTTCCCAACGGAGCAGACTAAGCCCATCTATCGAGCGAACACACTTACTCAACACGAATTCAAGATATACTTAGTGAAACATGTAGCTAATTTTGTTTGACTCTTACACAATGTGCGACTGCAGCCCGAAGTTCTCATCAACGTTTCACCGATGTTCAAACAGCACGCTGCGGGGCGAAACGCAGGAGCTACTCGATATAAAGCTGCACATTGTCGAATGCCACTATCACCTCCCTTGCCGTGAAAGTTCTTGGTTCATTTACGGGATCTTCAACACTGTCGCCGTCGTTGAAATCCGCGTCCTTTCTGCCTTAAGATTGCTTTGAAGACGTCGTCGGTCGTCAGTTACGATTGCAACACCACGTCGCCATCAAGTGCGACATGTTCGTCAGTCGTCGCACCCGTTGACGCGTTACTACAAGCAGCGCGTGCGAACTAAGCGATTCCTGGAGAACTGCAGCAAGTCTATATTAGCATCAGCACGCCCTTAGAGTACGTCGCCACCGCTGCCCTTAGCGCTGCCCTTAGCGCTAGCGCAGAGCGCACCTTGGCGACGTCTGCGGACGGCACTAGCGGCACCTCTACGAGGACTTCGTCGTAAAGCAACAAATCAGTTGTCGGGGACGCTTAAATTCCTTCTTTGTGCAGGCCAGTTCACTGTAGTGATCTCCCTTGCAGAGGCGCTCACAATGCGAATGAAAGACAGGAATTTGGCCGGAACATAATCAATCACGCACGATTTATACAGGTCATTTCGTTGAGACGATCGTTGCAGAGGTGTTCGACTTTAATGGGCGAACACCCCAACCAACCAAGACGGAAGACCAGTGTCGCATCTTCGCAGTGACGTGGCAGCTGCGTGCGCTTGCTTCCATTCTTAATTGCCCTCGCGATTCGCAAGAACGCTTCCTTTGGGACGTATATCGTCAGCGTAACGTAAAGCCAAAGCGGGGTGCGCAAATTCTGCAACGATATCCGCCATTTTCCGCGTAAAGCTCTTAGTGAGAGCGCGCGAATACACAAACCACGTATTATTCCAAGCTGTCGTCCGTTTTGCGCGCGCTAGTTGCAAGAGCGTGTGTGTCACGAAGTGCACATGCGTCAGTGTGTATAGGGGAAACCGGAAGACGTCGCTTGCGCGCGAACTCAACGGTGTTCGTGTCTTACGCCAGAGGACGTGACGATCGAGTTTCACTGTACCTAAATAGATCGGGTAGACCAAGGCTAGAAGAACGCGGCCGGAAGTAGTTAAAAGCGTCCGTTTTGAAACCAACGCAGAAGAGAGTGGTACGGACAGCTCGACGTCAGCATAGGAGTTGGTTCTATGACTCGAAACTCACGTGAATGGTTGCCCGCTTATGCGGACATAAAACAACAACAAATTTTGAGCTGCTAAAGCATTCTTTCAAAAACATAATTTCATTCGTCTCGCAGAAAGATGCTGGCAACTTCGTCATGGTAAGAAGCAGTTTGAGGTCCTCTGCATACTTCTTACAGTTTACGTAGTGTCGGGTTACCGGAGTGGTAAAGGGCGGTAACAATCCTGGTAGCGACATCTTGTGACGCTGGTAGTGACATCTTGTGACGGACAAACTAAACAACTCTAATGGAGGCGAAACTTCTCTGTCTTTTTAACTTCGCACCGAAACTGAAATTTATGACTTCTACTTCTGGGTGCCATCTACACTCGTAGAGCCCCATATGCAGGTTTAGCTTCATGCTGTGAAATATACGCGTGGGTTCTCATTTGCACAGCAAGCTAGACCTCCCACTGCGGCAAAGTACACGACTTTGACAGCGATTCCATTAGAATGACAGGGCTGTACGACAAAAAAAAAAAAAAATGTGGGAACAATTTTGGCATTTCATTAGACTCGGTTTTCACTGGGTGTTAAAATTAAAATGTAATGGCGCGGTAGAGGAAGGGAAAGACATAAGGAGGCGAGTGTGTGCGTGCGTGCGTGAGAGGTGGGGGGGAGGGGGGCGCTCTGGTGAAATTCGGTGTCCCCAACTCTTAATTGTTGCACACTGCGCACGCCTATGAGCTGTAAGTTATAGTTTAACGCCACAGATTTCAAGTTATACTCAGGTATTTGTGCCGGTATTCTGTGTAAGAAAACAACTCGAAGCTTGTTAGGTTCAGTCTTCGATTCCTATAAAATGTACAGTACACGCAGTCCTCCTTCATCAGTAAGAAATAACTAGAACCAAGCAGACGTTGCCAAAATCTGTGACGCCACGGCGAACTGGCACTGGAACTTATAATGGCGGCGTCGTCACGTGTCCTTTTTGTTTTGCGCTTTCCTTTTCTTGTTTATCATGCCTCCTCTCGCGGTTATAGCCCTTCAATATCCGCTACCGGAATGAGAGGCCATGTTGATATTGCCGAAACCTAATTTATTATTTTACGAGTAGAACTTCACTTAGTATTCCGCTTTAGTGTCCCTTTAAGCTCGCAAAGAATGAAAGGCTAGAGTAAAGAAAGGAAAAGGCAAGAATGAGGGGCGTGTCGATCACAATGGAACGTTCCCATCTACTACTGTTAAAGCCTCGACCTTGCAGCCAGTGAACCAGACAATCATGTGTTCCGAGCTTAACTGTGCAGGCAAGGGCTAGTCTAACTTGAGATAAGTAATTCCACCATCAGGGACGAAAGAGAAGGTGAGAAGCAGAAGTTAATTATAAGCTGTAGATGGCAGCGTGGCCGATCGCCTCAGTCGACTTAATCAGCTTTGAGAGCCTACGCACTAAATGCAAGCACAATTTAAATCATGTTTTACACATGATTCAACATTCGCCCTGCAGGGCACTGCTTTTTCCTTTTTCATACGTCCTTGAAAGGTTGTGTACCAAACAGCATAGACAAAAAAGCAAGCATAATATAGACGCGCACGTACGCACACGAGAACCTATATTACTGTGTGTGTGTGTGTGTGCGTGTGCGTGTGCGTGTGTGTGTGTGTGTGTGTGTGTGTGTGTGTGTGTGTTCTTTTTGCGGTGCGTGTGTGTGTATTACACTTACTGAACAAGTATGTTCGTCTTCCTCCACTACCACGGGGTGACAAACATCCCACGAGCGGGAAAACTTGCGAAGGTCGATCTCCTGTGTTTTCCCTCTGGTTAACTGCTGCAGCGCTCACGACAAGCAGCGACTGGTCTCACGCTGTTAAACATGTCGCTTCAGGGCAAACAAGCGAAGTGATAGATGGCTGTTTAAAAACAAGGGCGCTATATCGCCCGTCGACAACGAGCGTTTTTTTGTGTGGGATTATGCGAACGCGTCGCTACATAGAAGCCCGTCACGGTGGTTCAGGCACGCGAAATAACACAACTGCGTTAGCTTGGTGCGAGAGAGCTTCAGACCTCAGCTAACCCTGTCCTTACGTCAGACGCGCGGTCTTTTCCTTTTCTTTTTCTTCTTTCTTCTTTTATAACAGACTCTTCAGCAACGCTCTTTTGGGTTAACTTGCACAGACCCAAAATATGAGGGCTAGTAATATAATGTATTATCGTTAAAAAAAAAACGCAAATGGATTCTCAGTTTAGACGGCTATATACAGTATTCTAAAGATAACTCTGCTTTCAGTAGGAGTATTCGAATAACAAAATTTCCGAATGCAATCGAAAAATAGGAATGTTCGAGAAAAACGACCTTCGGTTATCGAATCGAACACCGAATATCTCCAACTTCTAAAAAAAAAAGCGATATCGACAGATTGCGCTCAGTGACAATTGCTGCTTTATAAGCTTACGTAGATGTCATGCCGTTAAACACCGAACGTCAGGTCAACTGAGAATAAACGAGAAATGGCTGACAGTTAATGATGATGATGACCATGATCATTACCATCATCAGTCTATTGTTATGTGTATGTTTACTGCAAAGGCCTCTGCCAGGTATCTCTAATTAGCCCTGTTTTACGTTATAGCTGATTCCAAGTTATGCCTGGAAATTTGCTAACTCCATCAACCACTTAATCATTTGCCGTCATCGACAGCGCTTCTCTCTGCATCTCTCTTTCCTTCCCTTGCCACCCATTATGTAACTATAATGGTCCATCCGTTATCTGCCTTGCGCATTGCATTTGGTCTGTCCAGCTCCATTTTCCTGTTAATGTCAAGTAGAGTATCGGCTACACCTGTTCGCAGATACATTTACACGGCTATATTCCTGTCGGTTAACGTTAAGCCTAACATTTTTCGTGCCATCTCTCGTTGGGCAGTCATTAACTTCTAAAACTTCTTTGTCAACCTCCGAGTTTCGTCCCCACGTGTACTTGAGTACCAATATAAATGCAATGATTGTACCCTTTTCTCGTCAAGGATAGCGGTAAGCTGACGGTCACGACTTGGTAATGCCTGCCGTGTGTGCTGCAACCAATTTTTATCCTTCTGGAAGCTTCCTTCTCATACTCGAGGTCTCCTGTGAGTAATCGACCTAGATGAATGTACTCTTACACAGATTCTACAGACTGGCTACCAATAATGAATTCTGATTCTCTTTCCATGCTATCGAGCATTATGTTTGTCTTCTGCATATTAATCTTCAACTCTACTCGTACACTTTCTCGGCTAAGGTCCTCAATCATTTCGTGCAATTCATCCCCAGTGTTCCTGGAGATGAACGATCGTTTACGGTACGACTACGACAGTGACAGCAATAAGGCAAGGGAACAGCACGTCACCAGGTGCACGTAGTACAGACGGTTCCGTTTGCCGAAAGAGCTACAGGTACAAAACTACAGCCGCGAAAATGATTTTAAAGGACTCCAAAGATGGTGAGATCGGTCATGTAAATAACTGCTTTGCCGAAACCGAGACAAAATATTCGCGGGTTAACTTAAGGCGCGGTATGCGCTTACCTAACGACTCAAAACTGTACTGCATAAATGATCTCCCCCTGTCTCACTCAGGCGCGTTTGCATAACAACCGCGCCTATACTAAAGCAGTGTCATTTCAAGGAATGCGATTGGTCCAAGTCGCTTTGGAGAACCTTTAAGTGCAGCTAAAGCTTAACTTTAGAGCAGCAAGTCCACCTTTTGGAGTTGTCAATGGGCGCACATTTCTGCACGTGAATATTCAGTCCATAGCTAGAGCGGTACTGCCACGTTCTCTAACCGCGAGAATCGGTATATGCACAGCAGACACGTTCATATACATGTCTATAGGATATCCCCATGTATGTAATACGCTCCTCGCAGCACGGTCAAGGAGGCTATAGGCTTGGCTGGATGCATCCGGCTAAAGCAAGAGTCGATATACAGCCGCACGTCGGTACGCGTGGTTCATCTCTAGGGGTATACGTACGGCACCAGCACACCTTAGTTGTACACTAGGCATCCTTCGATACAGCGCTTGTTCACCGTTTGTACGCTTATGTGATCGCTGTGTACGCTGGAACAGCATGCCAGACGATAAGGCAGAATATAACGTATCAAGCATATTGTTAAAGTCTTCTGTAATTCTCGCCCTCTTTCGATGTAAGCACCATTCACGCTATTCTCGCCCGTTTCTCAACCGTATTCTCACCCGAACACTATCCTCTCACACATTTCTCTCTTTACCTCTGTATGCATAAAGAGAGCTCCTCTGTTTCGATCGCGTTTTAATTTCATCATTTAGTCCCACAACGGCATTCTGGGGTCTTCATTCGTTCTCAGTAATTTTCTTAACTTTTTTTTTTTCCTTTTTGCACATATATAAGAAAGACATTTCGGCAAGAGAGACAGAGAGAGGCAAATGAAAAACAGGGAGGTCAACCCCAGATTATCTCCGGTTGGCTACCCTGTACTGGGGGAGGGGCAAAGGGATGCGATAGGTGAGAGAGATGAGAAAAGTAAAGGGGAAAGAATCCCAACAACATACACACACACACGTACACACGATACACGCGAACTGTTTCTGTGTGTGGGCACTGTCACACAGCTTGCGAAGGCTTCATATATAGTGCTACGCAGTGTCACCGTCAAATCCTACGTCACACAGTGTACAGTCACAATTTGTCAGAAATTCCCGTGTCTTTTAAGTACCGCAGCAGCGTCTTCGTAGCGTATCGCGCTGATGTTCGCGTAGGCCAGTTTCCAAGGATGCTGTTTTCTGTTATTGGGTGCTTGTCCAGTTTGTCTACAGTGGCTGACAGGACTACTCATTGCGGGTTGAAACGAGTGCACTGACAAAGAAGGTGCGCGATTGTTTCATTACACCCGCAGAAGTCACAGAGTGGGCTGTTGGCCATTCCGATAAGAAAGGAGTACGCATTTGGCAATGTTTTACAACAACTGTTGGTGTGGGACATGGACGTTCACACCCTTTGGGGAGACGTCCGCATTTTTTAGGGGCCTCGCCGACACACACGCGTATGCAGCGAAGTGCACACAACTGACCTTCCGGTGCGGCGGCCCACTGCAGCTGCCCCGCAGCGGCGTCCGGCTGCCGGCAGGCCGACGTGGACCCGACGGCGGTCGGCCTCAGCCTGGAGGCCAGGTGGCGCGGCGAGGTCTTGCAGCGTTCCTTCTTGCTGCCCAGGGTGCGGAAGAGGCGGCCCAGGCCGGTGCCGCCGCCACCACTACCGCCACCGCCGCCAGACGCCTTCTTGGAGCGCCCGGACTCAGCACCTCCATCACGACACTCTGCGCAGAGAGGGAAGGCCAGAGATGAGGACGGGTCGCCCGTCTCAAGGAACACCATACAAGTGCACGCTACATGGTTATCAGGGGTAATCGTCATCGCCATCCAACTTAATGTACAGTGCGGTCCACTGTTAAGGGGAACACTAACGTGCGGCTCTCAGTCTGTTGGTGCTGCAGCTGCATGTATACATGTTGAAGCTACGTCAACGCACTGCACCAGTGTGTAGAAAGGTGCCGGCGCCGCCAACCAGAAGTCATCTGCTGCAAAGCGGACTGATCTTACACTTGCCAGAGGGGAAAAGTCGCACGGGATTGACATTCCTCTGTTCCCTTTAACAGTGAACCGCACTGTACATGCCGTGACGATGGCCTCTCCGAGCGATATACAATTACCGCTGGCTTGCTGCCAGCTGACTCAGTCCTATTATACGCCTACAGATACCCTAATTTCATTAACCACCCACCACCTGTGCCGTCCTCGACTGCGCTTCCCTTCTCAGGACACCCACCCTGTAAGTCTAGTAGGATAATCGGCATTTCCCTATATGCATGATAAATGAACGCATTTATCTTAAGAGTACCAGCTTTAATCGTCACTGCTGTCTTTCTGTTTCTTACTAAGGAGAAATCTGATCCTGCTTGTGTTAGTAGATTACATTTCTACAATACCAAAATCGCCACGCGAGAAGGAGCTCGGTAAGTCAGAAAAGGCGCAAAGGAGGAAAGACTGGTGGCGCCGCAGCTTTGAAGTTCCCGCACTATGGCGCGCCGTGACGTCACAGATTTTGATAGCGCCTGCTAGCGCCTATAGCTAGTTGTTTATCAGTGAAAAATTGAATACATTGTATTGTACAGAAGCCAGAGACTGAACATGGCAAGTTTCGGGAACTGAGGCAACGAGGCCCAAATACGAAAAAACAAAATACATTTTGAAATCTGTGACGTCACACTGACGTATGCGGCACTGGGGTTTCAGTGCGAAACTCAAGAAATGGAACTTTGACCTTCATTTTCATATCTGCTATTAAACGTGTTATCGCGAAATTGGCAAAAATATATATTTTTTCAAACTATGCTTTCCCAGTGCAAACGAATTTACGTCTTTTTAAACGAAAACGTCTTTTTTAATGTCTCCTTAACGTCAGACCCATCAATTTTTTTTCACATTGCTTGTTGCGCTGTTCTTAGCTTCTTTTCAAGCCTCGTTGTCATGCTCCAAGTTTCTGCCCGATATGTTAGCACCGCTAATGCTACAGTTGTGTGTGTGTGTGTGTGTGCGCGTGTGCGTGTGCGTGTGTGCGTGTGCGCGCGCGCGCACGTGTGTGTGTGTGTGTGTGTGTGTGTGTGCGTGTGTGCGTGTGTGCGTGTGCGTGTGCGTGTGCGTGTGCGTGTGCGTGCGTGTGCGTGTGCGTGTGTGTGTGTGTGTGTGTGTGTGTGTGTGTGTGTGTGTTTTTCAGGGATAGCCGCAAGCTTTCACTCATGACTTGGTAATGCCTGCCGTACGCGCTTCAACCCATTTTTATTCACCCGTAAATATTTCTTTCTCAAGATCCAGGTCCAGTGTCACTAATTGTCCTGTAGAGACATGCACTACTGCACCGATTTGAGAGGCCGGCTCACGAACTCCCGTTCTCTTGCGAAGCTACTGAAGATTGCCTTATCGTTTTCTTATTAATTACCTTATTAATTTTCAAGCCTATACTATTACATTTCGTCGCCTCAGGCCCTCAATCATTTGTTGTAAGTGATCCCTACCACGTTGATTACCAGGGCAATTTCATCTGCTAACCACGGGTGCATGTTAGCAAAACAGTGACAGGATGTGACGTGGCGTGACCCAGCGTACATTTGGACCAATTAAGCGCCACCGCATGCAGCTCCGGATGCATGCGCACTTCTCGCTTGGCAGAAGCTGATCGAAATACGCGCGTGATACAGATATCAAATTACGAAGGAAAATTGGACAGAGTCATCGAAACAAAGGGGTCAAACGGCACCGGTGAACGGCGAAAGCGGGCCTGATATGGCAACGACGAGAAGAAACAACAACGACGCAACGCGACAAGTAGAACAACGACGACAATGATGGATGACGCGTCGCAGACTTGGGATCGAATGATGGAAGACTTACTCTTGCGAGAAAAAAAAATTATGACAAACATAGCCCCGAAAAAACTGCCACTGCCACCACCATACCTGGATTAAATAAGTAACTCGATAATTATAGCTCTCTAAAGCTGCTGAAACCAGAGTCAGCGCATGAGTAGGCAGCCCCGACCGTGCCTCGGAGCCTCGATGCTCGATGACCTCAATAACACTTATTCACGCGGTGCCTGAGGAAATACGGCGGCCTGACCTATAGTTTCAATGCTTCGAAGGCATTTTAGATGTTCCCATCACGAAATTTACTTCGCACGCATACCTTACCCTTTGCTTATATTTACAATTTGGTTCACGTGATAAAGTACACACAGGAGTGAGTTCCCAAACCATAACATAAATATCAGGCACAAGGTCTTGGCAGGCAAGGCGGCGTTTGCATGAACGGGTGGTTGTTTTCGAAATGCCATCAATTATCATATCCACCATATAATAGCACAAATTTCGGGGGAGCAGCGCTGACGTGCGCTTCCCAGACACCCCTGCATACTTTCTTCCTTCTTTTTCATTTTTTTTTAATACACCCACGTCGCTAACATCGCTGGGTGAAACGACAGCGAGTGCAAAATACAACGACCGGGTAACCCTCAGGTCATGACCATAAGGCATCCTACAAGATCTCGTATACGTTTTGGCTACGAATACCTTCCCTGCATTCATCCGGCATTCATCCGGCATCGCGTGCAAGTTGTATTGGCGTGGACCGCCCTTCTCGATCAGCCTCTCATCTTACGAGTCATACGCACTTCTATCAACTTCTTGATTTCGCAGGAGGACTTGTTGGGCACGCTTGGTGTTTGCTTAATGACATGGCGCGTGTGACGTGTGTGTGTGTGTGTGTCTTCATTGTGACTGTTAGTTCGCGCGACGATACGCCCTTATTCTTGTGATTCCGGAATTTTCGACAGCGGCCTCTCCCTTCATTTTACTGTTACGCTGACTCACGGATGGCATCCTCCCCGCTTTTCCCCACAGAACTCCGCCGAGAAAATAAGGTCTCTATAGGATATGTCTTGAGCTGACATCGGCTATTACACTCACCTCACAGAATATCTATGTGCAACGCCGAGACGCGCGCCTACACACAACACATACATGCGTTAGATAAGTGTGGGCTTGCATTACGCAGTTAGACAGAGACCATTTGCGTAAAGCCCGGAAGCATTCACGCGTTTTATCGAGCTGAAGCCGCGGACCATTAGTGGACGCCCTTGCAACCACGGCTCTGGGATAATTTATACCTTCTAGCGCGACCTCGAGCGCCCACTCATTGGAGCTTCTCATTCACGAGCCCACGCAGAACTCGGGCGCAAACAAAACAAACAAACAAAAAAAAGCAACGAATGCGCGCAGTTATAGAGGGGCGCACAAACGTTTCTTGCACGCTCTGGTCATCGCCATCGTCCTGCATATTCATACATCTGTCCAGTGGTTGAACACATGCGCTGGGAGACGCAACCGGTCGCTCCGTCCCACGCTATAGTATGCACACGCGAGGACTCCCCAACTATATGCATGGGCCTCCCGGAGATGAAACGGGAACAGCATGGACGCCGGCAGCGACGGGCGAGTATATATACGCTGCTCCACTTAGTACGGTGCAGCACCGCGAAAAGTACAGCAGGCGCAAGTTCAACGAAGGTCGGCGAGACTTTCTATAGGTGCCTCACTTCCGAAAACATTCGTACTTCTCGAGCTAAGTATATGTAGTTTGCTTGTCGTCGAAAGAAATGCCACAGAGGAGACAGATAAGCAAATGAAAATATCGAGACAACGAAGTGCACAATTTATGCGCCTTCTAGTATACGAATGCTTTGTCCAGTCGCGTTTAATACGGGCTCCAACGTACACGGCGCCCGTTGTCGAAGGGCCTCCCAAGATAGGCACGGCGGCTCCGACGTACGAAAAATTGGAGAAATAAACACCGAGGCAATTACTGCGAAATATTAAACTAACCAGTTTCTCGTATGTCGACGCGCCATTGTGCACACTTGGGAGCCTGGAGTCTCCGGTGTAATTTCGTACACCTCGGGTTCTTTAACGTGCGTCCAAATTCACGGTATACGCGGGCGCTTTTTGCATTTCGCCCTCATTGGAATGCGGCCCGCCGCGGCCAGGTATCGAACACGCGACCATTGTGTTCACCAGCGCAACGCCATAGCCACCTCGGTGACACCATTGGCCGGTGCTGAACGGAACAACTGCGATTAAATGTAGAGCTGCCGACAATGACACGGGGGATTATGACGGAGGGGATGGTGCCAGAGAAGGGCGAGTGGAGCACGGTCCTCATGACCTAACAGCCGTCTTCCGATCTGTCTGCCCTCGCCAAAGCGTCTCGCCAAACACCTCTCGCCCCCCCCCCCCCCCTTTTCCCCTGCTTACTTTAAGTATCCCGACCTCCCCGACACGCCCACCGTTGTCCCGAAGCGCCAACACAAGCGCGACGACCTCATTGCGACGAGGATCCCTTTAATAGTTCCAGTGGCACAGCGTCGCCGCCGATGTGAGAAGGCGGAGGAGGAAAGGAGGTGGGCGAGGGAGAAGGGCACGCGGAATGGAAGCGCCGTCGCTTCGACGGCGGTCTCTCGCTGTCGGCGAGACGGCGGAACTGTCAAGACCAGAGATTTACGATACAAGGCGAGTGTATAGGAACGCTCTCGGCGCGCTTCATGAACTGCCAGCTCTTTTGTTCGCGGTTTGCAACGGTAGCGATTACTTGAGCCACAAATGTCGCCGACGCTGCCGGATAGAAGTTGATATTGTTTTAAAAAAATAAAGAAAAAAAAATCACGGTCTTTACGTCTGCGTCTGTTCAAACTGGCGGCGATGGCGACAAAGAAAACGAGTTTAGATCGTATCCACGTGGTTCAGTACGTGTCCGTGTAAGGCGAGCAGTCGTGCGTGTGACGACAACGACAAGATGACAGCACGATGGCGACGATGATGGCTCGACATTGACGGGCTTTCTTCCCTGCCTAGCGGCGGCACGGCCAACCACGAAAGAAAGAAAAAAAGATAGATAGATAGATAGATAGATAGATAGATAGATAGATAGATAGATAGATAGATAGATAGATAGATAGATAGATAGATAGATAGATAGATAGATAGATAGATAGATAGATAGATAGATAGGGGACCAGTTGGGGAGTTCGGAAGCACGTGCTTCCTGCTCCTTATATATGGGCTAAGGCACTACGGAAAACTAAAATTACCCAAAAGGACTAATTAATACTGCGGGAAAAAAACGAAATGGTGGACGACGCCGTCACGCTTAAGCGCGAGGCCGAAAAAAGAAGAATGAAATTAAATTTCCAGCGCATGCACATTGAGTTTAAAGTCAAAAGTGATAAAATAGAAGATAACTTAAAAAAATAAAAGCACGAACACACATACGCTATCGGCACTTCGGAGCAAGGTTGGACAAAATAAACAGAAATTACGGACAGCACATAATGCCTTATTCACAATGCCTGTAGAAAGCAACGGTCCAATAATATAGACCCTAAAGAGAGTGCAGCACTCTCCAACATATTAAACTTGACGCACAGTTTGACACACTCAAGTCCTACTTGAGGTAGGAGGTGGTTGGTGAAGGTCACCTCTAGCCGAAGTCAACGAAACAAAGTTTACATACGTCTCTCGGAAAGTGGACAAGAAGTCTGAATTTTAGTTTTAGTTCAGCATAGAGAATGACCATCCTTTCGCTGCATCGTCAAAGCAAGTTGACGAAGACCATACATATTTTTGATATTGTTGTTTCCGCTATGAGAAAAGGAGTAGTCTTCACCATTATAAGGTGATTACACCTCTTTCCTTTATTTTCATTTAAAAAAAAGAAACAATTCCATGCAAAATTTATTCACGATGTGTCTTATGTCATCACTGAAACGAGAAATACCCCACATTTAAGCGTATTCATGGGCTCGTTCTGCCTTTTCACCTGCCCGGTCGGTCGCGGATAATCCGATGAGGCTGAGCACCCACTGAAGCACAACACGGTGTCCCTGAGGCGTCCCGCTGTGCACAAATCCCGCAATTGAAACAACTTCACTGTCTGATGTCTTGGCAAGGATGTTACTCAGACGCTCTAACACCGACTTCGAGTTCGAGTAAACCACTAATTTCCCAGGTGCGCGTCAATTTCGGCAAGGAACTACGTTGCTTCTATACGTGTTGCACATAACACTGTTATAGTGGGCAGCGTTAAACAAAAGATCTACCTTCAGCAAAGACGCCAAAAGAAGCAAACAATGGCAGTGGTGGTCGCTCAGCAAAGCGCAAAGAATGCTTCATATTCAAAATGCAATCGTATTTCTTTGTTACTGCGGTGGCCAAATAAAAAAAGAAAGAAAGAAAGAAAAACCGCTATCAATGACACGACTCCATACGAAACGCAAAAGCGCAAAGTAGGCAACGAATTCACAGCAGGCGGAGTCCTGACCTCTTAATCGTTTCATGCTGCCACAAGAGTTTGCACACAGACACTCGAGACTGCAGGGTGGGACAAGTGGAAAGGGGCGTGGGGCCTTTGCCCCAGAACCTCGATCTGTAGGCATAGTACCGAGAACTTCGAATACACTGGAACAAAGAAGGGCGGATATCAGTGACGTCTGCGCGTTGGAATGGCTGCTCGTTGCGTAACAAAATACGCGTCTGCTGTTTCGGGGCTGCTTGTATATGGAGCATACAGACAATGCAAGCAAGGGCAGGAGAAACTTGCAAAACGAAGAAGACGACTTCGCCCACGAAGGAACAGATTTGGCAGGAATAGGAGTGCACGTGCTAAACAGAGTTGCACTTGAAAGATTTGGGAAATGTGCTCGTTGGCAAAAGGTCTATAAGAACTATTGGCAGCGCGGTGAAACAACCATAATGAATGAAATAAAAGTTGAAGGAAACAGACGAGGCAGAAGGCGTATAGACTGATGAAGTAGACGTCAAGCAAAACATCACGCATAGAAGCAGACGAAATAGAGACCAAAACGAAACAGAAGATTGGCGAACGGTACAGACGGCGCAACAATATTGCATAGGTACTATAGCGATATATACGGGGACGAGAAGATAACAATAGGCTTAAGCAAGGATATATCTCGTCGAACGCGCAGACAATAACTTTATTGCGCGATCATGGGCGTCTGCTTTCTACTGGATTTAAACTTGTTCTTGCAAAACTGAAGCTAAGAATGGGAGAGGGGGGGGGCGGAGAAAAGAACAAGAAAAACATAAAACAGACACGTCGGCGATATCTCTAAGCTATCGCGGCCGTCGGGAACGGATATAGCGACTGGACCGCATATATACGTCCTCATTTGCGCCAACGTACCAATCGGTTTTGTACGTACACTCCACATATAAGCACCAGAAAAAAAAAATGGGGTTCGAACAGCGGTCGCAGATTTCCACGTGCGAACGCGCAACACACCCGAGGGAGCCCTATACATATGCAAACGGCGCCAGTTTTTCGATAAATGCCGCGGCCCGCACCACGCACCAATACCTACATCAACTCACTGCGGGAATACCGATTCTAACGGAGCACTTAACGAGCCACATACAGGGATGATTCATGGGCAACGTTTTCGACTATACGCACGTATACGCAGCTATATACGTACGCCCCGATCGCTGGCTCGATATACCAAACTCTCAGCTTTCGCTTTACGCCATAAAATCTCGCTCAGTGCTCCATAACGAGGGCTCGCGGAATTTGCCTGCCCTCGGCTTTTTTTTTTAGAGGACGCGCATGCGCGCAATTATGAAATATGGAGAGAGAAAGAACGCAGCTTTAAACTTCCTGCATAGCAACTATATAGTGTACACGCAGCCCGTATGCTTATGTACGGTATACACCGGCGCCCGTTTAAACAATGCGGAATTCCAGTGAACTGCAATATAATTCACGAGCTGCTGTATCTGACGGCGCAAGCCTCATGGCTAATGCCACGGCGTGCCTGCGGCAGTTCACGTGTGCGCCAACGGCAGCGGTATGTGGAACACGTGCCCATATTGTGCAATTCTGCACGAACAACTAAGCACCGGAAGTGCAACAGCTGCAGACACTCCCCGCTTCTGCGCGCGGAAGGGATGATTCCGCTTATACGTATCGACGACGCGCCGTTATACACTTGCCTCTGCTGTGTGAACGAAGCAGACGCGACGCAGACGATTTCGTCAGAACAGACGATCGAGATGTAGTCATGCTGGAAACGCTGATACATGCAGTGTTACGGGCGCCGGGCTGGGCCTAGCTTTCGCATGGCGTGGACGTCGCATCCTACTGACGTACATAGCAGCAATGCGAGAAGATAATTAAATGGTAAAAAAAATCATCTTGGGTCGTCGTGTGACGCTGTGTTCACAAAAAACGAGCAGAAGGTGCTCCACTTATCTGCTGACACGAACACGAGGACCGCGACGCAATCACTGCAAAGTTCCCTTAGAGCGCAGCTGTTAGGCGCCCACTCCTGCGTTTAGCGTCGGCGTCCCTCGGCGTCGTCCCTCGGCGTAACCAAACGAACGAGCGCGGCGGAAAATGAAATACGGCGATAGCGAAGAAAGCGCGAAGAGGAAAGCGGTATACGATGGTATGGTGACAGCATGAGAAATGTAGTGCCACGCAAGATGGGCACTGCGGCGGCGACCGCTACGAGATGGCGCCAGAGTAGCGCGCCATCGTCTGTTCACAGATGGCATGCGGCGAGCGCGTCCACCGATACCATATATGGAAACAAAGCGCTGCATGAGCGGAGGTCTGTCTGCAGCGGCTGCTGCGAATGTTGCTCACGCGTCACCCACGCGCTACCTCTCGCGATCTCTCGATTAGCGAGGCAGTCGCGCCACACTTCGCTCCGTTCGCAATGTGCCGCACGAGATAGATTGTTCGCGCCAGCCAATACACCGCGAAATGAAAGCACGTATAGAGCTGCGCTCGAATTTCGCATGAAGGAGTATCGTAATCATCGCCGAATTTCTTTGTTTTCTTTTTCCCCTTCACGTAGAGAAGTCTGAAGCAACAATTTGAGGTTGTAATTACATACCAAAACCACCATCTGATTATGAGGCACACCGTATGGGGGACCCTGGATTATTTTGACCGCTTGGACTATATATATATATATATATATATATATATATATATATATATATATATATATATAGCGAGAGAGAGAGAATTTGTAACGCCTATGCGTCCCATAAACGGTCAAACATGTATATTGCAAGTGCAAGTGGTCAAAATAATCCGGGGTCCCCCATACGGCGTGCCTCATGATCAGATCGTGCGCCCCGCCCGCCATCATTCATCCGCCCACCACGACTCGGACATATATATGCTACCTTCTTTCAGCCTCCTACCCCGCCCCCGTTTGCACCTTCTCACTTCGTAAGAAGGTGCAAATTATATATATATATATATATATATATAGAGAGAGAGAGAGAGAGAGGACTCCTGAAACATCCTTCCTGTCCTCACATTGATGCCTCGATTTTCCTGGGTCCGGTCAGCTTCTCTCACGAGGAGGAAATAAATACTCTCGCAGGTTCTTCTCGTTCTTCGCGCTACGAAGTTGCTCATCGCTCAAAACCTGGGCCGATCGACGACGCCTGCAACGTAAGCGGCTCCCAGAGCGCGCATTATCAATTACGGAGCTCCCGAAATTAAGGGAACGAGGTCAACCGCGCGCGCGCTCTTCCATCGACGCGGTGATCGATTCGCAAACTATGCGCCGCAGACTGCGTGGTTGCTACACACTTGGCGCCGCCTTTCTTATCGAAATCTGGCCAGCCATCCTTCGCGTTTATCGAGTACAATATATTGTTCTATATAGTAACTGAGGATATGGCATATATACATCCCTATGCTGAGCAACGTGTCAGTAGTTGCATACAAGCCGGGAAAAATCTTTGTTTTCTAATAACGAACTTCGCTCTCTCTCTCTCTCTGGCCACCTATCCACGCGTTTATAGAGTACAATTTCGTTGCATAGTAACTGAGGTTAAAGCTTAAGTATACAGATATAGTACAAGAGGGTCGGTCCCCGTTGAATTATCATGACTTCCGGGGCAAGAAAAAAGAAGAAAAGAAGAAAAATCCAGTTTCTGTGGAAGCGCTGGCATTGACCGGCAACGAGCAATATTGTCAACCCGACACATACATTCTGCTTCCAGCTGGGACCCTTTCTCGGACTGTTGAGGGGGCTAATAAACAGGGACCGCATTCGCAAAGATTCTCGTTCGAAATCGTTTCTTGCCACTGAGTGGCCGTCTTCGCTAATATAGTACGGGTGGAATTTGCTCTTACGAACAATTAAAGCGTAAAAGCGTTCTGTGAATACGGGTCCAGTTTTGTGACTTTTCAAAGTAAGTTCGCTGGCTTTATACGAAATCTTCGGAGCGACTCCCCGCGCATAGCAAAATTGGCGTCGCACTTTAAACGTCTAGAACGGTTTCGACTATACAGTTTGTTATAACGGGGTCCCATCTGTACACGACTATGCGGTTAGACTGAGAGCGAGACCGGGGCAAGAGAAGCTGAGGCGAGGATGAGAATGAGAACGTGCGCGAGAATGTCTCCGCCGTCTAATGAAGGCAGCCACGTGTGTAACGAAGGCAGGCAAACTCACTTTATGCATCTCGATTCTCGCGAGTGCGTCATCGAAAGCGGCGGCGGCGTCGGTCACGTTCCCCCTCGCCCCTTCTCAGAGGAAGGGGGCACCCCCCCCCCTCCACACAACCCCCCCCCCCCCCCCCATCCTGTCATGTCTGCATCTTATGTCGCGAAAGGCGCGCAGCAGTGGGTGAGAGTTACAGGAGAAAGAGCGAGAGCACGAAGACAATGCACACAGAAAACATCGCGGGATCCTATTTATACGTTTGTTAGAGCGATAAATTCCGTCCCTCACAAAAATTCATTTCGAGAGTCTATAGACTACTTTACTGCTTTGTTCATGGGTGCCGTCAATCTTGCAATGTCGCCAACGGCTCTTCACTTTTGGGCATTGCCATCAAGCTAACACGGGTCCAAAACACCGAATGTATTTGTGCAATCATTTAGATGAATACGAATACACAAGAGTACCGTGCATTAGTTCCTATGGAGTAAGAAAACGTCCGCGTTAACGTGGCGGCGCTCCAACTACTTCGTAATATAGTCTGTAGAATGTATACAGATGCGTAGTGTCTATTTGTGACGGCTACATGAATTTTCTGTAGACAGTGTCTGCACTCGAGGAGTTGCACTTTTTGCAGTTTCATGTCTCGTAGCCTTTCTGCAAGCAAGCAAATTATTTTTATACTTATCTCCTTCATGACCCCGCTGGATAGTTAAGGTGTCCGCCGAAAGGTGAGATAGTTACGATGCTCGCGGCGTTTCTTCGTCTTTTCTACTTTACCAATTATATCAGTACACTAACTACTACTACTGTCAAACAAAGGATTTTGCTGGAGCCAACCGGCTCTACTGACCTGCGTGTCAGGGGGTGGTTAGATCACCTCATCCGTTGGACAATAAAGTTTATTCTATCTATCTCTACTACAAGAAGTCTTTCTCGACTTGCTCCGACGAAAACAAGACCTCTGGCCGAAACGTTGACTCCCACAGTTTGACCAATGTTCACCAAATCTACCATCTTCTAGTGAAAGTATGTCTGTTGTTTGAATTTGAACCGAGAAAGTGATACGAAGGGAAACAGACTTGTAAATGCCTTTTGCCTATACGCTGCGTGTTGACTTTGTATCGCTGAGATGAAGAGAGAAAGAATAAAAGCGACAGAGATATCGCCAGGAAGCCTCCGTGTACGAAGGCGAAGCGTTCGACAGGAGGTTTGCACACAATGAACAGATGACCTAAATACATTTTTACTAAGCAATGGTCTCTTCCCTGCGCTCGAAAAGACTCTCACTGGAGGCTGTCGTTTATTTCGTCAAATGACTGGCCCACACGTTCTGGAAACGTCGCAGATTACATTATAGGCGCACTGCAGTATTTACGGGATTTGTGGAGAAAGTGTGATGCTTTTCGCAATATCATATACAGTGCCTCTACATTGCTTCTGCCATGCCTATGCTTGCGACCTTTTTATTTGCTCTTAGTGTAGGATCTTTGACTAGCAAGTTAGATAGATGTTTTATTTAATTTTATTTATTTTTGTTTCCAGTCGCTAGTCTGAAATGTTTGGATTGTTTGTACCCTCTGTTTCTTTTCCTTTGGTTTAACGACTGCTGCCTGTATTCGTGGGCTATTACGATCAATCACGGATGTTTATTGCAACTGCAAGCTGCGTCATACGCTAAGCGCGTCATTAGAGGACGTCGGATCTACTATATGTTCCAAAACGCTTACGCGTGACCAGGTTTGACCCACTAAACAATGAAAAAAGAAATAATAATAATCATACAGGCAGGGCTCACGACGTCGAAAACTGTTCGCGATGGGCGGCCGCCGCGACTATTGCAACGATAGCTGTCATGATTGGCCGTACTCGATCTGAGCGCCAGCCCAGGGCGCTCTTGTCCTGTTGGTCAGCCGGTGCCAGCTGTACAGCTTTCGTAACACTGTGCCGTATTACAGGGATACGCAGGCACATAATACAACCGACTCTTCTGCGTGCGAGAGCGAGAAAGAGAGACAGAGAGAGAGGGAGAGAGAGCACTATAAGAGCCACGGCGATCCTGGCATCGGCGAGGCCTTGTTGTCCGGCCGAGTTTTTGGCGGGTAATTACCGGTGACTTCCATAGCGCAATTACCGTGGCCCGCACACGCGCGGCGAGCGGATGATGATGCCACTGCCGCCGCCAACGCCGCGCGCGCGCGTGCGTCTGTTCGGAACGCGTGCGGGCGGCAACGTTCACTCGCGCACTCTCCACCAGGGAGCGCCGCGATCAATGAGTACGTCGCCGGCGCGCGCGCTGCACGCATACAAGCGCTCGTACGGCGCGGGCAACTTTCGGTGGAACAGGGTCACCCACTTGCGCGAGCCACTACGGAACTATACACTACACGTCTGGACTTACGTACGGTGCTTATATGCGCAGACGCGAGCATGCACGTATCGCGTGGTATATACCTCCGGGGGAGAGGGGAAGGGGAGAGAAGCGTTAAGCGCAGACACCGGGGCAACGCGCGAAGCGAGACGACGCTGTGTAACCTCCGCTATTAGCGGCTGCATGCAGACGGTGGGCGTTGGCCACGACGGGTTTGCGATGATGAGCCGCGCTCTTTAAGCAGCTACGAAAAAAGGGGCAGCTTGCTTTGTGCTAAGGGAGAGCGACTCGCCAGACAGATCCGCCCCCCTCCTCCCAACCCCCTCCTTTTCTTTTTTGCCTTTTTTACATTCTCCGCCCCAGCCATACAAGAAGCTCATGCATATGGCGTTCACGGTTGCCATATGATGGCCCAACACTGTCCAATGCAGAACCAATGTGCTCGAAAGCGGCACCTATGCATTGGCCTGGCTTTCTTTTTGCGCTGCTACAGAGTTGGAACTAGGCTGGAAGGCAAGCGGGCGAAACAGACCCGCAGCTTAGCTAAACAACCAGGACAGAACTGGAGCGTCAATATCGCCGCGATTCCAAATGGTGCTCCCCACCCCGTCATCTCTGCCTTCACCCACCGTGGCTGCTACGTTCCTCGTATTTTAGTATATGGAAGGTTTACACATCAGACGACGTGCAGCGTACGCATCGGTATACAAGTAACGATTATGTTCGTTCAGAAACGGGGCTAAGCGGAGTATACAAGCGAGAAGATTCGCTTCAAAGAGAGTTGAACATGGTGCGGACACTTACTCTCGGAAATGAGTTCCAAGCGCCAGTTTACTTTTTACACAGCACGTGCCATACACAAAACGGACACTGCCCGGGGGATAGTGGCAACGCTTGGAGACCCACAGAAAAGCAAGAGGCAGAACGTCGCCGCTTGCGCCAAGTGCGGAAGGGAGGTCCTTGGAAAGTCCCAAATGAAGGATGGCTCGCTTCATCTGTACGACAAGACCGCCCGACACGCTAAAGAACAACGATGAGACACGAATGACTTACGCATTGCGCAAGCGACGTGCACTTCAACGGGCGGCAGCCCTGCATGAGGGAAAATAAAGATGAGGGGTTGGAACGAGTGGAAATGCAGACAACAGACCTAAGAGTCCCCTGTTACGACCGCCGAAGGCCAATTGAGAAACGCTCTTTTCCTGCAGGGACAACATTGCGGCAGTTTCCAATCAAGCCCTTTTCGAAGCTGCTGGCGATGCCCCCGGCCTCTTCTCTATAGATAAAAAGAATCACGAAGGAAGGTTCAGACATCGAAATATCGATTACGGTGCGGCTGACTGGCAATTTTCATTCTGTAGAGGCTTTAACAAACAGTGCACCGCCTGCAGCACTGCCCAACACAAGGGTAAAAAAATACTCAAACAAACAAAACTAAAAGAAAGATGCCAGCTTGCACATATGACTCCCGCCAGACGGCATACGTTCGAAGGCCTAAATACTATAGTAAACTAGAACACCTGGTAAAAAGTAAAAACAAAAACAAAAGTAACGAATATATTTATGCTCTGCGGCTCGTATCGTCATGTTTGGCTCGTCCATATATCCACGCCCCAAGCATTGCGTAGTCCTATATTAGTTGAAAATGGCCCACCCAGTAAGGACATTATGCGCGCGTGTGTATTCGCCTAACTATACTCTGGACGCAAGCGGGCCGAACCACTTACGATCCATTACCGTATATATAGTTAGGTTTATGGGTACGAAGACGACTCTCCCGCGATTTTTCGCTGCTTACGTCGACTCTACATATCTCGAGTAATATGCACTGAAGTCGCGGCGGCGGAGCATAAACTTGGCTTTTAAAAGGACGCGAAATATGTAATCTCTCTCTCTCTCTTTCTGGAAGGCAACCAGTTGCAATACAGCGGCACTGCTGGACCCTGATTTAGAAAGCGGCAGCAATGAACGCCACAGGAGCTGCGCAAGCGGCGTCAGGATTGACGCCGTTTGCGCAGTCCAGACGCCGGACTGAAACCGCAAGGGCTTGAGGAAAACAACTCTGCGAGCGAAAACGTGGGTCCAGCCGCATGTTACGGCTGGGCAACAAGATATTTATTTTTTTCCTTTATTTATTGAAATCAACCTAAAGAAAGGAATACAGTGGCGATGGCAACTCTTTTGTACACAGGCAGACAGAGAGAGATAGAAATGAGAGCGTAACGGTTAGAGCGTCAGTGGCTGCTAACTTCGCACGGCAACAGGGGCACGAGTTCGTACCTCGATTTCGGGTTGGTGGGCGAGGTTTTCTTTTTCATGGGCACAGAGATGACGAGCATGAAGCTTAGAGGATGAGTAGGTAGCACCTGATCGACGACGACAGCGTAATGGAAAAGACGGACGGACACGTCATACCCGCGGCAACTTCAACGAGCGTATGCTTTTTTGTAAGTGTGCTCCTTGTTTCTCGATACACACTGAACGGGACGACAGCATGAAGTTATTGTTAGGATATTACAATGGGAGTACAACGTCTCCAAACTGCACATTGGGTGATGAGGGACGCCTTAGTGGTGGAGGGCTCGATATTAATTCTGTGCCATTAATTTTGCGTGCGTGTCGCCTATACATGCGTGTCAAACACACGTGCGTGCGTGCGGTCACATACATGAAAATGGAAGGAAAACTGTGACACTCGTGCTGGTTCCTCGAGCGGCAGCCGCTGGCGAGTCACCCGCGCGAAGACGTGGCTCCCTGGCCCGGTTATTTCGACGCCGGAGGACCGCGCTAGGCGGAAGGCGTCTTCTCGCCAAGCTTCATTGCCTCGAGGCTTTACGCGTACCCGTTAATGAAGAGAACGAACGGCCCCGCATAAAAAGAAAGAGAGAAAAGAAAGAAATGAAGAAATAGAACAACTATAATCGTATTTCCCACTTATACATCTCACTCAGTCTGATACGATAATCCGGAACCAGCCGGCCCGCTTGGGTCCCTCGCGCTAGGGGCTGGGCGTGCGTGTAGCAAACACATCTGCCGCAGCCTCCCTCCCCCCCTCCCCCCTTTCTTCCTTGTCTCCAGAGATGTCTCATCTGTCCTATACCTGTATAGGACTCGGAAAGTCACAGGATCTCACAAATAGGGCACTTCTCCTTCTCCCTCCCCCTTATCTCCAGAGATATCTCATTTATCCTACACCTGTATAGGACTCGAAAAGTGACAGGATCTCACAAATAGGGCCCTAAAGTGCCACTTAATTGGCACATAAGTGTGACTCGGCGTTTTTATTTCTTTGAAATGGAGCCACAGAACAACACGAACACGGAATGGCACTACGAAAACAAGTGTATACCCAGTTTCCATACTTTCCATGTCCTTTTATTTCTACATAAGCAGAGTCGTCATAAGTGTGCAAGGGCTGACCAAATTTTTTTCCCACCGTATATATAGGGACCAAGCACACGTGCCCTTCGTAAAAGTTTTCAGTGAGACTAAATGTTCAACAGGAAACAAATCGTTAGGCATCATCTTCCTAGATATGGACCCACGCATCACGAGTTATCGTCTCCTTAAAAAAATAATAAAATGAGAGAGAGAGAGAGAGAGAGAGAGAGAGATCACTGTGTCCTTTCACACTACTAAGATGTACGTTAATTTCTCTACTCTTTTAGCGTTAAATATAATTTTTAGCACTAATAACGTCTCACATAGCTTATACAAAAGGGAAATGAAGCAGCAGCTAGGATACAAGTGGTTATACAACATCTCCACATTTAATTTTACCTCTTTCTATTTCCATTTTTCTTTACCTATCCCATCCGTCCGTCGTCCTCCCTGCCTTTCCCCTCCTAGCTATTTCTTTCTCTCTCGCAGTTGGCCCCTCTTACCTACTCACCATGGAAACTTAAGCGCGCAAATAATTAATTACGTAATACCGCATTTCAATAAAAGGTCACAACATGAAAGAAATACGAAGCAATATAAAAATAATACGGATTCAAGGCACGTGTTAAAATTTATGTGAAACGAAGCTTAAGTGAGGCGGCTAAATAAATGATAATTAAATGGCAATCAAACTGCAAGACGTACGCGGATTCCAATCACCTTCTCGCCAGTGGAACACAGAAACGCGGCATTGTCCGCTATTTAAGCGGCCGGTTGTTGAGCTTTAGCAAAATAAACCCGCATAAATGTCCCTTGGGAGCAAAAATCCCGCAGTCGAATAAAAAATTACAGCCACTCCTGATCAGTCGTTCCATCAGCGGAGCTAACTGTAACATAGGCAAGCAGCTGGCAGCGTGACAGCGCCTTAATCGACCTCTTAGGGCACAGGACTGCTAATTAACCGAGTGATGCGTGCAGAGACCGCGCATGGGGAAGAAGGGGAAGGGGGGGGGAGGAAATTGATGAAAACCGAAGTAGTAACACAGAAACTAACGTATAGCACGAAGATAGACACCAACTTTTAAATTTCATGACTCCATATATACCCCGACCGTGCCGAATTCCGCACGCAGAGTTCATTGGGCAAGTCGGAGCATACCGTCTCTTCTGCTACTTTCGTTCCGCTGCTACAAGCTACGTCTACAGCTTCACTGCGCATCATTTAAGAGACCAACAAAAATGCACTCTCATAGGATAAACTACACCCGCACCTCTTCGGCTATCTGGCCCCGTAAAGAGGTGGGGTGGGTTGGGTGGTGGGGTTGGGGGACAAGAGATTTCCCTGTCAAAATATATGCGCGCAGAACGATTGGCGCAGTGCCGTACAACGCCAGCCGTTCTACAAAGGAGCTAGACGGGCACAGCTTAAGATGAACAAAGAACAGAGAGAGGAGGAGACTAGAGCAAAAAAAAAGAAAGCGCGAGCTGGATCAGAAGCTGGCACTGACCCTTCATTCCGCTGTCACGGACTTCGCGCGCGTTCAAAGTAAAAGGTGAGTGAACTTGACTCGCGTTTCGTCGAGGGAAGACGATGAGCGCTCCGCTGCACGCAACGTCCCCCCCCCCTTCCCCCTGCACCCCCCCCCCCACCCCATCCCCGCCACCACTCCGACAGCAGCCCAAATCCCGTTATGAGAACGACTGACGCTTTCGACGGTCCAGGGGATCTCGCGAGATCCAGGTTATCGAAGGTCGCTTTCCTCAGGGGGGTTCGATGGGAGAGAGAGAGAGGGAGATATGACTCTTTGGCAAGAGTGAGCGAACAGTAGGAGCGCCAAGAAGCCAGTGGCTTCGGGGACAGAATGAGAGAGGGGGTGGAGTGTCTTCAGTAAGGAAGGAAGGCAGGTTGAGGAGGGAGGCAGGGAGGGAGTAATATCTAGGAGTACAGGGTCGTAGGCGAGCAGCAACTCGTCTGCGCATTGCACGGCCCAACGCGCAGGCGCTGGGCGCAGAAGCAAGCAGTCCAGTGATGCGAAACGCGTGGGGCACCCGGCGTCCGACGAACCTTTCCCACAGGCACGGGGCAACGCGTCGGAGGAGATCCGCCGGCTTGCGGGGCTCGGGTGAGCAGCTCCGATAAGCGACATCATTGCTGGCTAGCCCGCACGTATATATATATATATATATATATATATATATATATATATATATATATATTGCATACAACATACCGCGTTGGGAAGCGAAGTGTTCCTCATGCGGGCGCATGATTATCAAAACTGACGTCAGTACTCGCAGGGACGCGTCGATTTTGGTGTAATACTGCATATCCCCGCCATCTACTGCACGGTATACAAGTGTGAAAAGGGACATTTAATACGAGTTCTAATGGCTATTACAGCACAACTGTAACAGCAGTCACGAATCGCTATCACTCATAGATATTTGCCACATATATAGTTGCGTCTGGAGAATACTCCTCGCAGTAGAACTCGAACTTTACGAGTGCAGTAACAAGGAAGTAGAATTGAAACGGCAGTCTGGCGTTCCCTTTCGTATTATTGACGGGCCGTGTACACAACACGGGAGGACTTTCAAACAAAACAAGCCTCCACTCACACTGGCCGCGGTTACTCTGCAAAAACGATCTCTTAAAACGCGTATATATCTCTCAAGGCTTACCTTAAGTAACCTCTTGACACTGCTTACCCCCCTTCGCCCCCTCCCTCAAAAACTACCTATGCAGTGCGCAGGCGCTTAAGCGGAATCATACACCGAGCTTATAGCGTTGCCAAGTGTCGCAAAAAGTGCCGTAATAGAGAGTGTTCTTTTGTAGAACGGGAGCGACTTAGCGTATCCAATTAGGAACCCAAAGTCTACTTGATCTTTTTTTTTTTCCTGATATACAAGTGGGTTGCGTACGCAAGCGTCCTGCGTCACCTTGTCTAAAGCTCTCTAATGACCTGCGCTATACACGCGGGCAAATGTGCATGCATGCCGACACGAAGGCTTACGCGTAACGCGAAGAACATTGCTTGGAAAGGCATCCGGCCGTCAGATCTCGCAAAAGATCCGAATGAGAGAGAAGATAACAAAACTGTCCGTGTGTCTGCACGTACGGATCGAATGCGCCAAAGTAAGAGGACATTAAACGCGCGGGAAACATAAGAATGTGTACGGTGTGTCGTCCATGCGGCGACGTTCCTGCTAAGGTCGAGTCTCTCCCCCTCGAAAGTCGACATTCAAACGCGCCCACATAAAGACAGCGAGGAAGATTCGCGTGAAACTAAACGAAAGACTAGAGGCTGAGGCTGACATCTTTGGGAGGGGAGACGTCGTCGGCTCGGGAAGGGTGACGTTGTCGTCAGCGACTCATTCTGCGACGATAGGCAATTGAGGAAACGGCATAGGCGAGAGAGAGAGAGAGAGAGGGGGGGGAGGTCCGACACGGTGATAAAACAGAGGAGCTAAGCGTTGTGAAAGAACGGAGTGCGGCGTACGCGAGCGAGAAGTAGGAAAAAAAATTTACGCGTGAAGAACGTGACCGCTAGACACGTGTCCTCAGGGGTCTCTCCCCTCCTCCCACCGCGCGCGGAGATAGCAGAGGTGGCCTGAAGCGCGCATTCATATAAACGCGGAGCCGACTACCGCGTGGCCGAAATGGGTAACGCGATTCAGCGCGGGCATGCTCCTTCCTCGGGCAACACTTCAAGACGGTGTAGAAGGGGGGGGGGGGGGGGGCGAACGACCTCCTGCAGGGCTACGGCTCACTAGCTGTCGGGTGTGCACATGGCATGCACGCGAGGAAACACAGACACGCACGCACGCACGCACGCACGCACACGCACACACACACACACACACACACACACACACGCACACACACACACACACACACACACGCACACACACTTTCTTCCTTCCGCTCACTCACATATAGAAAGGCACTTGTTCCATTTGCCGCAAAAGTAACTTGCAATTAAAGAAAACGAAGGAAATTGGAATGTAAAAAAAGTGTCAAGAGCAAAACAAGGAATGGTCGAATCCGGTGTTATATCAATACTTCGACACGTCAGTATCTTGTGTAGGGACGCCGCTACATATACAGATGGAAACTGTTTGTCGTGCTCGTGCGTTATTGCGCATGCTCGTTTATGAAATGATGAAAGCACGGATATGAGCAAGTTTCCCGAGAGTGAGCAAACCGAACGAAAAAGCAGCGGGGAGAAGAGAAAGAGAAGAAATAAAAGCAATCACGAAACGTAAACGAAAATTAAGTTAGACGTCCGTATACATCGACACAATAAGGCAAAGCTCAGGGGGCCACGAATTCCCGCAGAACGAGGTGACATTGGCATACAGTCCACCGTACCGAGATAAATTTGGACGCCGCCGCTAACCACACGCCGCTATTGTGCCACCCGAACTGTCAAAGAGTATAGTTAAATCAAATCAATTTGAAGGAAGAAACCAGTCACAAAACACAAAAGACAAGAAGAGAGGTTAGCGTACCTCTCTTCGTAACTTTTGTCTTTTGTGACTGTTTCTTTTTCCTTGAACTGTGCAGCAACTGGCCCGGATTTCACGCCTTCTCCAAATCAAATCAAATCAAATCAAATCACGCAGTTTAACGAATCAAAGCAACACGCGGGGAGCTCCGGATTAATTTCGGCCACCTGTCGTTACAATGATCTTGAATTTAAGCATACGAACTGTTTTTATTTATTTTCTTCTGTTATTATTATTATTATTATTATTATTATTATTATTATTATTATTAGTAGTAGTAGTAGTAGTAGTAGTAGTAGTAGCAGTATTATTATTATTATTATTATTATTATTATTATTATTATTATTATTATTATTATTATTATTATTATTTAGATTCTGCCTCCATAAAAATGCAGCCACACGGCCGGGAATCGAGCCCGGTATCTCGAGCTAGCAGCAGTAAAACCATAGCCATTATAAGCCGCAGGTACACTTGCGTCTACAGTGCGATCGTCGAGCTACTGAACACAGGTAACAGGCACGTTGACCCCGCTCGCCACTTAAGAACCCGTTAAACTAAGTCGGAAAAAAAATGGGCACTTATACCCAAACATGCGCGACGCGAGCGGCCCTACAGAACCAGCCCTCCGCAAACACCCGCGAATTGGCTTCCTTCTCGGTTCCGTCACATATCTACTCAGTGCAACACGTATACGATTTCCGCCTTAAGTGGGACGGTGTATATAAGCAAACAAAGAAATGTGTCGTTGTTCCGGATAAAACGGCGGGAAAAAAGATAAAATGCGCGGAGATGCGCTATACAGCGACGCATATTCACTCTAGAGCAGTGGCGCCGTTCCAACCGGAGCTGGCAAAAAATAAAATAAAAAGAAGGATAACATAAGAGCAAGGGGGGACTCAGTAAGGCGGTGCACCCGGCATTCTGGAAGCGAAACGGAATCGGGCGGCCCAGTGACCCCACGCGGGGCGCACCGCCGCACAGATTTTTAGCGCGCGAGAAGCGCAAGAATACGCAGCCGCCACCACCGCCGCCGCGGCTGACGGAACGCGTCCGCATACGTGAAGAAAAAAAGAAAACGCTCAAATATCAACAACGAGAATAAAGAACGAGAAGAAAGATAGCGAACTCAGAAGTGTACGAAGAAACTGGGTAAAGCCGTATGCGAGAACTTAAACCAGCTGAAAAGATGCCGCGGGGGGCTTCTGCTGCGAGGAGGAGGAGGACGAAGAAAGAGAGCGGAAGCGCTAGAGACGTCCGGCACTGGAAGCGACGATAGCGAGGCGCGCGCAGGTGCGGTTTTATTGAGTTGCTTCCGCGGGCGAGTTCCTCGCGCGGACGGCTCCGCAATGTAGGGCGAATCGGAGAGACTCCGTATCGGCGAAGACACGGCGGTTGCGTTGCACATCTTAAAGACACCCGTGCATATAGATAGCTGCAGCCGTTGTATATACGAGCATGGGGGTACGCACGGATCTATGCGCGCGCGAACAGGCCCGAACGAGCAGTCAGCATCGACGTGCGAGGGAAAAAAAAATAATTAAGAGAGGATAAAAGGGAAAAAAAAAAGAAATAAGGAGAAAACGAGGACAGCGAGCCAGTATAAAAGCTGTATAGCCTTACGCGCTCGCGTACAGTCGCCGACTTTTTTTGAAGGTGGCCTCGGTGGCACAAATTAAACGGAATTAATCTTGCCCTTCTCGGGGCTGCGGTGAATGAAATGCAACAGCAGCCGAAGGGAACGAGAGGCTAGCTTAATCTCGTCCCAGCGTCTTCTTATATATAGGACGTCCGCTGGGGGGAAGCGCTCAAATTAATTGCGGTCGGCGCTGCCGCGATCCCATTCAGAAAGTCGGCGACTGTACACACAAAGATTATATATATATATATATATATATATATATATATATATATATATATATATATATATATATATATATATATATATATATATATATATAGGGAGGGAAGGAACATACAGCATAACAATATTCACCGCGAGTGACTTTATATAAAAACCCTCCCTAATATTTTCCTTTCTTTTGCCACCCGCATATCAAAGAAAACGCGAAAAGAAAAAAAAAACATGTAGTACACGTATTACACGCAATAACGTGAACGTGGGAGGGGCGCTTGCTCCTTACCCGTTTTGTAAGCATAATGTAGTCGCTACACTATATACGCATCGGAGCCTCACTTACAAGGGCCTCACATACACTGTTACAACTGCAGGCGCACGTGAAAACGCAACAACGCATATATGCTACGCACTTTCGGCTTGTTCGCGTTTGAATGTATGGTGACAGTGCATGAAATACAAAGTGTTATATATTCTCTATTGCGCTGACATTTAGATTACCATTTTGATTACTCATTACCCAGAGAGAGAGAGAGAGCCCAAGCATAGATAGACTTTCGAAGTGCGAACACACGGTAGCTGGAAAGTCAGCTTCTGTTAGCGCGACGGACCTCGCTACCCGCGAGCGTGAGTTCTGTGTACGGAGCCTCATTCGTTGACAAATGGGCCCACGACCGAAAGCTGAACTTTATGCCTGGGAAGCCCCCAGAATAAAACTACGCCTCTCTCTTCATTTCTCTTTTCTTCGAAAACAATCGTGGCCTTGGTTTTGGGACAACAAGTGCCCCATATACTAGTTGATTACGCCTACTTCTGGCTCGGGACAATGGCTCGGGACAATTACTTACAGTCCCCAGAAATAAACGCGGGGATACCGCAAAAAACAGGTAACACGGCAAACTTTGGCAAACGACGACTTGTACGCGCGCGTAGGTCCCTACACGCTCAGTGGAACGGACGCGCGAACGCACGCGCGAACGAGGGAAAAGAAAAAGAGAAGAGAAAGAAAGAACAGCGCGATGCGATTTGGGCGGCTTTCACCAGAGACAACGGAGTCGCGAAAAAAGGTGAACACGTACGTACGCGCGACGCGGCGGCAATTATCTCCAAAAAGACGCAGCATTCGCTGCAACGCGAGATGCGCCTCGCGATGGGGCTAATAAATAGAACGAGCTATAGGGCTGTAGCGTGAACACGTGCCCGCGGCGCAGCTTCCAGAACCGTTGCAACCCTCCCCCCGAAGCCCCTCTCTACCAACTTCGGGTAAAAAAAAGAAAAAAGAATCCGCGCGAACATTCTCCAGAAACGAGGGGAAAAAGGACAAAGAAAAAAAAAAAAAGACAAGTGAAGGAAAGGGTCTGGAGTTGGTGGGGTAGAGGCTGCCCAGACAATTGAGAGGCCGAAATAATGAGCAGGCTGCAGTGTTTTCTCGCGCTAAACTAGAAAACGAGACAGATAAAAAAAAAAAAGGAAGAACAACACACAATGTTCGGCCGGGCACACAGGAACGAGGCCAGGCTGCCTACGGACACAACAGCGTCGGCGTCACAGCCTCGCCGCGCTCGCGGCCAGAGAAGCCTGCGGTGTTTCTTCTACGACGAGAGAGAGAGAGAGAGAGAGAGAGAGAGAGAGAGAGAGAGAGAGGCTCGTCAATGCGCGCGCGCGAGGCGCGAGTTGCCCGCGGCCGCGCACTTAACGAACGAGAAACACCTGTCGATTTTTATCGCCTCGCTGCCGAGGCAGTAAGTATTGTTTCGGCTCGAGGTAAATGGGAAGTGGGGAAGAGGAGGGGGGTTCAAACTGGAGTGCTCGCACAATGCGAGCTCCGCGGCGCTCGAGAGGGAAACGGAAAGTAGGCTACGCCGCAAGGCAGCTCGACTACGCGCCCGCCACGTGGTACGTGCAGCTGGCGGTGACAGCGCGTGCGTGTGTGTTCGGTTCGATGAGCTTCGCGCGGTCAAGTGGCCGCGGTGGCATTTCGAGTTCGAGCGCTGCTACGGTGTCCCGTGGACCAACACCGCGGAGTGAGTGACCTACACGCGCATCTGCAGGAGCAGGCGGAATGATATCTCTCGCTCCGACTGGCTCGGCCTTCTCAAACAAGAAAGACACACACACATAAAACAAGAGAGAGGGAGAGAGAGAGAGAGTTTAAAGTACACAGCTGGCAGATTGGCCTGGCCTAGATTACCGGCAGATGATGTTTTCGAGACAGTAAATGCAGAGGTTGCAGAGCGTCTGTAGACGCAAATCACGCCATCAAAGTCGTCGCCTACGCTGCACATCCGTGCGACAAAATAGCACACTGAACAAGCGAATTTTGAAGGGAGAGAGATAGTGATTCGGGTCAGAAAGGTATAGGGCGAATGCAATATGACACGCCGCCCACGGTCGTGCCTATCGAAGCACGTGGAAGTTACAGCTGGGATGAGCTAGAATATGGCATCCGTCTCTCTCTCCGCGTCACACCAGAGACTATACGCAGTGAAATTTACGCAATAAAGGAATCGAATCAGTATGAGCTCAGCGGGTGAGGGACCGTGACCAATTCCGCCGGAATGGCCAGCTCTGACGATGCCGACTACGTCACAGTGGGCAGGCCTTTTTCACATAGCACAGCATTGGGCTAAGCATATAGGTACGTATGCCCTGTTATGTAATTAGCTGATTTGTCAGGCGCGGTGATGTCGGAGATTGCAGAACCGCGCGAGAGTACGTCAATGCTATATATACATCATCAGCGTGTACAACTGAGTGCCTGTGGCAGATGTCCCGCGACAGGTCCTTACCGCTGTTGTCCTCGTAGCCGGGACCTGATGCCCATATGACAGAGACATGATAGAGCTTTTTTTTTTTTTTTTAATGCTACCTGCGCGTAGAAGTATTCTGTAAGCGGATATAAGCGGGCAGGCACAACGTGAGGCGCTAGGTTTAAAAATGTTGAAGCGCGTCCACAGCGCACCCAGAAGCGTGCCATATGTATTTCGGGAAACAAATACACGCCCCGATTCGAGCAACCGCGACATAACGTTCACATCGCGAAACCATTACGAAGTTCCGAGGCCGAACACAGTGCAAATAGTTTTCCTCCATCCTCGTACAGCGATGACTCGGCAAATACGATCGACGAACGGCACACCGAAAAAAAAAAAAAAGAAGGAAAACGGGAAGGCAGACTCGGCTTCAAACTGCATAAATGATGCAAGGTATATAAGCGGGTATTGAGAGTGATCCCAAACGCGTCTTCCTCGAAAGAGCAGCATCGTGTACATGCACCCGAAACGTCCGCACGCCTATTTCGGGAAGCGAACGGTAGACGGCGTTCTGTTTAAGGGGGGCGTCTCTCGGGTTGCATGTTGACGTTAGGGGAAACGAAAAGAGGCATAAGGAGCAGTGACACCTCGAGTCGCGTGAAACACGAAGAGACGACGGAGCGCGAGTGCGTTATAGCCCAGGGGGAAAACGGGCACGCGCGTGCTTGTGTATTATACGTATAGATAGATGTACACCGAGTCCCAGTTATGCAGGAAACACAGGTTTGTCACTCGTGCGCGTTTCGCCCCGCGTGTTTCTTGAATGCGTCGGCACGCCTTAAGTTTACCTCTTCACGACGCGTAGACGCGCGCGCTATATTTAGAGCGGCAGAGGTGACACGCCGAATATAATCGAAGCCGTGCGCGCCTAATGCAATTGCGTTTTCCCGAAACACATCGATAGTCGGTGACAGCCAAAGAGAGCAGTGGCAAATGCACAGCTGACAGATTGGATAGCAGGAACGAGGAAAGCCTGCTGATTTCACCGTAAATGTCCAGCGCGCGGCTGACACCTGAACTAAAAGTTACTGACTATGGCTAACTTTAGGGAGTCATATATACTATACAGTAACTCTGAAAGTAATTCTACCTACCAAAGGGGGCCGAATAGTAATTCTAACCTGAACCACGGCCAGCAGTGTTGGGAGAGGAGGACCCAAAAGAGATGGAAAATGGCAGAGAGAGGGGGGGGGGAGGAGGGAGGGACTGGACGGGCGCCACTGTGCAAGTCAGAGATTCACTCTGCAGATTCGCCAGCCATTTACGTTCGCTCAATTCCACGACATCACGCAGTATACGCGGACTTCTTTCAATATCACTGCGTCTCGGGAACTAACTTTTTGGAAGGCAGAGGGCAAGTGATATGCGGCTTTGAGTGAGGGTCTTGTACTGATTTCGTATGTTGCCCATCGAGCATAGATTAATGAGAAGCGGAAAGTTATGATTGCAGCTGGCTAACTATTATTGCAATACGTATCGTAAACGGCGTAATGATCGTACGTGCATACGGCGTTCTCGGGATCAATTCATAAGGATCATTCATACGCGCGTTTATCACAAAGAAACTATATAACTGCGCGCAACGTGAAGAATGTTACAGCACTGTCGGGCGGATGCTTTGTAGTACCTATACACTGCCTCAGCGTTCAGTATAACCGTCTACGTATACTGCAAGATTAGTAGACAAGCCTTCCTTTGAAATATGAACGGAAAACGGTGGTGCTATACATGGTCCGCGGTAGGTTATACATTTCAAGTATTGGGACGTAGAATCGCACGTTATTTGTCGTTACACGAGTATTCGCACAGTGCCTGTGTCTATCAATCTGGTGCGGTAGCGCAGTTCGCGTGCGCTGTTGCCAGACTCGCCGTCTCGTGCCAAAGATGTCAGCGGCCACGCCATTGTCGATCCTGTCAAGCAGCGGTTCATCGCACAGCCGCTCCTCGCACAAGACGGTAACAGTGCCTTTGAACGCGTTCGTCACACGAATCTACAGAGGAAGACGCATTCACTGCGTGCATAGAAGAAATAAAGTTTGTCTGTCCGAAATGTACGTACGACCACCACGAACATTGTTGTGAGCGTGCATAACCATTCACGTAACTGTCGAGAAAACGCCGTAAGATTACCCGCCGGGGAAAGCGATAAGCGAAGTAAGTCTTCCGGCACGGCGGCGCGCGCATTCACACGTGACTGATCGACGAAGTAGCTCGTACAAAAGGTGGCATTGAGCGGCGTCAAAACATCGCCAGCGGGAGATCCGTAATCAGCGAACTATACACCTACTTCCGGTACCACGTCATCCACACACGTCCGCGCGAAGGTTGCGCCGCGTGCGTTTCGAGCACATGTATGTCCCGCGGCGTTGCGCTCGTGCGTCTTTCTTTTTTTTTTTTAACGTTCTCGCAGCGCGCGGCCTCTGTCCAGGAAGCGCGCGTAGTCACGAAAAGTCCGCGCAAAGTGGTTTCCGTCCAACACGTGCGAGCAACACGCAGCATGATGAGCAACCTGCACGCGCGCACGCACGTCTAAAGACGAGGAGGCGCGCACGCGGCGCGAAGCCCAACTCCATGGACTCATGGAGCTACACGGCGCGGAGACTACACGAGCGCGCCAGAATCAACTTAAGAAAGAGGGGGGGGGGGGGAGGACGTTATTTTATTATCTCTTTCTTTCTCGCGTGTCATGCGGGGACAGGAGCGTAACTGCAACGCAGTCGACAGCGGCGGCGGCAGCAAGGGTTCCGTTTTCCTCTACGATTCTGACCCACGCGAGCCGCATTCTTCGTTCTTCCTCCTGTTTTATACCTAAACGTGCGCCGCGGCGCAACGCGTCTCGGCCGCGCTTCTTGTATACGCTCGAGCACCATACGCGGACGTCTGACGCGCGCCGCGAAAGCTCTCTCCAAGAGCGGCGACAGACAGGTTCAAAGTCGTGCGCTCCCGGTCGGCCACACACACACGCGCCCAGAAAAGCGGTCTCTCTCTCTCTCTCTCTCTCTCTCAGAGCAAGAACCTAGCTCGGTACACACACACACACACCCGTCTCTCTCCCTCTCCTCGTTCCCCTCTCCTTTTTGGGCCCGTTACACACGCGCGCGTTTCTTTCGGCTGCGTCGTCGTCCCCGAAGGAGACCAGCTTGACACGTGTACACAGGGATGAGACGATTCCACACATGCGAGAATGAAACAGGTTGGCACTGCCATGCAGCCGCGCCAAGTTGCGCGCTGGGGCCAGCCGCATTACTGGTCGAGTTCTAACTTGGCCGCGACGCGGAGTTTCGTCACCGCCGACCGGTTACACTGACTGTATACTGCGGAGGAACCGTTATTTGGTATTCAGATGACGATCTGCTACACGACCCCAAGAGGTTATCTGCCAAGTTCCGTGTCACCGTGTCCACGCGTGCGCACTGGAAGCCACACACCGCTCACGGGCCGATCGGATCGAGATTCCGTGCACAACGCGTCTTGCAGAATGGTGGCAGCATTACTATGTTAGATCACCAAGGCGGCCAACGGCATTCACCGGTGCAACGCAACTTGCGCACACATATACAAGTCGAGTTGGTCGCACGATTCACACTGTCACTCGACCAGCTCGAACTACGCGGTCGAACGCCAAGGTATGGATCGATCTTTCTTTAAAGGGACACTAAAGAGAAAAATGATTTCTTCTGCATCAGTAAATTACCTTTCTATGACACAAAGAACACCACTCTTACCACGATAAGACGCTTGGTAAGCCAGAAAGGGCGCAAGAACGAAAGACGAGTGGCGACACCTTCTTGAAGTTCCCGCACCTGGTCGCTGTGACGTCATGGATTTTGATGGTATCTTCTAGGGCCTACTTAATTATATAGCGGTACAGATTGACTACAATGTGTTCTAAAGGAACCAAATATTAAAAATGGCAAGTTTCGGGGGCCTTTACTCAGCCAACGCGGCTCTAATGCGAAAACATACTTTGGAATCCCTACGTCACACTGACGTACCGGCGTCGGGGTTTCGGCGCAAAATTCAAATACTGATTACTTCGACCTTCACTTTCTCATATAATAACCAAACTATTATTCTGAAATGACTGCCTGCAGCGTTCTCAAACAATGCTTTATTAGTCTCAACTGATTTATTGTTTCGCTTTAGTGTCCCTTTAACGAGTTCGCTAATATTATAATCCAACGACCGCGGTAGGAAGTCGCAATTATTGTAAGGAAGGGACCTCAAAAGCGAGAATGCTTCGCGGTACCATGAACTTCGTTATGCAGGTAATTCGCGCGAGGCGGAGAACAACAGCTCGGCCTACGATCACCATTAGTGCTAGACAATGAGCGTGCCTATCTCAAAACGTATACTTGGATTTCCGGTTTTGCGCCGTCTCTCACCTACAAAAGCTGCAGTGGCGCAATCACGCTCCTTATTTCATGCCCCAGTTACCCCGTCATTTCTTGCCCGTATACTAACATCCTCTTCCCTGTCACTTAATCTGTCCTGACGTTATAAAATATGCGCACGCAGGAAGATTTGCGCGCGCGTATTTCGCTTCCTGCCTCCTCCAAACAACACGCCTGCACGTCTCGTCAGAGGAAGCGATTATGAAATGACGGGAGCACGTACATACGTCCGAGGCGAGGCGAGCCGTAGGAAACTGACAGCGCCGAGGATGAAGTGGACATCGTACACGTATATTGTGCCTTTGATCTGCTCGCTTACCGCCTCTTTTGCATGCCTGCACGTCTAACTCGACAAGGCACGCGCGCAGCTTCGTGACAGAATCGACTCGGCGGAGTGCTTCGATGCTAGTGCGCGAGCATCGTAGGCGAGCATGCGCCGATGTCTGTTGTATGCGTATATTCACCGATGTAAGACGTGCTCGTGGCGGGAAGCGATGCGATGCGACGCGTGCGGTGAGACTGCGACGGAAGGAAGTATACTCTCTGACGCCCGCTTCACCACAACCTGTCTCGTTGTTAGATCAGCGCAGCGTTTCGGAAGTTACGCGAGGTGTGCAGACGACGATATATATATACTGCCCAGCACATCCCTATAGTGCACCAAGTCCTGACGGCATGTCTTACCGCGTGTGCACTGTCTCGTATTAAAAAAAAAAAAAAACGCTGCGGCTCATCAGAAGCTGCGAAGTGTGCCGATCACGATACTGTACGGAACATATACTACGGTGCCAAGTTCCATCGGTTGGTTTCAAGTTCCAACAGTGCTCCAAAGGCACTGTTTGCGCTCAAACACTTCTGACTCGCGAAACTCCCCATCGGTTTGTGATGGAGTCCACAAGAGAAGACCTTCGGTATTCCGGGTTCTACTTAAATGCTGCCCGTAGCAGCCGCGGTTATCGACGACACCGTGACATTGCGACCCCGTCCGTGTGCACCGCAGCAGAACTCCACAGGCGCGCTGCCGCCTTCGCGGAAAGAAGCAGAGAGACTGTTTAACGCGTACGCTCGTACTGCATTGTTAATCCGGGTGCTTGAACCTGGCACACTGCTCCTTTCTAAGTCGTCTGCTCACTGTTCTCTAGAGCAGACGGCGTGGCTGCGTATGTAAACGCACACCCTGCGGGAAGCACATGCGCACCTATACAGCGCGCACGGGTATATACCGTCGCTCTCCGGTCAAACGCGCCAAACTCGACACAGCGCCGCCGCATACTGCACAGTTTTCGCGAGACGAGGAAGACTACGACGCGAGGAAGCCACCGATTTGGCTTCCGATCTGAACATCGTCGGCGTCACGGCGTGCTTCGCGCGGCCCCGGTACGTCGGTCGGTCCCATCGAGGCGGCGGCCATCGTCGAGGGCCAAGGCGGAAACACAGCGCCCCATACGCGGTGCGCAGCAGTTGGGGTGGGAATCGTGATGACGACGCTCGGCGGAAAAAAAGGTTGACCGAGGTGCGGCTTCGTGAACGGTGTGCACTTGCGCCGATCGACGCGGCGGGCCCGTCCGCGCAGCTTCGCGTCCATGCACGCGGGTCGTGAGAATGCGCGGAAGACGCGTGAGCGCGCTGCGGCTTTGATGCAGCGTTTGGTTGCTGCGCCGGTGCCAGTTGCTCGCTGGACGGACTGACCGATGCGCCAGGTTCAGACCGATGTGAGTGGGCACGTGCGAAAAGATTGAGGCAGGAACATGCGTAGTGTAGGGTGCACCTTCTTTCTCTCTCGTGTGTTGCATTCCCTTTGCATTCATTTTTTCATATATATAGTACAGCTCTCTCAATGATTGTGCGTTGCTTCGTTGCATTAATTGGACAGACAACACCAACGACAAAAAGATTAAGCAGCACAGAGTGCGTACTAAATAAACGAAGGCAAATATCTAGGGGCCAAGCAATGGTAGAAAAAAAAAGAAAAAAAAAAGACAAACACACAGAAAACCTCTATCGAGATATGGCGCGTCCAAGTATACAGAGAGAAGGAGGAGCGAAGTGAATTTAAGTCCACTCTGACGCTGAAATCTAAAAAAAAAACTTGGTTTTCTCGTCAGATTGAGTTGCAGCCGAAAGTGTTTATCACGAGCCTCGCTGTCAAGTCCACCGACAACGCATTACACAAATGGAGGAAATGCCGAACTGTGACTAGAGCGATATAACCGGGCGGCTGCTTTCCTCGGTCAACGAGAAACTCAAAAAAAAAAAAAAAGGAAGGAAACGACACACTTCCTCATGCACCCGTGCGCCATCACCAACAAACATTCCTGCACGAAACGACGTTGACAAATGGGCAGATCATGTCGAAGGAGGAGTGAAAAAAAAAAAAGGGGGGGGGGAAATGTCTCGAGAGGCTCTGACGTCTGGGTGATGTATGCACGCGAGTCCGCAGGTGAGCATGTGTAAGCATAAACGGCAACGTCTTCGTATTCCACAGGAAAAAAGAATAAAAATAAAGGATGTAATAATAAAAACGAACTTAGAAGAAAAAACAAGTACAGCTCACTACTCTTTGTCTCATGAAGACGTAAAGTTTTACAAACATATGCTGCTACACACTCTTATACGCAACTCTTATGCTCCCGCAAGTGTAACTAATAATTATACAACATAGTGCATAGCGTATATAAACACACAAATAACATACTGCATTCGCATGTCACAGAGCTGCATGCCGATCACGTGGCGGCGGGTTCTATGCCGGCTTCGGCGGCCTGGTTCCGATAGAGGCGGAATGCAAAATACACACCTTACCTGCCTTTCTATGCACTTTCTTTTTAAAAAATAGCCTTGGATACATATAACCAGCACATTTCTACAGAACAGTAAATAAAGAATACCACAAACGCGGAGCGACCGGCACCGAATTCGCGCACAAACCTCTCCTCTTTTGGTCGCGTCAAAAATAAAAAATACAAAATAAACGCCTGTACTACTGCGGGAGAAAGTCCACAGCGAGGCACTCGAACTGCTCCAGTTCGAAACTTTTTTTTTCGCACGAAAGCACGACCTCTCCGGTCGCACATCGGAACGAAGAGACCGGTCTCGCACGTTCTTCAAGAACAGCGAAGCCTCCGCCGTCGCGGGTGTCTACCTCGCGCATCACTTAACTTCTTTAGCCTCACTCGCTTTCTCCCTTTCTTTTTCCCTTCGCCCGAAGATGAACGTGGGAACGGTCCAACTCCGCTCGCGAGATGCGCTCCTCCGCGCGTCACAACCAGGGACGCTCGACGCTCGCCCCGCACAAGACAACCCGCGCCGGCGTCTTCGGTAGCGAGGCCATGACCACGACCGAGGTATTACGCGCATATCTTTTGCATGGCACGCGCGCGTTGGACCGTTTTAACGCGGATCGCGAATGCGGGCGCCTATACGCCGACGCCGCCGCGTAAACTCAGCCAGCCGAGACCGAGGTCAGAGAAATAGAACACGCAAATAGCAGTTCGGGACACTGCACGCAGCTCCGTTCCGCGACTGGATTCCCTGGCCTAGTGCCGTACGCATGCATGTAAACGCGGGCGCTCCTTAAAGAAACGCGCTAACAAGAAAAGAAAAAAAAAGACAGAAAGGGGCGGGGAACCGAATGCCCGAAACACTTGGCCCAGAATTTCGAGGGCTGGCACCGACGGTGGACGCTGATGTCACAACAGAGGCGACTTTTCCCAGGGCGTGAGCACGCGCGGAAAGTGGAGCTCCAAAATTAAAGGGAACGTCGCGGTTGTCACCGAAAGAAGCGCTGAAGCTGGGTGCCACGACTCCGCGCCGCGCGGGGGCGGGCAAGTTTAAGTACGATGCAAAATATTAACAACGTCAAAAAAGTGTCGAGGTACATAAACATATATAGGTAGTACAACATTACACACCCACTGTCCCTCTTGTGCATGTTCACGCGGACACTCCAAGAACGAAAGGCGCGCTGTCGACTCCCTTACTACAAGGGAGTATACTGCCTACATCATATATATGACTCCATTTTCGAGCTCCTTCACTAAATGGAGTACGCTCATTGTACTGGGGCACAAGTAAGGAGTGAGGGTGAGGTACCGAAACTCTCGCTGTACTTCACTAGATTTTCTTGATTATACCTCCTTACGGAGAGTACAAACACCCGTGCTTGGGCGCAAGCAGAGAGTTAAATAATGTACTGAAACTCTGGAAAATGGAGTAGTAGAGTCGAATGTGGGAGGAATAGCCAGCCAACTCTATATTCTTACAGCGTATGAATACAACAGTCAAGAGTTCGACAGAATACCCTGGTCAGGTAGTATCATTGCTAAAAATGAAGCAAGTCAGTTACCAAAGTCAAAATAAAATAAAACACGCACACTCGAGCAGACGAACGCTATGTTACTCCCTTACTGCCTCAAACAAGTCCCTTACAAAAAACTTACGCACGCATACTCACTCTCTCTCTCTCTCTGTTCAACACACACACACACACACACACACACGCACACACGCACGCACACACACACACACACACAGAGAGAGAGAGAGAGAGAGAGACACTCGCTCGCTCACTCACTCACTCACTACTCACTCACTCACTCACTCACTACTCACTCACTCACTCACTCACTCACTCACTCACTCACTCAGTGTCGGGCACATACGAACGAAGATCGCAAGGAAGACTGACACAAACGTTTGCGCGCATCCACATTGCCGCAGGGCACCGGGCCCTTGAACAAATCTTCGCATTTCCTCTTTCCCACGGCCTTGCAGCCGCAGCAGCAGCTTGCGCTACATCAAATATGAATGCGGCAGCGGGAATGCACGGTACACTATAGACAACAGGCGCGTGATCGAATGATGGCTCCGGGGGTGCAGCGTCCGCAACACAGGGAACAATGGACAGCGGAGCGAACTACGAAGGGGGAGGGAGAGGGGCCGGCCAGTGGAAAGAACGGCGCGGGGGCAGCACAGGACAGACCCCCAGCCGCTTCCCACAGGCCTCGTGATGACGTTGGCGGGGAGGCGAAACAACGGGAGTAAACGAGTTAACAACGCCTAGGGTCAGCCGGAGCAAGTTCACGTCACCGTGGCCCGCTGTAAGGACTGAGAAAACAAGCAATTGTTTCTCAGGCTACACGTAACGACGATTCCTCACTCTCCTCCCCCCTCCCCTTCCTTAGCACTCCTTTCAGCCGCTCACAACGATTGGCGCCTGAAGTCGCACGTGCTACGCATTTTAACGCGCGGAAGCATGCAAATGCGCCTGGGAGTTCCGAGCCGCAATCACAAACTGCTCAGACGTTCGGACAAACGCTAACACCTTGTTTCTATACAACCTGTACTTTTCACAAGTCCGCTTGCTGCGTTGTTAACACACTCATATTGTACAACAAGAGCAATTACAGCCACTATCGAGCTGACAAGGAAATTTATTGACCCGTAGGCACGCTTACAACTGTGGTATGAACGAAAAGTACAATATAAAGTACATGACATGTAATACATCATACTTGATGTAAACAAAACAGATTGACAAATGAAATAATAAATGGTGTCTACTTGACACTAGCTTTGGCACACGCAACAACAACAGCGTTTCCATTACCGTAGCAAGGTCCCGATAACTCGCCGGCAGTCTTGTAGTCTGTTCCCTACACGTCATCTTGCGCAACCATCGTAGTTGAGCAAGCTTTTTGTGAGGTCAACAAGATCTTAGACACTGATTAGAGCATGAGTCAGATGTCAAGCACACTGCGTAAACAAGTTTATGACGAACTTCATTTTTTTCTGTTTTGACGGTGATGCAACTCCGATGAACCAAACGCTGAAGTACACACGTCCGTTCTGATCTGCAGAACGAAAGCATCAAACCTGCTGCCTATAAGGGGGCGCGTGACGAAATACACACCCATGCTGTTGTAACGTATGACAACCGTGCTTTGTCCACAAAGCTATGCTTCGCGGAAAAACACACAGATGTACATTTATGCAGCTGGCACGAATGCCTCCTCCTTCCCACTTTACCGCTACCTCCCCATGAAAGCAAAGCGACATGCACGCTCTACACATGCGTTTGTCAAAAGGGGAATGCCACTATTGTTAGTGTTTTTATGCTTTCGGTCGCGAAAAACAGTCAAGGTCATGCTACCCCTACGCTGTTTACGACGCGTTGTGTCCTACCAAGTGGATCATATGTTGCATCCATTCCTGGAGCTACATCTCCAGGCTAAGATGATAGCGCTAAACTCTTTCATGGGAAGCTAGACAGACAAGTCCATGCGCTACAAGCATAGTCGCTGCATTAATCAACAACAGCCCGTTGTGTACTGATCAACCGATCGTTATCCTGGCGAAAGCTTCGAATTCAATACGGGACCATCACAAGAAGCTGCCAGTGTAAATTTCAGCAGCGAAGCTTCGCTTTTACTGCACGTAAGTCCTCCAGTAAAGCTACCTCAAGCCAGTCAAACGCATGCTCGGCTCTTCACCTTCTTCAGAGTGAAAAGCTCACGAGAAGCGCCGAAGCTCAAAAACGTCGACCTCGCCCTTCATCGCTGCGGTAAGCGAAGGAAGAACAAATGTGAAGGGAATACCTCTCGGTGTAAAAAATAGTGTGACTGAGCGAGAAAGTCGCGAGAAATGGTATAACGTGTACCCTAGCAGAAACACGAAGCATGCCAAATGTTGGCCCAGTGTCTCCCGGTCAGGGCGAAAACAAATCCAAGACAGCTCTCGCCCAATATTGGGTCGCATAGGCCAGACAAATGACAACGATAGCCCACCCCGCATTTGTTTCGTTCAGAGTGGTACAACACTTGGGATGCGAACGCGGCCAATAAACTGGCCCTCATCGGCCAGCCACTCGCCGAGCCAACTATACAGTGGAGCAAAAGCCGGTTGGCGTGCCGCCGCGGTCCGGCTTGGCCCATTAATTCTCTTCCTTCTCCTACGGGATCCGTGCCTCCGGCCGTTCCGAATGGTTCGAGCCGACACGAGCGCTTGACCGAAGACGCTTCCGCGCTCGTGTCAGCCAACCGATTTTCTTCTTTTTTTTTTTTTTTTTTTTTTTTTTTTGCTCTACGTTACGGGCCTCGCGGCGGGAGTCCGGCGTTAATGGCACTAACCGGCGTAGACAAATGCCGTTTTGGTGCTGAAGAACGCGTGGCGCGGTACTTCTCATCATTTACAGCAAGGGGAAGGCAGCTTTACTTAACCTTTCCTCTCTCTCTCCGTCCCCATCCACCTTCCCCCAGTGTAGGGTAGCAGACCGGTCGTGCGTCTGGTTAACCTCCCTGGCTTTCCTTCCCTCCCTCTCCCCCCTCTCTCTCCTGAGCTGCGCCGTTGGCGGCATGTCGGGGCAAGCAGCAATGATGCCACAGACGGAGTAGATTTTATTTGTCCTGTTTCTTTCTTTTCATCAATTAAACATATTTCCCCCGTGTAGCAAACCGGACGTGAGTCTGGTTTACTTCCCTTTCTTTTCTATTCATCCTCCTCCTTTGTTCCTTTTCTCTCGCTTTCCTTGTTTTCTGTTATTTTAATATACAGAAGCGATTCAGTATATGTAGCGGTAGCTTTTGCGCGTGCTTTGTATTGGTTCTGTTAAAGACCAGGACAATCGCAGAAAAGGTGCATGGTGCAGGTCAGCGCAGGTGGCTTGTGCCATCATTTCATGCATATGGTAAACAGCAAAAGATGATCGTGCCCAAAATGAGAAACGAACGTGTTAAGCAAGGAAGCAAGCCGTCTTCCGTACTTATAGTGACGTATAATTTTTAAGCAGACAAATTATTCGGTTCTGTCGCCCGATGCTGGTCTTCAGATTCAACAGAGGAATACGAGGGACGTTCCGAAAGTAAGTTTCGTCACTTATTTTCACAAGGAAACATTATTGAAAAAAAATAAAAGAAAATACACCATGGCATCATGAACTATACACCTTGCACTACTTTTCCACATATTCGCCACCGACAATGAGACATTTGTCATAGCGTGCAATCAGCTTGAAGAAACCACTCTGGTTAAACTCGGTGCCCTGCGACGCAAGGAATTGTCGCACAGCCTGCTCCACCTCGTCATTGTTTTGGAAGTGCCACACTATAGTCCCACGTGCGGATTCATGCCGGATAACAGCACGCACTTCCATTGGCCGCCCGCCATGTCAGCACACGTCTCCCTGCCACCGTGATTTGTATACTCGAATAACTTCGGGCACGCCGGCCTACCTCGTCTACTACAACTCTCTCTTCTTTGGCGCTCTGTGCGTGCGTCATTCCATTTCCGCTGACGCTCCTTCCGTCATTGAACCAGCAACGGGAGTGGATTCTTATGGCGATTGTTTGTCTCACCTGGTGTACCATCTTCTCTTTCAAATAAAATTACGAAACTTACTTTCGGAACGTCTCTCGTACGAAAGCCGTGCGACGATAACTCAGCACGGTAGCGCCACTGGCGAAATACTCTATACAGTCGAAAAGTCGCAGCAGGCACGATATTAGCCAAGATATTACTCGCACCGTCTGCTGCCTGTCGGCCAATGCCACTGCCCCTGTAAATAAATTACGAGCAGTACAGACGTCGACGGCACAGGGTATGCAGAAACGCGTGCAAACTTTGGCCTAAAACCTTGGGTTTCGTAATTAGGACATAGGTCAGTGAGAAGACCGAAAGATAAGAGACGGCCAAGCGAAACTGGAACTCAGTCAAATGCGAAAGGCGCTAAAACTCGTTTGCAGTCTGATAACAGCACCTTTAGGGCTTCATTTTGCCAACTCGACGAGAAGTATACCTGGACCATTCGGTGGTCCTAACTTCTTGAGAGAGAGGAGTTTCGTCACAGAAAGGGAGAGATGCCGATCCGAGCTTGCTCGAACCTGCCTCTGTGAACCGGAGAAGAGGAAGAAAGACGAAAAGGAGTGGCGGTAGTGATTATTATTATTATTATTATTATTATTATTATTATTACTACTACTACAAAGTGCGTATATACAAGTTCACTAAGTTGGAGACATGCCTGAAGCCGCGTGTCTGGTCCAGTGGACCGCACAAAATGTTGGAGAAGCTGTTATCGTCGATTTCTCACTGTATAGCAATGTCAATCAACAACAATCACAACAACAACAGCAACAACAATAATAATAAAGTGAAGGGGTACAGGACTACACGGGGTTAACGACAGGCAGAGGCGCTCACCGTCCGGATCCACCAGCTGCTCGTACGACGGTCCAGCCCAGAGGACCACCAGCGAGGACAACTTGTTTTGCATCATCTTCGAGCTTATTTCCAGCACAGATCACCTAAAACACCACAGCGAACGGAATGCGTTCCCGCGATGGTTTGGGAGTCCGAAGAACGCGGTAGACCGGACACGGTTGCACAGAGTATACAGTGCCGCAGAGTCAGATAACGGTGAGAAAAAAACGCAGCCGTTTCCTCCACTGATGTTCAGATGTGCATTCGGGATACGGTACTCAACGGTACCGGCGTAGAATATCCATCTTCACTGCTCATCCATTAAGCGCGGTGATGCGTGCTCCAGGATAAAAGAGATGAAAAAAAAAAAAGAAAGGAAAAAAAAAAAGAAAAGGACAGACCCGTTTTCTTCTGCTCGGAGGTCAGTCAATAAGCCAGGGTCGAGGATGGCTGTTCTTTGCTTGACGAAATATTTACTCCCGAGAAATGGCAGCAGTGAGGTCAGAGCAGCGATACAAGGACATAAGATGAACAGAGCCGGCGTTTCGCAGAAGGCCGGCACTGTACCAAGCTCGGTCAACCGAACGGCTGTCTACACGAGTTATTATGATCAGTGCAAGCCGACAATTCGTCACACACATACACGCACAGGCGCCGCCTGCGGAAACACCAATTCCTGAAGTTGGGGAAACCGCCGATTTCACCGAGAAGACCGCTGTCGTGCGGAGCTCCAGAAGCCAAGGCGCCAACTAGAAGATGCACCTCAGACCACAAGCCACGGCTCCGAGGTCCGTTCGCCTTTCCACACTGTGTATATACAGACAGATATCAACGGTGCTTTAGACGGTTGCGTCGGTGCGAAGGGAAGGATCACGACCTCGGCGATATGCAAACTGCGTCCGCGTTGGCGTGCAGAAGTACGATCGCACTCGCGGGGCAGCGGCACGGCGGTTCAACAGCGCGCACCATCGTACGGCAACGCGCAACTGGTTTCTGTTCGTCGGTCCGGCCGGGCGAAGTCACCTCTCCTCGCGCCGGCCTCACCGAAACGTGCTACGAAGGAGGAGGGTGACAGTGGCGGGGAAGTGGTGGAGATGGGAACGACTGAGGAGGAGGGAAACACGCTCGTAAAGCCAACGCCGAGCACAAGTGTGTGTGCGAGTACGAGGGCAGCCATTCGGGCTTAGCTGAAGCCGTTATAGGAACAGTGAGAGCATGAGAGAGAGAGACAGCGAGAGAGAGAGAGAGAGAGAGGGGGGGGGCGGTAGCGGAGACCGACGATTGTGGAAGCGGCAAAGACAAGTGGAGGGAGATGCGGAGGAAGTAACCGCAAGCGCAGACAGAATTGCGAGGCGGTAGTAGTACATCGAACACCTGGCGGGACCAGTTTGAATATTTAACAAAGAAAAAAATCTCAGTGCCCTTCCACTCAACGAAGTAGGATCACCAGCGAAGCTGTTTCATTCGTTCTTCCTTTTCTGGTGTGGTTTGGCTAAAGAGACACCGCGAAGATTCACAACCAGAGCTTAACTACCACACAGACGAAAGCACAGAAAAAAAAAAGGAAGAAAAGCGAGAGGAAAAAAGTGACCTTACAGCATCAGAACCCCCAAATCTCAAAATGATTTCAAAGCCATGACAAATAAGCGCACTGCAATGGTGAGCGCAAATGGACTTTCAGATGTTTCCTGAAGGCGTCAACAGCATTCTGCCCCAATAACGTCTTCAGCTATGTATATATGTATGTATACCATAGCCCCTGAACCTGCGCGTATATCACCTGCTGTAACCGAACTTCAGTTGTTCTTGCGTGAGGCTTTATTTGTCATGTGACCTCAATTTTCTGTGACACGTCACGTGTGATACTCCACATGGGACACGCGTCTTTCCATGACCTGATTCCATGTGCCGTTACGTGGCACTTACGCGTACTTCAATGATAATGTTCACTGCTCCCCAGGGACTTTATTTTCCTATATCCTGCCTTGAGCTATATATCACACCACTAACTCTGTGTGAACTCGCGATAAGTGAACTACGATCCACGTGAAACGTATTATTGCGCTCTTCTTTCTTTTTTCTCACAAACTTCATTTCGAAAGAAAGGTGCCGACGTCTCTTGAAATCACGTGCTATGTATATAGAAACATCATACCTTCGTAAAAAGAAGGGGTTAATATCTGACAAATGTATAGAAAGCTACATATTAGCGACAACAGTGAAAGTACTTCCCCTGTCGAAGCTCGATAATGACGTAGGCACTGTCTTTCCTGCGTTAGGGTGCGGCAACAGGATCGGCCGAGGCTGTCCGAAGAGGCGGGCCGTTGTTCATCCTCCGTCGCTAATGATCTGAGCGGTGCCTATGCAGAAGCTTCTCTCGTATATGGTTGGCTGCGGTTACAGGCGCAACTCATTTCATCTCCGCTGATCGAGAAGCGTGTACATCCCCCCCCCCCCCCCCTGCCCCGCCTCCGAGCCGTTATTTCGATCCCGACCCCAATTCCTCGGCTTAGGCGTTGAGCTATACGAAACCGTTCTGACGAGACTCGACAGACAAGTAGCTTTCTCTCGGACAATCGCGTTCGGGCGGCTATAATTCGCGATCAGCGTCCGCAAGACTGATCGTCGCGCGGCATCGTTTCTCACGACTCGATTTTTTTTTTTTTTCACTAGCGCGTTGCATGTCTGCCTCGTTCGTACTCCTCGTTCGCGAGACAGTAATCCCTTAACTCCGAAGCCGACAGTGGACCAACGCGTATAACGCACATACGCTCTCGACTGCATAGATGGCCAGTTAGCTAGAGACCCCCCCCCCCCCCCCCTACCTTTATTTACTGACTTTTATTTCCTATCATTACACGCTTCTGGCTCTGACTCCCGACGAAAAGCTCCTCGCATCCATTATCCGAGCGGCTCTATATAACGACCATGCGACCAAGACCATTCTGCATCGTGATCACTGCAATCAAGACGATTTCCGGCATCCATTCCCGACTGCCAGGAGGATGACTCTGTGGCCTTCTTTCTTGCATACACTGCGGTGACCATGTAGTCGTTAATGTGAGCGTCATGGGCGCCAGACAAGGTTGTTTTTCCCCCCCATGTTGAAACTTGCGAGTAAGTGTGCGAACACAGATGAAGTATTAAGCAATATCCTCGATGACCTTACGTCGCAGCAAGCACGTTCTTCTGCCCCCCCCCCCCTTTTTTTTTTCAGCAGGCGTTAATCCTTGCTCTAGGATAATAATACAACGCAACACGGCACATACGAAAGAACCAGGCAACATCTCGCAATACCAGTATATGAATCTACACATAGCGTCTGTGTCTGATTTTGCGAGACTAAGGAAGAGGTGCGGTGAAGTATACCGTGCACGGGCAACATTTCTGACGTCAAGAGTCTAACTCAAATCCCGAGAAATATCCCCAAAATCGCATATTATATAGAAAGTGTAGCACATGAAGTTGAGACACTTCAGTGCAGTTATGCGTCAGAGAGAGAGAGAGAGAAAAAACATTTATTTGAACCATCGAGGTGGTTGCTATGAGGTCGAGTGGGTGGTGTCCTCATTCCAGGACTCCACTGGCCATGGCTGCTCGACGTACTTGCTGGACGAGAGCTTCTTGTCCCGCCAGGGTATCGCCGGTCAGCTGTACCTCCCACCGCTCAAATGACGTGCTAGGCGTCTTTAAGTGTTGAGGTTTGCCCCCGCACCCCCACGAGATGTGGAAGAGTGTAGGGCGTGTGTCGCCGCACCAGGGGCAGATGCCGCGATATGTATGTGGGAACATTTTACTGTATTTGTGTAGGTTAGGAAATGTGTTTGTCTGAATAAGTCGGAGAGCTACGGCATCTTCAGTGCTGAGCTTTCTGTGAGGCGGAGGATAAATCCTGCGGTTGAGTCGCTGGATCTCGAGTCGGTCGCAGTAATTGGACGGCAGGGGCATGAAGGTAAATGGTGGGGATTGATGAGACGATTCGTCTTGCCCCGCTCGGTTGATTAGCGCTCGAGCTAGGGCGTTCGCCCTCTCGTTCCCCTCCAGACCCGCGTGGCCCGGCGTCCACGTGATTTGATGGTATTCTTGCAGCCTCGGGCCTAGAATATGATCCGCCAGCAGCGGTGTTCGGCCGTTGGTAAAGTTACGGCAGGCCTGTTGCGAGTCGGTAACGACATGGGCTTCCCTGCCTACCCTGTCTTCTTGCTTTATTACCAGCGCCGCAGCTATGGTTTCAGCCGCAGCTGGGGTCTCTGCCCTTACGGAGGCCGCGAGAGTCAAGGAGTTGTCTCTCCCGTTCACGGCGGCTACCGCGAAGAGGCCCCCTACAGGGTACGCCGCCACGTCCACGTACGTTACGTACGGGTCACCCTTGAATTGTCGGCGCTGTCTGTCGACGCGAGCCTTGCGTCGTCCTTCATGGAGTTCATGGCTCATGTGCTTCGGTATCGGGTTCGCCTTGATCTTGCCTCTGACCTCAGGCGGGAGTGATCGTTGCCCATCGAGGGCACGGAGCTCCGTTGCCGTTCCGGTCCGGTGGAGGATGGCTCTGCCCGCCGCCGTGTTCTGTAGTCTGGCCTTTTGCGAAGCCATAACCGCGTCCGACAGCTCAGCGAAGGTGTTGTGGATCCCGAGGGCAGCTAACTTCTCGTTTGAGGTGGTGACAGGGAGACCCAGGGCCGTTTTGTACGCGCCTCTGATGATGGCATCGACTTGTTCTTGGTCGCGTTTGTTTAGCGAGTGATAGTGATACGGCATGCTATATGTGATTCTGCTGATCACCAGAGCCTGGACGAGGCGAAGCGTGTCCTCTTCTCGCATGCCCTTGCGGCTTCTTGTAATTCGTTTTATAATCCGCGAGATCTGGTTGGTGGCAGACCTTAGGGTTTGGATGGTGTGGGAGGCTTTCAGGTTGCTCTGGATCCAAAAACCCAGAATCCTAGTCTTATTGCCTTCCGTGATCTTCTGGCCCTCAAGATAGAGGTCGATAGGGCCAGGGGACTTGTAGATTCCTCCTCCGTGCACCCGGATCACCTCGGACTTTTCTGGCGCACAACGCATCCCGCTCGCTGCCGCAAATCTCTCCACGGCCGTCGCGGCCTCTTGAAGGGTCGCCTCTTTTCGCGCTAGGGAGCCCTTGGTGGCCCAGAGCGTGATGTCGTCTGCGTAGAGGGCGTAACCTAGGTCGGGGATCTTCCGCAGCTCTTTGGTCAGCGCTAGCATCGCGACGTTGAATAGAATCGGGGATATTATCGCCCCTTGCGGTGTTCCTTTGTTCGGCACGTCGATCGTATCCGATCGAGTCTGGCCTATTCCGATGGTTGCCGTCCGGCCCGTCAAGAACGATTTAACGTAATTAAAGATGCGCTTCCCGCAGCTGATGTCGTTCAGTCCCTTGAGAATGGCCTCGTGAGAGATGTTATCGAAGGCCCCTTTTAGGTCGAGTGCGAGGAGGAGATGTTCTCCTCCCTTCGGGATGCCCTTAAGAACTTCTTCCCTTAGGATTAGGAACGCATCTTGCGCCAGGTGTGTAGACAGCGCACACAGTTTGAGGCTGTTTCGTATTGGTGGTATGGTACCGACATCCTTTCTATATTGCAAAAGTTCGCGTCACCAAGTGCTGAATATCCTTTTCCTTTCCTTTAAACACATAATCTCGAGAGCCTATGTAATTACCTAACTATAAGTAAACAATACGCCATAGAGAAAGACACTGTTGCGCACACTGCAAGGCATTTGACATCGAAGAGTCGCCAGAGCTACAAGCTCCCGATAAGATTAGAAGAAGGTTACTATAGCAGAATGAGACAAGTTGAAACGGCAAGTTCATAAATACTCCTAAGACAACTGCGCATCTTTTCCGTCTCGACAGAAACTTCCAGAATGTACATTGGTCGAACGGTACGCCGGGACGGCCAAGCGGGTCACTCCACCGTGTATTTCGATATCTCGTTTGACTTATTTAACGTCGTGATATGTGTCCCGACATAAAAGTTTTCTTTCTTTTCTTTCCGTCCTCAATACCCCCTCAAAAGCAACAGCGGTCATCGACCCACAAATTAGCCAGAACGTCTGACACGCTACACCGTAACCCCGTTTTCGAGAACAGCTGGCTACAGATCGCCCTGACGCACAGGAGACGAATAAATCGCCAGCTGACTCGTCGGCTGCGTCGCCGCCGCCTCACTCAAACACGTGCATCAAACTACGTTCGCTGGTCGTCGCTGCTTTCTGTTTCTGTCGGAAGTTCAACGCCACATTAAAGATACGTAGGGGGTACGGAGGGAAGGCGGGTTAACTTCAAGCCCCTCAGTTTTAGGGGCTTTAGGTTAACCAAGTCTGCACCCGGTTGTTTACATTACACGAGGGGAAGGGGCATATAACATATTTGGAAGATGTTGCCGTTTCTATTACTTTCTTTGACACTTATTCGCAAACGTGCACTGATGTTTTCTACATTTGTGGCTACACAGAGCCAATGATTGCGGCGACGTGTTCCTGTACGTTCATTGCAAGCGTTTGTGTTATGGTTACCTCCACATTTTTTTCTTTTTTTCCTTCTTTATCTCTTCTTTTGTTGTTGTTTTTTCGCACGGTCTGCACGGTGCTTGCGTTCTGGCTAGTGAACTTGTGAACTTGCGGCTCGTGTGTCTCGATTTACGAACATTCGCAAGAACTCGGACCAGGGCTTTTTCAATGATTATGACATTGTTCTTTTCAGAGTGACCCTCCTTTTTTTTTTCGCCTTTCATCTTCTTACGATACATCTGTCTCTTGGCAGTTTGAGACTAATACACAGAACGTAATGTTGACCATCGAAGAATAGACAGGGGAATAGAATGTGCTAATGTGCCAATGTGTTCACAGCCGATGGCAACTAGGCACTGCCTACACTCGATAGTTGTTCTTCTCCACACGCGGTGATAGTAAACTACACAAACGTAAACATGAAAAGAACCCGCCGTGGTTGCTCAGTGGCTATGGTGTTGGGCTGCTGAGCACGAGGTCGCGGGATCGAATCCCGGCCACGGCGGCCGCATTTCGATGGGGGCGAAATGCGAAAACACCCGTGTACTTAGCTTTAGGTGCACGTTAAAGAACCCCAGGTGGTCGAAATTTCCGGAGTCCCCCACTACGGCGTGCCTCATAATCAGAAAGTGGTTTTGGCACGTAAAACCCCATAATTTAAAATTTTTAAACATGAAAAGAGGTCCTGAAGCGAAGCCTCTGCAGTGGGGCCTCTTATGCTAGGCAAGTGATGAACTAAAATGCTGTGGGCACATGGATACGAAACCCAAAACAATTAGTGAACACTGCGAGTACAACGAAAAACCGCAACTAAGGCCTGCGCTAACGCTAAGTCTCGCACACTACCATTTCAATGCGCGATCACGTTTTTATGGGAGTGTTACAAGAACATCCACGAATATTCAGCTCCAAAACAGTTTCCAAAGAGGTTGGAACGTGTCCACGTTTTCTTCCAGAATCTTAGAACGTTTACTTGCAGCTACAGCTGCGCTTTGCACCAATTCATTATACGCTTCCACAAGTCTCACCGTAACAATAAAAAAAAAATGGCATGAAAAGCAGCCAGCCGATAACTTGTTCCCCTCTGAACTCAGGCGCTTATCTTTGTTCCCTTTCCTTCCTATTGTTTGTTGCTGAAAACTAGCAGGCAAGAAATCTCTACGACAGCAACCGTTAACGAAAAAAAAAAGAAAAAAACTGCACACAAGCTACTATGAGGAATGAAAATGGTTCGCTTTGATCGACCTGATTATTGATCGATCGACCCACTGACTGGTGAATGTGTTTAAAGTATCCAAGCAACTCCCTAGAATACAAGATACGCCAGAATCGGGGTACTTCGCGGAACATTTCTGACAGGGGTTTCTTTAGCGTGCACATAAATCAAAATTCGTTTTTGATATCCATCCCTAATTGGATAGCGGCCAGCGCGAACGGGAATTGAACCCGGGACGCGTTGGTTAACATGAACGCGGCGTCGCTTACGTTATTATTATTATTACTATTGTTGTTGCTATTGTTATTAGTGTTGTTGTTGTTGTTGTTGTGCAGAGCAATCCACACAACACAGCTACCACGAATTATACTGCCATTTCTAAAACCTTCATTTGACCCGAAGAATGTCATGTGATAAAAATGGCTTCTACATGACGTCAGCTTAGTATGCCACAGCCCTAAAAAAACTCACTGATTGTTGAAATGCCATGATTTGGATGAACGAAACAGCATCTCCCTTTAATCGTCAGAATGAACCTTTCCTGTATAGTGCGCAGTGTTATTCACCGCTTTTGTTTACCCATATACGCACATATGGACATCTAACATCACTTGGCAGGTTCAGAGAGAGAGTAAGAGAGAACTCACGCGAAGGAAGGCAGAGAGGTCGGCCTGAGTCGGCGTGCTCTGTCTCGAGATTGCGACGTGTCGACCGTTAGCGGTATTTGAACTCACATTTTTGTAAGCACGCTTCACCGCCAGTGAAAACAACACAACGGTCCGACATAAATTTTCTCAAGCGTTTAAGGTATCATCACGATTAAACCACTTACGTCCGTTGCTCATACATCTTCCTTCAATGAGTCTTCACATATGGGACGAAATCCCTTGGTAATTGCTTCTAGCGTAATTTTGAAAAGGGGCAACAAAAGAAGAGGTCGAACATAGACTGTACAAGGTGCATCGCGAGGATATGACCAAGCATGCTAGAATCCAACTCTGTCAAGCTGTCCGCTGCATTAGATTGAGGACAGCACGCAGGCGACGTCACGATTTGAGGAAGCCTCGCGAACGTGCGTCGGCCAACACAAGCAGGGTTCAAAGACCACTCCTACACTCAAATGGCCAGGTTGCAAGTGCGCGCCAAGCCATAAATGCGAAAAAGAAAAAAAAAAAACTTTGGACATACAGCATGCACGCCTCAGAATCACGGTCACACGCGCCTATCTATAATATGCTCGGGAGGATGCACTTTCTGAGTCACGTTCACAGACGCCTGCGTACGGGGAACGGCAGACCAGGCGAGGGAAAAACAAAACAAAAAACAATACATCAAGGTTAATAATAAACACGGCGTCTACGAGATACCGCGAGCCACTTCCTCGAGAGCACTCTGTATAGCGGTCTCGGTCATCGGCGTTGTCATTGCCGCGTTTTGCGGAAACTCGAGCCGCGAGAGACGGCGGAACGGTCGAGCTTACGTGCTCCCACGAGCGGGTAAACTATAGAAGCGAAAGAAAAAGTGGAACCATTTTTAAAATTGCCGGACACGACGGTATGTACGGACCCCGCATAACCAGTAGTAGAGGGCATTGCTTCGTCTAGACGGTTAGAGACGCTGGAAACCGGGAAGTATATGCGTATATTCGTCAAGTGTTGTTGAGCCTCTTTGGAGAAAGCTTTCTCCTCGGAATCCGTGGCGGTGGAGCCGTGGCTACGACGTCCTGCCTGCCGCGGAGCGCGAGGTCGCGTGTTCGAATCCGCGGGACGTCTTTTTTTTTTTTTTTTTGGTAAGCGGTGTGTATCTCGCTGTAGGATACTTCCTGTGTTGATACGCACCTGAATGTCTGGTATTTTTTGCCAAGTGCGGGTTTCAGAATTGGCTCATGCATTAGCCATATGACGGCTACGGACCAAAAAATTAAAAAAAAAATATGTTTTATGCGATTCGAGACGCGCAACTCTGAGTCAATAAAACAAACGGGCAATCCCCACCGCTGCGTACCGCATTCCGGATGACAGTGGAATAACAGAACGATCGAGTATGTCGAACCACAGCTGCTCGATATCATTCCCAATCCCTCCGCGGTGGCGCCTCCCATAAACCGCGAGTTGGTGCGGAACGTGAAATCCTCAAATTTAAGTTTCCTTCTTTTCGAACTTATTCTTCTTGGTTTTTTCATAACTCGGAGTCTATTGCACACAGTCCGTTAGTGCAGTTGCCGTGAAAGTTTCTAAAATAGCGTTTGCGGAAACCATCTTTACTTCTTGGTGCGACAGCACTTATTTATTTAACACTTAACACACATTTATTTATTCAACATTTTAGCCCTTAACGACAACTGCGCGAGAATTGCTTAATTCTTCGGATTAAGTTATATTTACATTGGGCAGTGTTGATTTCCTCGACGTTGCACGCCTATCTCAGTACGCGACCACTTTTTCACTTTACACGGCCATACAAACGCGCTGCAACCGCGAACGCGATAAATCTCGCTCGGGCCCATCGTGTAACGGCAGGTGTAATGCACGAGCGAGCACCGTTTCCGCTTACCCGAGGCCTGCTGTGGTCTTTAAAAAAAAAAAGAAAAATGAAAAACCACCTCCCGGACTACCTTGCGGTGTCACGCCACAACTCACCCGCTTCCGAGCATGCTTGCAGCTTTGGGGGCACAAAGTCTTCACTCACAGCCGCGAAGCTTTCCGGAAAGAACGTAGCCGACATTTCCAGCCCCCACACACACAGACCCCAACAGAGGAACAGCCAGAGCACGAACGGTGCAAAACGAAGAGAGGGGAGGAAGATGTCGGGTCCAGATAACCGCGGTGCATGAGAGCGATCACAAAAAACACACTCCGCTGCAGTTTTCAAACACAACCGCAAAGCTGCACAGACGTATGCATCTGCGAGCCCATACGTAACACGTCGAGTGGATGTCAAGAGCGCGGAGTTTAAAGCATATGCTTCGCGAGGGTCTGGTTAGAAAAAGCACTGAACGCAATGCGCGACGTCCCCGGTCTTTTTGAGCGCGGGCGCTGCGCAGCTGCCTGCTTGCATTCGTGCCGGGCTCGTGCACATGGAGACATGAACGCGCATTCCTCTTGCATGATGCGTATATAGCGGCGGTGCCAGCTTAACGAACGCCCGGGTCGCCTACCCGAGCGACGCGCAGCACAAAGAAGGAAAACCCGCATCCGGCATCACTGTCTAGGCTGTTGGCTATAATAACTGATCGGGTTTAACGCACTCAAATCCACACTGTATGGACTACGAGGCACGTCTTGGTGAAGGGCTTTGGATTCACCGTCAACAGCCGAGATTCCGTAAGAGAGAGAGAGAGAGAGAGAGGAAGGAAGGAGCGAGGTCGACCAGACGAGCGACCGGTTTGCTACCCTACGCGGAGGGGGGCACAAAGGGTGGCACAGGAGAAGGAAGTTTGTCAAACAAAGGGTGCTTATTTGGTGACACTGTGTTCGACTTCATCGCCTCTTCTCTCTCTCCATCTCTCTCGTTCGTTTTTAGGCTGTACACAAAGGGGGAACAAAAAGAGGAAAAAAACGGAGAGAGTGAGTACTGTGCGTGCACTATAATGTACACACGTAAATCTAAAGAGACCAGAGCGCTCTATCGTTTTCTTGGCGACAGGTGTGTGTGTGTGTGGGGGGGGGGGGGGGGGGGGGGGCGTACGACACGTGACACGGCTTATAGACGCGAAGAGATACGTCTGTCAACGACTTCTGGCAATAAGTAGTCGGCAATACTTTCCATACAGACGAAACTCAAGTTCCATATGAAAGAAAAATCGGTCGATACTGCACAGTCATTAGACTCCCTCCCCCAGAAAATATTTCCTTTATGGGACAGCGCACCCGGATACCAAGCCCGATTGTTTGCGCACCACCGCAAGAACGTCATTGCTAGTGGGGCACGTCGCAGCCTCTCCCGTAAGCCTCGGGGTTGCCAGGCCCGTCGACTCCCGATTCAGGAGAGGCCGATTATGGGGACACGGTTAGAAAAGAGAAAATAAAAAAAAATGGCTGTGGCTTAGCTAAGGTTAAGCCCAGGATGCGAAGCATACTAGCCTTTATTTTAGTTGTTGAACCACTGTTTAGCCTGGTGAACTGCTGTTGCTTGGCTATATTTGGTTCGGCTAGACGAAGAAACGACTCATGCAGGCGAGCGCACGAGCTGAGACCCGGCTATGTAGCTACGCGACCGCAAGCGAGCGCACGAGTTGAGTCTCCGCTTTTGCAGCTGTTATGACGTCATATGGTAGCTACGCGGCCGCGCGCGGCGCAGCAAGGAAGAGCGTGGTTGTGCGGCTAGTATGCTTCGCATAAAAAACGCTCGCAGATGAAGCATTCGTTTTCCGTTTAGCACACGCGAGGGCAACATTCGGCGGAAATACCACCGACAAGCGAGGCGCCGACCGCAATATTTTCTCATCTCCGAAACCACCGGCTCCCATGTGCACATAGTTTGCGGCGTAGCTGGCACGAGAATTCCGCATACGTGTACATGGGCAAACACACGCGACAAAAACACATCTTTATTTTCTGAACCGGTCGAGTAAATTATACAGTACGGCCCATATACACAGTTCGCAATGGTTACAATGCGCTGTTTCCTTTGGATCCGAGAGAGAGAAATAAAAGGCACGAAAGGCAGGGAAGTTAACCAGACGCACGTCCGGTTTGCTACCCTGCACAGATGAAGCATTCGTTTTCCGTTTAGCTCGCGCGACGGCAACATTCGAAATAAATACCACCGACAGGTGAGGCGGCGACCAGAATATTTTCTCATCTCCGAAGCCACCGGCTCCCACATATCCCATATATGGATCCGAGGATAAACGCACAGAAATATAGGTCCACTCACAACCGCAGTCACTGAGCATCCGTCAAGCCGAGCAAACTAACACAAATTCTGGAACAAACTATTCAAATGAAACAAAGTGTTGCCGCCTGTGCGCTGCACGTACAACAATATAATAAATTTTGCGTGCTCGCTTTATTTCCCGCAAGGAATGTTTAGTGATGCAGCTGCGATTCGGAATTGCAGGTCTGTTCGCAAGCGTGCGTGATATTTTTCCCGCATCGTGCACAGTCGACGGCGAACAAAACGCTTTCGACTTTCGGTACATATTTCGGCGCCAAGGTGGTTTTAAACGCGTCACGAGATTGATTATATATTGGCACACAGTTATTGTTTTATGCTGTTACCGATACCGCGTGCCTTCGACTGCGCTAGCGCCGCGTTCACCACGCATGCGTACTTGCATGAAGTCAGCAGCCGTAACGGTTAATGGTAGAACTGTAACGTTATAGCACAAGCTAAAATATTACAGTAATGATAAAAAAAAACGCTGTTCGCACGCACCGTCCTCGGCCCATGACAGCGTGGACCTGAACACGACACAACTGCACCACCGATCACAGCATTCAAACGTCCGGACGCCAAAAAGAAAGTTTCACTGTACATAAAAGCAATATATTCTTGCTCAGACAAATGCGTTTACGCGAGGATATATTAGAATGTAGACGAGTTGGTGGGACATCGGCGCTCCATCTGGTTCGATTAGGTCGTCCAGTATTTGCGTTTGATCGAGCTTACAAGCAGGAGCACACACAACGTGTATATACGTCATTTTCGACGTGTTTATATCGTATTTCAATGCGCAGAGATTACAGCACATTTCCTGCGACGAGTTTCGAGGTCGGTCTTCGCCACATGAGCAATCTGGCTGGAGTGGCGCGTATGATTGTCTCTCCGCCCGTGCGTTCAGTTGCCTAACAAATTCTTACTAACTCGTCACTTTAGTTGCAGTGGTATGTGGTAGTAATAGCTGTGGCACTAGTTGTAGTAGCATATGGTAGTAGTATTGGTATAGCCGCAATAAGTAGCAGCTGGTAGCAGTAGTATAGCAGTTAGTTGAGTCGTTTAGTTAGTATACGTTAGTAGTAGTAGTAGTAGCAGCAGCAGCAGCAGCAGCAGTAGTAGTAGTAGTAGTAGTAGTATAGCGGTTGATCGTTTATTAAAGCGAATAAGGCTTTCTTTGGCTCTTTCGCTCGTTTTCGTGGTCGACGTGGTTAAAAGGTTGGGACTTCTCGCCGCCGATAGGGGAGCGCTTTTGTTACGTCTCTGAATTTTTGCTAACTTCGTTTTATATAACCTCTAACTTGCCTTAGCGGCCCGGTATCTGAAACGCATGCTTCAAGCGTCCACAGCGAATCAGATGCGACGATCCCGCTACGTTTAAGCCGCGAAACAAATTCTAACACCCACACCTGTTGGAAGCAAAGCGTATATACGTTCATCCTCCCCGATTATACCGGACTATATATCTCGGACAAAAATAAAAGTTCTCACCCCGGACCCCGTTCCTGTAGCATCGGCGGCCTTTGCACTTCATTATTCACTCTAGTGACCCCGCATATTCCTTTTTCTCGTTCTTCTTGTTCATTTAGTTTTTTTCTTTTCTCGCAGCACCGGCTACATCAATCGCGTGGCCCTCAAGGAGAAAAGAAAACAAAGAAGACAGAAAGGCGCACTTATTTATTATTTATTTCTCCCACCCGGATAAGATGGAAAGAGAATCATCTCGCTGATTCGGGCACGCTGGAACGAAAGGATGGAGATTGGAACCGCCGCATCGACAGAACGTGCCCTCGGTGAAGAGAGGGGAAAGCGGCGGCGTTAGATCACACGCTGTGCTGCGTCAAGGCAGAGCGCTTTCCTTTGAAAGATGTCTCCCCCCCCTCCCCTCCTCCCCCCAGCTCCTCCACAGTTCCTTTAGCCAGCAGCTCGGAGGCAGAACCGCGCGCGCTCTGGAAGATGATAGATTGCTCGGGCTGTGGTCGGTCCCTGACCGGTAGCACACCGCGATAAAGAAGAGAGACTAAGAAGAACTTAGAAGAGAGCGAGGGAGAAAAACATAAAAAAGAGGACGTAGAATTGGATTCCCACGAGCACAGTGAGAAAAAAAAAAAAAAAAAGGAGGACACTCTTTCGAGAAGTCTGCGAAGGAAAAGGAAAATATACATACAGCCCTTTCGGCACCGAGGTTCCGGCATAATGCGCGTTCTTGGGGAGAAGAAAAAGGGAAATGAAAGAAATCTTGCTCGGGGTTCTCGAGAATCAGGTTTGCGAGCCTCAGTCAGTGTCAGTGTATATTTCACGCAACAGAGGCGCGCGGCAGGCTCTCCCTGACCGCGCGTCATTTGAGCTTGCAGTTTCAGAATGCGATACGGGGTGGGGGTGGGGGAGTCAAAGTAACAATAAACGAAGGGAACAAAGTGCTGTGGAGTCGGAGGGGGGGGGGGGTGCAGAGAAGGAAGTTTGTCAAGCAAAGGGTGCTTATTTGGTTTTGGTGAAGATCTGTTTGGCTGACTTCATCGCCTCTTCTTTCCCTCTCTCTCGATTTGCGTTGCAACTTTTCTTTAATTTGCCGGTTTTGTTTCCATCGTATACGGACACCATCTGGTCGCTTCTCTTTTCTCCACATTTTCTACAGCGCATTTCCGAAGGCGTCGGGAATACGCTCGAATTTACTGATCAAAAGCAGAGCACGACTTTCAAGAACGATCTCAAACAAAAGCACAGGCGAAGATGCGCGAGCAAGAGCAAAATGATGTGTAACAAATTTTTTATAGGCCCGTTGTACAGACTGCTACCCATATTAACCGAGTCCGCTTGATACAGCTTCGTCGTTCTTCATTGGCGATTGCATGCTTCGGAAGGTACATGCAAGGGCAATTATCGAAACACTTCTGCAAAATTGTGCGTTCTCCCTGTCTGCTTTTGGCGCCAGTGAATATAAACACGTGTCCCCTCGGGTTGCTTTTCGAACAGCTCTTTCGTTAAACCGGCTGTTTATTGAGACTTTCACTTCGCGGCATTTCGCTATCAACGTGCTACTCATCCCATTTCACGGCGACAGCAATGAAAACCTGTGGACGCCCATTCCGTTAAGCCGAAAACCTTCACCGTCATCAGGCTGCCACCTCACCAACAGTATCGGTACTGGGGCCCTTGCTTTTTATTCTTTATTTTTTGTCTATATTAGTGACCTTCCTAAACTGCCTTAATTCCTAAAGAATCAGGCTGTTTGCCGACGACTGCGTGAGTTATACCACAACATTGCTAATAGCACAGAATCCCCGGAACTTCAACGTGATCTTGACAGTATATCAGACTATAGTGCAGAAATGGCCTATGCTACCGAACGCTAACAAGTGTAAGTGCTTGGGTAATTACCCGTCACTCTTCAAACCGAACCTCGCGCACCTGTACATTTTTAATAGCACTCCACTGTCTGTCGTAAATTGCTACAAACACATCGGTATTCACGTAACTGATAACCTCTTCTGGAATGCGCATGCCGAATATGTGATTAAGCGCCAACAGCATGTTTGGCTATACCTGCGTCGCAAATTTTCGAGCGCACCAACTTTGCATGAGAAAGCTTTGTGCGAAAGGCTTGTCTGTATTAAATAAGAGCAAGCACGCAGGAAGTTGGGACCCTTCTCAAATCATCCTTACCCCAATCCTGTCTATAATCAAGCCTGCTCGTTTGAATTCTATCAAGTTATACTATCGCCAGACTAGTGTTACCTAAATGAAAGGAATCTTAAATCTACGTGAACTTTCTCTATGCCGCATATATTCACGTCTCGCTCTTTTTCGTGTAATTTATAATTACAAACGTGTTTTGATGGACACGTCGTTGTCTACCGCCTTAGCTACATATGATCTCGAGGTGACCACCGTTACAAAGTACGCCTGCAAAATTGTCACACTAACTTGCATCACGACCCTTGTTTTTGCAAAGAAACAGTACCGAATGGAACCACTTTCCAGCTTCCGTACCCGCCATCACTGACACAGAAAAATTCCCGACTGCTTTACAACATGCATTGTGATACTCTTTTATGTACATATGTTTTGTATATTATAACACTCCTTCTTGTAGTGCCTTCGGGCCCTGAAAGTACGTTTAATGAATGAATGAATGAATGAATGAATGAATGAATGAATGAATGAATGAATGGATGAATGAATGACTTCACGCTCAAGTTTTCTAAATTCGTCCCCCACTTAATTTTCAACTGTCCTCGCGCTTCTGTTCTCTTGGCGCCTATTCTGTAACTCTAATGGTCCACCCGTTAGCTACCCTACGCATTACATGGCCTGCCCAGCTCCATTTTTTTTTCTCTGAATGTCAACTAGAATATCGGCTCTTCCCGTTTGCTCTCTGATCCACACCGCTCTCTTTCTAGCTGTTAACGTTACGCCTAACATTTTTTTTTCGTTCCACCGCTCTTCGCGCGGTCGTTACCTTGTTCTCGAGCTTCTTTGTTAGCACCGGTAGAGTGCAATAATTGCACACTTTTCTTTTCGACGACAGTATAGCAAGCTCCCAGTCGGGATTTGGTAATGCCTGCCGTATGCACTTCACCCCCTTTTTGTCTTCTTTTGTAAATTTCCTTCTCGTGATCAGGGTCTCCTGTGAGTAATTGACCTATATAAACATAGTCCTGCGCAGATCGACTCAATAGAGGGTGACTGGTCGAGCTACATAAGCACGGGCAAATACGGTATATTCCTTGCTTCTCGTATCAACGGCGGTATATAATATCCGCCGTGCCGTTCGGCCAGGTGCTTATCTCTGACGTCGAGGGCCTATACGCTGTTTTCATTGGCAGTCAGTGCGCGCTTATCTCTAGCTTGCTAAGCCTTCGCGCAGTCGCGATGGGCTCGGCGCTGACAACCGACCGCCGTCTGTCGTCGCTTGTGAAGAGCTGTGGAGAGATCCGTGTGGTTCCTCTCCGCAAGCCACGGGCGAGATTATCGCTAATCTGGTGTTTACGGAAGTTGGCAGGAGACCCGTCGTACACTGTGGATTACTTTTTTGTGAGCCTCGGGTGACTTCAGTCTCGGGTACTTAGACGCTCGCCGTCGCCGTATAGCGGGATGGAAAGCTGACCGCGTTCTGGCCCTTGCGCCGATTACAAATAAAGGGCTCATCTCGTTTTATTAGGAGGGGCCTGTAAGATGCACCCTTTCTGTTTGAAGATAACTAAATCGAAAAATTACTCTACTTTAGTGCAGGCAGACTCTGCGACGACGACGACGACGACGATGATGATGATGATGATGATGGTGGTGGTGGTGGTGGTGGTGGTGGTGGTGGTGGTGGTGGTGGTGGTGGTGGCGGCGGCGGCGGTGGTGGTGGAATGATATTGCTGCTGTAAGCTGTCCGTCACATTTTTCCAATATAGTTGCCAACCGATAAAACATTATTCTATGTGCGCGTGTCTTTCACTTAAAAAAAAAATACTAAAATACCATTCCTTTGCAAGCTGCGAGTAGGTATGGCATATCTGTCTCGGGCAGGAGCTTCAAGTTAACAGCCAAAGATAACAGCGCGGAGAAGCCGCATTAAGGCCAGCGACACCATAGAAGCGCTGTTTTGTGTCGCTTGCTTTCGTCTCCGTCCACGCAGTGCTGTCATCATTAGCCATGAACGGATAACAACTTGCCCAGCATTCTATAATCTGAAGCTTGAAGCCTGCGCGATAACATTACACAGGAAAAAGATTAACAGGCCAGTAACCTTACGAGTGCGAGTGTACGTGTTCGCGGCAATGCATACAAATACGAATGATCACAGCTGCCCAGTTGACGCACTGGGGACAGAATACAGAGCAGGTGAAACCATGGCCAAAGCCAAACCACTGGATTGAACAATGAGGGCCTCTAGAACATTCGTGTGAACCATACAGGAACGTGGAGCCACTGCCGAGAATAAAAGATGGGGGACCTACATTTTCGCCCGCGGCGCGTATGTTTCGGGTAAACCGACAAAGCACTTACCAGCGTACTTTTTGACGGCGGTAGGCCTGGACTCCCTACACACGCTAAATAAAAATAAAGTAACAGATGTGGAGACAGCTAGGTGGACCAAGGCAAAGGAGATAACGCGTTCTCACGATGAGATGCATTCAGTAACTCGCACACCATTTAGAATTGGACGCAGCAGAGTTATCTTTGAAATCATTTGACCAAGTTCAGTGGAACACCCGTTGCCCCGTTACAAAGCCGTCAAAGCATAGCAGTAAAAAAAAAAAAAGGACATTGAAGGTAGAAGCATGATAAATGACAATGTTATCTGACCATCTGTAGAGGTAAAAAAAATTCAAACAAAAGTAAACGATACATGAAAGGACGTAACGTTTGAAAGCCGCGTTCACAATAGGAAAACAAGAATAAAAAAAAAAACAGCTACACATATCCGCTCCATCAGCACTGGCATTCGAACCGGGTCCCACATGCCGACAGAGAGAACCGCGATGACCATCACCACAAAGTTTCGAGGAGAACAAGGCAAGCGAGAAGGGCGCAACGAAAAGTCCGACCAGCCGTGACGGTGCCACCGTCTCCGTGTAAAGAGGGAAAAGAAAGGAGACAAAATTAAACCAAAAACAAAAATGCGAAACAGGAGGAGCGACTATACTACAGAAGCATGTAGATGTCATCTCATCCTCGATTCACACAAAGCACGACATGGCTACTTTTTCTTGTTTTTTTTTTTTTTAATAAAGGGTGGGCAAGGGAAAGAGGTAAGAACTTCTTGAGTTGTGCAGCGCGAACGCGTAGCGGTACCGCTACCGCGCGCGCCCCATACCGCCACATCGGTCTGCACAGAACCACAACGACCGAAACAACGTGAGAAGCGAGCAGCCCGTGCGAGGAAACGCAACGAAACACAACAAATCACGAGAAAAAAGAAGAAAAAGAAAACTGTCCCGCTATGCCTAGTGCCTACCACCCCCGAACACACACTTCGAGGTAAGGAACAGCTTCCGCACCAACCCCTCCTCCCATGCTCTCTGCATGCCGGATAGGGCAGGCCCCCCAAAGAAAGGAACGCGCGCGCACCACCGATCGTCCGGATTTCCTGCACTGCGCCTCTTGAAAAAAAAAAAAGAGGAAAGGGTTAAAAGGCGAACGTCGATCTCTCGTACTCGACGAGGAAAAGGTTCACACTGCACCCGAGCAAGCGGGAAAACTAAGGGAACTCGAATACACATGCCCTCGCGACCAGGCGTTGCGGCACGGAGACGGACGGACGCCCCGTCGTCTCCAAAGCGCGAACGAGAAATGGGCGCCCTTCGGTTGCTAAATGCGTCTTTCACGGTGCACACGGAAGCCATACGTGGGCGTCACATTTCACGCGAACCAGGCGTGCAGTTCGATCGCCGTCTCCCGTTCGCTTTCTTTTGTATATTTACGTTTTCATCCCCCCCCTCTCATTTTTTTTTATTACCCATGCAGTTCACGCACGGTGGGGGAAATCTGCACGTCAATGCTGTACATGGGCCGTAACGGCGACCGGTCGGCGTTGACGTCTCACTTCTCGGCCGTCACGGTAGGCGAACGTGAAACACTGACACGCGGCGCGCTTTCCCATATGCTTACCGGATCGCAACGGTACGGTGTTCATCATACGTATGCTACTTTCTTGATGTTCTTCCTTTACCGCCACCCGTCTTGTAGGTACTGGGGCGTGGTGTTTCGGGAGCACTACCTTAAGGATGCCGTTCGAACAAACATTCGATTTGAATCGGGACAGGATGTTCGGACGAAGAAGACATTCCAATGTTTTAAGCTAGAGATGGCTTTCGCTGACGCCATCGTAACCGCCAAGCTGGTGCACCGGCACAATGCGAATCTGAGTCTGGGCTTCAGGCGAAAACTTATCAACTGATAGGGGGTGCACAACTTGCAAAACTTTGCCCAGCAGGGCTACCGAAGAACGTCAGCAAACAGGAGCAGACGACACAGGTGTTGCCTGTCTCCTATCTCAGGTCTGCAGCGATGTTTCGCTTGGCATCACGTAGCACAGCTGTACTGTATTTAACAACATGGCACGGTCCAGTACGCTCGTAGAAAATGTAACAGCTTACATTCGAAGATGTAAGCTGTTAAGTGAAGATGTAGAGAAGGGATGTTATTGACTGGTTAACATCCCTGCCTTCCTGTATTCTTCTCTCTCTCTCTCTCTCTCTCTACATTCGAAGGACGATTTACTTTTTGACCAATAGGAGAAAAATTGTCGCAATGCAGAACCAACATTCCCTTTCAGCAAGGCAGAATAACTTCTCCAAAAGGCGCGACCTTATCAAGACATAGAAGTAAATTTCATGTATAGCTCGTTCGATAATGCACTCTGGAGTTTAGCGCGGTACAGGTTAACAGTCTCGGTGCCTACACACGATCATTCTTTGTCTTATAGCATGCCCAGCGTACACACCGATCACGGGCACCCGCTGCAGGAGTGGGATCAATTCGGACATTGGACATGATCTATAACTTAACGTAGCACATTTGCTTGGGAACAATCCCACGCCTTCGCCTTACGCGTGCGACGCTCTCATAACGCGTGCGATTGCCTTCGCGTGCGACTGCCTAACGCGTGCGATTGCGTGCGATTGCCTTCACCCAAAAAGATCACGTTCTCGTGACGCCTGCGGCAAGAAGGACGTTCCACGTCCGCCGCCAAGGTCTGTGAGTGGTGGCGCTGGCTAACACTCCCAGGGTTCTACTAGGACACATAAATACCCAAGATAGTGGATGGGGAAACAGCGCCGCGGTAGCTCAATTGGTAGAGCATCGCACGCGAAATGCGAAGGTTGTGGGTTCGGTTCCCACCTGCGGCAAGTTGTTTTTTCATCCACTTTAATTTCCAATAATTTATCCTTTCTTCATTTCATTTATTAAGCACAAGTAATTTCCCCTATGTTGACCTTGGTGTCAATGTTTGTTGGCTTCTTATGATATGACTAATAAAAATCGGGCCCCTCGGTTAACCCCCTTTCTTCTCGTGTATATATATATATATATATATATATATACATATATATATATATATATATATATATATATATATAGTAACGCTGAACCAATCGCAAACGCGTGCAAGTGACCAGGGCTCCGGGAATGGGCGTTCCCTCGGGAACGTGGATAACGCGCTTTGCTCCTGAACTGGCGCTCGCACTATGTAACGACGATCCGTCCTCGCCTTTCGTGAAGCTGTTACAAGGAGGAAGCAAACGAGCGGGCGTGCCCTACGGCTGAAACGAAGCGCCAAGCGCGCGCGCGGAAGTGTCACACGGCGTCGATCACGTGCGCGGTCGTTATTGGTGCCCGCTGCCGAACGACTTCGAACACCCGCTAGCAGCAGCATGCATGCTTCCCACGCGACGCATGCGACAAGGGCGACGCCGCAGCGTCGGCGAACGCATAATGATCCTTCGGGCATCCGCCGACAAAAGCCGAGGAAAGACAACGTCCTCGTCGGTAGGTACTCTTAAGTGTGCACACGTTGCAGCCTTCTCTTCTGGGCGCATGCGCTTTCTTCACAAATGCGCGTCGCTTACATCTCCCTTCTCTCCACGACGCAGCCCGTCTTGTTCCTCGATTTGCTACACGTACCTCCTCCTCTTCATTACCACATAGTCTTTCTTTTCCCGTAGACAAAGCTCGGTGCCAAACTGCACTTCCGACTCGAAGCTCGGCTCTACCGTGCCTCTAAGCAGGCTGGGAAACAAAGGCGGTTATGGCCTCAGTTAAGGCGAGCGAGGACTCTCGTAACGCTAAACCGACAGCCTCTTCTTCGTTAACAAAATATAACAACAACGGACGCGCTCGACCGTTTCCTTCCCATCGGAACGCGGGTGCCGCGACCGCGGGAGTCGAACGCACGACCTGGCGCTCACAGTGCCACGACCGCTGACTGAGCTACGAGGTTCATCTTGCAGGCTGTACGTCCCAAGAATGCGTTATCAAAGAAAACCAAAAACAGAAAAGGAAAAAAATGAATGAATGACAAGAAGGAGAGAACATAGGGTTTGAGGCTGGTGTTCAATGAATCTGGCCACCGTTTCGTCGTCGTAACAGCATTGCGACAAGGGCACAAGAAAACGCTCAAACGAAGCCTGCGGAAACTTTTCTCGCAGTTTCTTTTGTATATATAGACATATTTGTAGGCTTTCCTAACTGAAACGGTAGAGTGCCTCGAAACGCCGCAGATGGCCGCAAGGAGAAATCACGGTTTCCCACCATTTTCTCCGCCATTTGCCGGTGGCCGCACGCGGGCATCAAATGAGGATACCGCTCCAGTGAAAAACGGCGGCTTCTGGCTTCATCGCGTTCCGCCCGCCGCCCTCTGGGTCAGCGCGACCGAGGCGCTTAATGACAGTGTCCCATTCGCACGCCTCCTTGGGAAAAGAGAGAGAGAGAGAGAGAGAGAGAGAGAGAGAGCTTGAAGCGGTCACCTCCACGCTCGCCGAAAAGGCAGCGCAGGAAGGTCACTTCCGACAACGATTCACTTTCTTTTCCTTTTAATTTTCTTTTTGGGGTAACTCGTCTATGATGAAAGATTGAGAGAGATAGAGAAAAGAAAGTGATTCTTTCAATCCCTCAACTCAATGACTTCTAGGAGCACTTATGTGCTGCCTGAATTCCTTAATATGCTTAGAGACTCGAGAAGGACATCTCGAGGGGCTGTAGCTATATATCTCACGATTAAAGCACGCAGTTACCGCGCGAATGCGAAGTGACGCCACAGCAGAAGACGAGCGGAATCATTGCAGGCGTGCCGAAGAAACTGTGCGAATACTCGTACACGTTATCGCTGTTTATGTCAGTCAAGGTCAGCCATCGTACTGCCACCGTCGTCGTCATTGTCGTCGTCGTACCGTCATCGACATAACGCAGTCGTTGTTGACATCGTGACGTCGGTGTCGTGCCGCTGACCACTTCGTTAAGGTCAGCGTCCATTACACATGCCACACATGAACCGAAGTGTGAAAGGCAGGCCTGCAGTCGGACAAAAGATTTTGCGGGAACATACAGGCTTCGCAACAAATGAGAATTTCCGCTCTGCAGATGTATGGCGCATTTCGTTAATGTTAATGCTAACTAAAGAAGCTGGCGGCTAAACTTAAGGGTATGAGAAGCAAACATCTAACACATATCGTAATATTAATATGGGCCATGGTTAAGATTGCACTCACACAAAGCTCGCATCTCGTCAAATCAGAGACAAAGACGGTCACAATGTACGATCATGGCGCACACTCCCTGCCACGCATCTAGAACCAGGAAATGCGATCTCTTTCTTCCTCTTTTTTTTTTTTTCACTTGTGACACGATGTGCTACAAGAATTGCGCAGAGGTTAACACGCCACTGACAAAGGATGGTTCGTGGTAATGCAGTAAATCTGTCAGCCACCGCCTTCTGAGACTATTTAGTAATACGCTCTGCAGAGACAACTAAAGGGTGCCTTAAGTAAAATGTGATCTTGATGTTGTGGAGCGAATATTTCCTTAATAGAAAAAGAAAGAAAAAGAAAGAAACGGCTCTGTAAGCTTGTCTACACTGCAGCACTTAATTCTCTCTATAGACGTTTTCTAAACGTACTGCGAGGACGTTGCGAATACTTTTTGCGCAGCTGTAGACGTTTAGCTCACTTTGGCTGTTCAAAGTAGTCTATTAAGACGTGCAGTGTTCATTCGAATATATACAGGCGCGGAAAGTCCTTTGGCTTGCTTTATAAAACGTTCTCTTGTCCTCTTGTGTTCACGTTTTAACTGGCCTGACAGGTGTTTCAGACACAGCCCGTTGATTTCATTTCAGCCAGGCTCTGAGACCTTCACACGACGAATGAACGTCGACAGCCTTTATTAAAATCTCACTACAGGTATACGCGCAAAACAACGCAGCATATGTATTCGTCAAGGAGAGAACCAAGAACGACGTTCGTTATAGAAGCTAAGGTACTACATACCACATTTACTCGAGTAAAGCCCGCCCCACGTTGGAACGCTAAATCTTGGACATACGTCACAGTATAAGCGCCACTCACGAAAACCACGTCATTATGTGCTCCGCGAGTCACCACTAGATGACGATAGCTGCTCTCAATGCCGACTGCGGTGACCGTGAGCGCTTAAACTGTTCGTAGTCCGTCGTCAGTGATTGCATTACATCGCGCTGCAGTCTGAGCAACGTTTTTTAGGCCTCAGCGGGCAGCCAAAAGCGCCTGACACAAGCAAGACGCCCACTCTGTAAAAAGAAAAAAAAAATTGTTAGAAGATAAACTGCGGGCCTGACGCAAGTAGATAGGGTACGCGGTTTACAACGAAGCCACACGTAGGAACCGACTCACGTGGCTCGGTGCGACTCGACAAAGCATACGCGCATATAGATGTGTGCGAGGACTAAAAATAGCAGCGCCACCCCGCGCTTGACAAACACAGAACGACGGCGCTAAACCCAGCACATGTCGAAGGCAGCGCCTCCCTGCAAGAACTTAACTGGGCGTGCTGGCACAGAAGAAGCCAAGGAGGTCAGCAATCCCCCATCGTGGGTAGGAGCCACACGTGCGACAGGCTACAGCAACAACAACAGCTGCAATAACAACAACAACAACAACAACAGTAGAAGCCGTCGTCGTTGATGGATTGACACGCGGGGCATGTACGTATAAGCCTGCGGACGCGCATACCAGTCGGCCTACACAAGGGTCGTCAGTGTCAACCTCTGGGTCTTGGACGTGGGCGTCAGATATAGAAACGTCGCGGAGAAGCCAACACCGAGGCGCCAATTGACTCCTTCCATTGGCTCTATATATGCCAGGCAGTAGACCTTTTTTGTGTAATGCTACACAGTGAATTGGCTGCACACTGCGATGACCTTTGCACACAAGTCGGGCGGCAGTACGGCATCCGATGGAGTGCCGGGCAGGTAGTCAAGCCCATTAGCCATGCGTTTCAAAGACGACTGACAAAGAACACCGGGTCCCCCCTTCCTCGTTTAAGCCGGGCTGCAAGAAGTTGCTACACTCGTAATCTGGTCCCAAATGAGTTCCATTGAGAAAAAATATATTTTTCCTTTTTGCTTTTGCAAATATGCGTTGCTTACTAAAACCTCTGCGTAATGAAACAGACAGATTCTTTTAGCTTTAGTGTTGTATGAGTTGCAATGTACACACACGTATCACACGTAACGACATCTACAGGCTCTGAACTGGCCGCTCTTCGCGCTGCTGTCGAATACATTGAAAAAGAACCGCCCAACAAATGGGCAATATTTTGTGACTCGAAAGCAGCCCTCCAGAGCTTGAGAAGTTTACGACGTGGCAATTATGAACAGCTGGTGTCACAAATCCACGAAACCTGCCATTGCGCTTCTGAAAGAGGACATAATATCATATTTCAGTGGCTGCCGGGACATTGTGGCATCGTTGGTAATCACCTCGCCGATGATGCTGCCCGACGTGCCCAGGCTGGCTCACCGACACTCCTTATACCTTTATCCAGAGTCGACGCTGCAAGAGAGCTTCGCAGTCTCGCTCGTACAATCACGTTAGGTTGCTGGCATACACCTCAGAACTCTAAGTGTCGTTTACACAGCCTCGACCCATCACTGAAACTTACATTACCAGCGAACCTTCCACGACGTGACGCAACACTGCTGTGTCGGCTGTGGGTAGGAGTAGCATTCACCAACTCCTACAGCTATCGTATTGGAATGGCGGATTCGCCAATGTGCGCTAAGTGCAAGTGTGAAGAGACCATCAGTCACCTTCTGTGCCACTGTTCTCGCTTCGATAATCAACGCGAGACTCTCCAGTGTGCCTTAAATAGACTGGATGACAGGCCATTTACGGAAGCGAAGATCTCGGGAGCCTGGCCTCACAGTTCATTGGCCCAGAAAGCAGTTCGAGCGCTTTTTCGCTACCTGAGGGCAACAGACTTGAGTGCCAGACTGTAGACATCCTACAGCTAAGTTCTCTCTCTCCCTCTTTCACTCCCCATTCCCCTCCCCACGTGTAGGGTAGCTAACTGGACTCAGTCTAGTTAACCTCCCTGCCTTTCTGTCTTCCCTTCTCTCTCTCTCTCTCTCTATGCTCCTCACATGAAAAAGGAGTAGCCCCGCACCACTTCTTGGTGCCAACATCTCATTTTTCAGGTCAACAATATAATAAAGAAAGATCAATCGCCGAAAGAAAAGAGAAAAATCTGGGGGTAAAGGCAGCAAGAAGTGTGGATCACTTCTGAGATGTTCGCCGGCCTCCCTCTCGAAAAGACGGCGCCATTTTTGTAATGCACAGAGGAAACGTATGTAATACAATCTGCGGACATTTTTTCACCACCATAAGCTCCACCATTACCGTTTTTCCTATATCGACCTGCTTCTGGAAACTCTCTCCCTCGGTAAAAGAAAAGGGCGGGGGGATGACAGTCAGACAAAATCTATAAAGGACGTGAAAGTCACACTGTCTGAGTACCTCAGAAAGCAAGAAAATCGTTTCCATGAAAAAACATAATAAAAATACAGGGAGTCCCTCTTTTAATCTCGCAAATGTCGGAGGCGTTCCCGATAGATTTCTCGGCAATTTGGCAGCTTACAGCGCCTGCCATGTGTTCAAGCCTGCCGTGTGGCATACTTCTTGACTCTCTCTCTCTCTCTCTCTCTCTCTCTCTCTCTCTCTCTCTCACTTCGGCATTTTTATTTCTTACCGCTTTCACACAGCTTCGCACCGCACTTTTCGCGACCAAACGGGGAAATTTCTGAACGTTATACACAATAGTTCCTGCATTGAAGTTCCGCTGAAATAGTCGAACCTTTCCAGACGCAGGTGCTATACTGACTTTTATTATTATCCCCTTTTTCCTAATGGATGCCTTGGAGGCCTTCTCGCGAAAAAAAATATGGAAAGTGCAGCTCAACAATAAACACGTAATAAAAAAAACTCGTGCAATAGAACAGGTGATGCGACCTGTGCAGAGGCGATAACGCTGCTGCTTTTTTCGAGCCCTCACAGTAAGAAACATTCATGGTTATCGAAGTGGTTCCAGCGAAAGCTGTTTCTGTTACAAGCGCACGGAAACCTTTCAGCCTCGACGATGTTCGGTGACCTCAATTGCCCCTGTGAGATCCACACCTTTATATTTATTCGCCGCATCTATAGCGGCAGTAAAAAAAATGAAGAGTTGCGTAGGTGAAAAGTCACGAAATTCGCGGGACTTGCTTTGTCTTTCCTTTTTTTTTTCGTTGGCTCCTCTGCGCAAGGACAGTTGTTTCGATACGACTTACCTAAGCGGCTGTTCACACTAGCATTTTCACGATGCTTGCTTGCTGCTGCTAGTTGCGAACTAACAAATTTAGACGCGATTGCCCTTGCTGTGCTATAAAGAAAACTATGCTAATTTTCTTTTGTCTACAACATGGCAATGTAGTCACGCACACTTGTTTCGAATTAAGCGTCGCCAAAGGAAGGAAGGAAGGAAGGAAGGAAGGAAGGAAGGAACGAACGAACGAACGAACGAACGAACGAACGAACGAACGAACGAACGAACGAACGAACGAATCTAGAACGTGACAACGTACTCGCATAAACTTGCTTGCTTCAAGCTACCCGACTTCTCTGCCATTTTTGAGATAAACTTGTCCACCTTTACTATTTCTCAAGAGACGCGTCACCGCATGAATGAATGAATGAATGAATGAATGAATGAATGAATGAATGAATGAATGAATGAATGAATGAATGAATGAATGAATGACTAGCGCTTAAAGCAAGCAAAGGTGCGTCGTCGTTCCAACATTCGTGGCGTAGAGATGCGCCCCCTTGACTAAGCTTAACTTCAGAATGACGGATGCAGTGCGTATACTCGTACATACTAAAACGTCATTCATGCATGGAAGAACCTGCAGTGTCGGTGAACGTCGCGCGCAGAGGTCGAGAGGCGGGAGATGGGCGGCGACTGGCCCACTTTCAGGACTAAAACTTCGTAGAAAAGAAAGAAAGAAAGAAAGAAAGAAAGAAAGAAAGAAAGAAAGAAAGAGAAGTCGGCATCGCACGCTCGTGTGGGTGGCCACCCGGCGCGCCTCACACTGCGACGGCGCGTACAGAGACGACGCCACGCAGTGACGCATCAGCGACGCCTCGCAAACGAAACTTAACCGAAATGGCTCCCTGACGGCTGGTAAATGAGCCTCTCTACACGGTCGGTGGTCCCAAAGCGGCGCGGAAAACTAGGCTTCGTTACGGTAGTTAAGCCGTTACAGTTACGCGACTCGAAAGCGAGAACCGCCTTGCGAGATCGCTAGGGAAGGGGCCCGGATTTAAAGCACTCGGAATACCACGCGGAAAAATTGGAGAGGAACCGAAGCGAAATTAAAGAGGAGCCCGAAAAAAAGAAACGCGGAGTTTCTAACTCACGTCCGTTTCGCTACTTTCCAGTACACCCGCAGTAAATTTGAACGCATGAATGCCCAAAACTTGCGCGCAGTTCTTTTCTTATAATCAAATGTGGCGCAAATTAATTGCTACCTGCTCATTGCAAGAGCAGCGAAGTGCCGTTTATTATTTTACTTATCGTATACGCGTCGTTTCTAGTTGCCGTCCGCAAACCAACTCACGCAACTTCGCATACGCTTTATCGCCAGGCACACAGACACGAATAGGGGGGGGGGGGGGGGAGGGCTAATGGTGGGAGGAGGAGGAGGAAATAAAGAGAGAAGGCAGGGATGTTAGGCGCGCTTCAAAAATCTAACGTCGACATCAGCCGTTAACTACACCACCATCAACCTCGATTCTACATCGCTTTATAACGAGCCAAACAAGCCACTCGCACATACAGGTTACATGCATATATCCACGGTGTAGCTCCATAACGATTCCCGGAAGCACGCGGAGTCCACAAGCGTCCGTCGCTGTATTCGCCCTTGTGTGGCCCAAGTGAAAGCACACAAAGCGTGCGATCGCGGCGAAAGTGCGCATGCGCGTACGAGCGCGGCGTACCCGCTCCTAAGATGGCTGCCAACTAAGCTTGCAGCAACACCCCGTTCACGTCTCCCGCTGCTGGACTTGCTGTGTGTATTACTCTACGGCACAGCGGAAAGCCAGCACGTATAAACCAAGCTTGGCAGGCGTCCGTTAAACGCGGACGGCCAAGGACCAGTTCAATACTATATACGGGGCTAATCTCAATCGTATGCAGGACGTGTCACGGCGTTACACGCTCCATACAAAGCAGCGAGATAGGGTCGATTTCCGCCTTTCGCCGGCGTTGCCCACAGCCACTCTCTGAAACGCAGCTTTCAACTGGGCTCCTCTGTGTGTTCGCCCGCATTCACTCGTTGTTTACGTTGTTTACTTTTGAGTTTCTACTTCTTTCAAGGCGAAGGAGTGCGGTTTTCCCAAGGAAACAAGACGCTCTCCGAGAAAAAAAAAAGAAAGAAACAATCGCGGTCATCAGAGTCAGGCGCGGCGGTGCTGGCCTTCCCACTGGTCTATAATCAAGCCGGGAGAGAAAAAAAAAAAAAATCGCGCGAGCAGAAAGAGAGAAAACGGCCGATAGCAGCCGCGAGCTAAGTAGCTTCCGCGAATGATGCGATCGATAGGGGTCAATCGGTGCAACGCGGATCCACCCAAACGTCGACTCGGTTGTGGTGCTTTAGGATGCGCTTATATTACACCTTACACCCGGCACTATTCTGGCTAGGAAAAACGACGGAACGTCTCGTTCCGCGGAAGACGAGACGAGTGAGTGAGCGAGTAAGTGAGAGTGAGAGAGAGAGAGATAGATAGATAGAGCAGATATCGAAGGAAGCGGGAAAGGCAGTGGGCGGGCTCGCGGACACATTTTGTTTGAATACGAGAGATCGTATTATATGTAGGACAAACGGAGGATGCGCGCGTGCATACGTATCGAATGCGGTAGTCATCGCGCTTCCTGGAGTCTCACTGCAGCAGATCGCATCGACAATTTGTCGCGGAAGGGGTAAGTAAGGCGGTTTAGGAAGTTTATTTTTGAATAGGAAACGTCCAAATCACTGGCCCATCGTGTGTTGCATAAACTGCGCCCGTTTCAGTGCCCGTACTCCTGAATATAGTTACATTTTTCTTTTTTATTTACGCTGCAGATATCCGCAACGTTCACTGAATGATCGTGCTGCAAACCTATTTTAGGCACGCAAAAAAAAATAATCAAGAAAGAAAGAAGAATGACAGCCGTACAAGAGATAATTTCAGAACCGAATTCACGCGGAAATACATCGTAAAGAGTGAAGACGAATTCAAGAACACCGCAACACAGTTTTATGATGATTAGTGCCATAAATTAACAACAGGCACTGTAATTCGTCGCGGGTCGGCCCTGGAATTCTACTCACTCCAGGATTGATTCAACTTCAGGCAGTGTCCATTGACATCTAAGGCTGCACGTGGTGGCTTCGCGTCCTTGTGTACAGGGGGCATCAGCTGTTCGCTCCGCGTTCTTGTCTACGTCCCGCTCATAAATGAACACACACACATACACACACAGAGTGAGTGAGTGAGTGAGTGAGTGAGTGAGTGAGTGAGTGAGTGAGTGAGTGAGTGAGTGAGTGAGTGAGTGAGTGAGTGAGTGAGTGAGTGAGTGAGTGAGTGAGTGAGTGAGTGAGTGAGTGAGTGAGTGAGTGAGTGAGTGAGTGAGTGAGTGAGTGAGTGAGTGAGTGAGTGAGTGAGTGAGTGAGTGAGTGAGTGAGTGAGTGAGTGAGTGAGTGAGTGAGTGAGTGAGTGAGTGAGTGAGTGAGTGAGTGAGTGAGTGAGTGAGTGAGTGAGTGAGTGAGTGAGTGAGTGAGTGAGTGAGTGAGTGAGTGAGTGAGTGAGTGAGTGAGTGAGTGAGTGAGTGAGTGAGTGAGTGAGTGAGTGAGTGAGTGAGTGAGTGAGTGAGTGAGTGAGTGAGTGAGTGAGTGAGTGAGTGAGTGAGTGAGTGAGTGAGTGAGTGAGTGAGTGAGTGAGTGAGTGAGTGAGTGAGTGAGTGAGTGAGTGAGTGAGTGAGTGAGTGAGTGAGTGAGTGAGTGAGTGAGTGAGTGAGTGAGTGAGTGAGTGAGTGAGTGAGTGAGTGAGTGAGTGAGTGAGTGAGTGAGTGAGTGAGTGAGTGAGTGAGTGAGTGAGTGAGTGAGTGAGTGAGTGAGTGAGTGAGTGAGTGAGTGAGTGAGTGAGTGAGTGAGTGAGTGAGTGAGTGAGTGAGTGAGTGAGTGAGTGAGTGAGTGAGTGAGTGAGTGAGTGAGTGAGTGAGTGAGTGAGTGAGTGAGTGAGTGAGTGAGTGAGTGAGTGAGTGAGTGAGTGAGTGAGTGAGTGAGTGAGTGAGTGAGTGAGTGAGTGAGTGAGTGAGTGAGTGAGTGAGTGAGTGAGTGAGTGAGTGAGTGAGTGAGTGAGTGAGTGAGTGAGTGAGTGAGTGAGTGAGTGAGTGAGTGAGTGAGTGAGTGAGTGAGTGAGTGAGTGAGTGAGTGAGTGAGTGAGTGAGTGAGTGAGTGAGTGAGTGAGTGAGTGAGTGAGTGAGTGAGTGAGTGAGTGAGTGAGTGAGTGAGTGAGTGAGTGAGTGAGTGAGTGAGTGAGTGAGTGAGTGAGTGAGTGAGTGAGTGAGTGAGTGAGTGAGTGAGTGAGTGAGTGAGTGAGTGAGTGAGTGAGTGAGTGAGTGAGTGAGTGAGTGAGTGAGTGAGTGAGTGAGTGAGTGAGTGAGTGAGTGAGTGAGTGAGTGAGTGAGTGAGTGAGTGAGTGAGTGAGTGAGTGAGTGAGTGAGTGAGTGAGTGAGTGAGTGAGTGAGTGAGTGAGTGAGTGAGTGAGTGAGTGAGTGAGTGAGTGAGTGAGTGAGTGAGTGAGTGAGTGAGTGAGTGAGTGAGTGAGTGAGTGAGTGAATAAATAAATAAGAGTTCTGAAATACCAAAATATATGCAAGCCTCCCAGTGAGCAAGGCCTTGGGAATGCAAGAACGCAGCAGCCCCTCGTAATGATACGGACTTTGACAGCGCCCGCTTGGTGCTACACGACCGTTTATGGATGAAGAAAGACACCTTGTTCCAAAGAAAACAAATTTATCGCCCTCGAAAACGTCGCCAAATGGCAACCTTTACTGCATGAAAAGGGTTCAGTTACCTGAAGACAAAAGACAAGGCGCACTCTGTGACGTCAGATAAGACGTAAGAGCTGCCGATGCGACTTATAGGGGCGAAATTTCCGAAAAATTATGTAGAAGTTCTTCTCTGATAATGGATGTATTTGCGACACATAAAAAATGCAGAGTTCCGAAAAAAAAAAAAAACATTCAAAACAGTGATGCAGCCCCAGTAAGTTTGGTAACCTTTTTTTGCAGTGAATCAGTGAGTGGTGCATGGTGCACCAACGTTTAGACGCCACATAAAAAAAAAGAAATCTTTGCCTTCCCCCCCCCCTTTTTTTTTTTGCTCGAAAGTGCATCCTTTTCTGCCAAATAAACGCACATAGTGTCTGGATTATAGCACAACAAAAGGCTAAAACGACCTAGTGTTTCCGTTTAGCGTCTCTCGGAGAAACAGGAAATGAATAGCTAGGTCGAGGGGCACTGGGTCAACATGTCCGCCAACAGAAGCACGCGGGCGGTGCAAGTTGAACAGGAAATCACTTTTGACCGCGAGGCGCCGATCTCGGAGAGCGCCGAAGATAATTCGTTTACCGCCGCGCCACTTGAGACTTTCGCGTCGGTGTAACCAAGTTAAGCGACGTCGCTCGCTGCTGCAATGGGAAAAGAACGATCAAACGAGCTCCAGCCAACAGCGCGGGCGCGTTCTAGTTCTATAACTTCGGTAAATACCATTGTGGAAGACAAGGCACGCGGTACTCTTTTATCCGACGCTTAGACAACGTTGCCGCTTGAATTCGCCTCCAAACTGTTGACATCTGTGGCTCGTCTACAAAGGGAACTAAAAGAGAAAAAAAAGAAGAAAAAGAAGAATAACGAACGAAAACGAAACATATGGATCGAACGAGAGGAGAGAGGAAGAAACACAAGAAGAGAAAGCAGGAAGAGAGAAAGAAAGAGAAGCAGGAATGAATAACGAAGGAAGAAAGGAAAAGAAGTATTGAATGTAGAAAGTGAGAGAGGAAGGAAGGAACAAGCGGATGGTAAGGAATTAATTAAAAAGAAAGCGTCAGGAACAGAGGAATGGACGAAGAAAAACGGGAAAGAGCTAATGAACAATTGCAAGAAAGAAGGTTGGAGAGAAGGAATGAATGAATGAAATAAGAAAGGAAGAGAGGGAAGAAGGAACGAAGAGGGGAATGAACGAAGAAATAAAAGATACGAAAGAATGAATGGCGAATAGAATCAGAATGGAAGAGAAGGAATGATGCATAGAACCGAAAAGGAATAAAAAGGTAATAAAGGAAGAAATCAAAACGGAATGAATTAATGAATGAATGAAGGAAGGAAGGAAGAGAGTCAGCCGCATTATTATAGTACATTGCAAAACAAAAGTTTTCGCTTAACCCGACGGAAACCGGGAGGCCCATTCGGATCGGGCGCTTTTAATGCGTAATAAAACATCGCCGAAAAATCATGATTTCTCTCTTTTTTACGATTGCTTAAATTAGACGGCCTAACAAATCAAATTATCGCCAGACGACGGTGTATAAACCAAGGAATATCGATTGCGATCCACCGAGATACAGGAAGCGCTTAAAAAAGACGGCCTCGTAAAAAGGTCTCGCTTAACCATGAGCCGTTTAATTCGTTGTTAAAGCGCGCACACGAGAACCGAACCGAGTCAACAGTGCGGGCGAAAAAAAAAAAAAAAAAAGAAGAAACCGAGCGAGCGAGCGAATGCACGAAGAGGAAAATCGCACGATGCGCCTTGAAAGCGGGCATCACTGCACAACCAGCAAGGTGCGTTTCCATAAGCCACCACTGGATGGCGGCACCCACCGCGGCGCCATGAGGGAGGAAAAAAAAAACGGTGATGTGCGGGAAAGCCGCGTGCACAGCGCGGCGTGAGGCTGGCAGGAAAGACGATGAGTCAGGGGGCAGTTGATATCGGGCCCCGCATTGTTCTCTAAGTCAAGTTTTCCTTCTTTATTTTTTTATTTCTGCTTTTCGCTCTGCGGCATAAAACGTGCCCAATTTTATGCATACATGTATGCGTAACGATCTTGTTATGTTGATTGAAGCCCATTAGGTATCGATATTGCGGGCCATAGATCCACAGGTGGTAGTCAGACCAGGTCAGACGGGCGGCTTGAGTGAAGCGTGGCTCTTGAGAGGACCCGTGAGCACGTCCCGGGACAACTCGACAAGAGGTGCTGTAGACATGCTAGGGGAGCTGAGAGAGGACAGAAGCGGCAAGTCACGGCTCATCGACGTAGACTTAATCTTCACTGCAGGTCGGTGTCCGAGATTTGGACCCGGGGGGTTGGCTTAACGACGGCTTTCTGCAGTGCGAGTCTACGTAATTTCGTAGCGAATGTTTCGCTAATACCCGTTGTATACAAGCCGTAAACGTCGGAGAAGGTGCATCAAATAGAAATGGTTTTATGGACTCACCGGACGCAGAGAAGGGACAAGGCTCGTAGAAATACTTGGACCGAGGACTTAGGCACCTGGAAAAAAAAAATTTGATTTATATTAGGTTCCGGGATTTTTTTTTTTTTTTTGTGACAAAACCACGACACGATTATGAGGCACGCCGTAGTGGCGGGGGACTCCTGATCAATTCTGACAGCCCGGGGTTCTTTAACGTGCACCTAAATCTAAGTACACGAGCGTTTTCGCATTTGGTTCTTATGGAAATGTGGCTGCCATGGCCGGGATCGAACCCTCGATCTCCAGCAGCAGCGCAACACCTCATCTGCTAAGCAACCGCGGTAGGCAAGGGAAATAATATGCAAAGGCGTTTATCTTAAGCACACGCGACATAAATGCAGGTACCTCGCAAACGAGATTATAAAGTTAGTTAATTCTAGTTCAATGGCATAAAAGCCACCAAGGCCATGCTGCGGCAGACGAGACTATAAAGGATATATAATAAATACAAAGGCCACATATAGAGAATCCACACTTCCAGCGCTATCAATATTTATTAGAGACGTTGGCGGTAATTAGTTACAGTCTGCGATTCCAGTCAGTGCAAGATATCAAAGTGCAAACTTCACGGTACTTCGTAGCATAATACCAAGTGGTTTTATGCACCAGCTGAAACACATCCACATGTTTCATTTATTGCCGTCTCATTATTATTATTATTATAGTTGTTAACCGAAAGAGAAACAACCTTAGTTTTTTGTACCTGAACGCGAACCTAAATGCTGGAAGGCCACACTGCTTTCTAATAAGCGAGAAAAAAGACAGCAGCGTTCTCCCTGTCGACCGAACGGCCGTCACTGCTTTAAGCAACAGCACCTCCACCAATTGAAAAAGTACAACAGTGCGTCGAGACGTGCGCGGTCCACGTCCGACTCCGTAATCGAGACGATAGTTGTCGCAAACAACTCACGACCTGCAGCAACTGCTTTCTCGCTAAATTGACGCCTGTGGCGATAGCTGCGCAAATCAGGCAAGCTACCGCCGGTCACCAGAGTCCCCTGACTCTACTCCAGTAGCCCCGTAGCCCCTCCGCTAAAGTGGATGTCCTGCGAAGCGGAGCGAGCAAAGTGAACCTTCAACAGAAACAGTAGTGTGCAACAACAATCATCATCATCATCATCATACTCATTATAACCATCATCATTGTTATCATCATCATCGTCATCGCCATGCGATGTTATACTGGTGTCTCATGGCGCAGTTTCAATTAGGATAGAAAGTGCCCGCATTATTACTCTGTCTGCCGCTGCTCCCACAAATCATATCCCTAGCGTGGATAAGAAGGCTATAGTCGGATACAACTTTAGAAAAAACGGGGAGGTCCCGCCCAGATGACCGAGGCGTGACAGCCGATTGCCTCCGCGACTAAAATAATCCCGCGAAGAAATCGTGCTTCTGTAACGCGCAATTCTCGGCATAATTAAAGACTTTTGTATTTTGATGACTGGTTTAGTAGAGCTCTAATGTGCTGCAGCGCATGCCGGATAGCGACAGAAATATAACCCCGTGCTTTCCACAAGGCGCCCGTCGTCTGCTCCTTAGCTTCACTGCGCAACTGACAAAAGCAGAAAGAGCGGCTCTGCATGGCTTTTGCGCTTGTTTACATGTACACGGCACATTTACTACTCCTTTTCCGAGCCTAAAATGAATCAGTTACATTTCTCATTTCTCCTGAGAATGGTTTCGTTCCATCACTTCAACCCGTCCGACGAGAAACGCAGCGACACAGTACACGAACACACCCGCCGCTGACAGTAGGCACCAGACTTTGGCAAACTTTTCTCGTTGTCACTTCACTCGGGAGCGAAAAAAAAAAGAACATGGTACAAACACGCAGGATGTCGGTTTGCAGCGGTCGCCGCGCGATCCTGTTTTCAGGAAAAGCGTAGCGCAGCGCCAGTGATGCTCGCTGCAATGTTTCTTCGCCGGATCACGGCTTAGAATAAACGCACTTGGCACAAATGCGGCACCGTAAGCTCGCAGTAATATTTCCGGCATGATAGAGAATCACAAACAGTTTGAAAATTCACTGTGACGAGGCGTTGACGCCCACAGCTGACGCGACTTGGCCCAGTTCGAAGCCCGGGCGGCCATCTTCTCCGACGGCGGGGTCACCAGCCGTCCGGCTCATGACGTCGGCCCAGAGTGCGCGCCCATTGGTGGATGCTCGTGTGCATCCGCCTCGGAGGAGTAAGCGCCCCCTTTTTTCTAAAGCTGTATCCGACTATAGAAGCAAATCGTTCAAGCAGGTCTCTCTCTCTCTCTCTCTCTCTCTCTCCATTCATCTAGATGTCAGGGGGAGGGGGAAGTATTCGTTAAGTGTCCAAAAAGCACCCATCTTCATTTCGTCCGCTGCTGAAGTTCTGATTGGCTGGGCTGGGGTATGCATCGGAAGGAGACAGGCGCCCCCGGCCAATCAGCAGTTGAGTAGCAGACGAAATGGACATGTCCGCTAGGTGAACACTTACAGAATACCCCACCATGCAGAGCTAGCTTGCTCAGATATGCGTCGCTGAACGTTCCGCTACAGCCCATCGCTAGGTTTCAACACGCCAGGACACGACGTCGCACGCGAGGAACCGAGCGTAGAATGCTCCTATAAGACCAGTCGGCGGTGACGGTGGTTTATTGAATTCGCGTACTCAAACGACTGACCAGCCGGTCAGTGATCGCAGCTCCACATAACATAAACAAAAATAAACTTTCCAACTGGACCATCGCAGTCGTTTATATCATCTAATATCAGTTTTGTTTAATTTAGCCAGGAACATGGCTCCATTGACATTTAAGGCTAAAAAAATAAAAGAGAAACAAATAGAGATAAAGCAAAAGCTCCCGGTGGTCTTTCTCACGTGTTCTTGGACCACCGAAACCAGCATTGGAGCAGCAGCGTATTATTTCCTCTAACTTACACCGTACCTCCACCAGCCCATCGCCAGGTTTCAATACACCATGAAACAACGTACCGTGTAAGGGAACTGAGAGACGGAGTGTTCTAATCAGAATGGTTGACGGTGATGGAGAGTAACGTTAAAACATAAAAAATAATAATAAATAGACGCTGCCACGAGATGCACTTGGATTAGCACATTTCATCGCAAGCTAGTTGGTTTTCACCCTACAGCTCTAGCATATAATAGCATAGTGTTCAAAGTCGATGCAACGGCGAGCGACCCCTCAGTCAGTGACCGAACCTCTACCAAAGCTAAGAAAGCCACCCGAGAACTGCGCCATAGCGGAAGTTCTTCACATCTTTCAGATTTCGTTTTTTTTTATTATTTTCTGTACACACGCCCCCACTGACTTTCAAAGTTATGAGAGAGACAGAGAGAGAGAGAGAGCAGAAATAAAATAGAAAGAAGTTTCTGGTGTGTGTCTTCTACTACTCGTGTCTTCATAGACCGCTGAACGCCGCGTTAGAGCCAGCAGCAACGGCAGCGCGGCGGTATACCTTGCCGAAGACGTGCTCCGAACATTCACCGCACTGCCGCTGCCTCGCTGCTGCTGTCGGTGCCCGTGTTCCTTCCTTCTTCTCCTACCTCATCATGCTTTAACGCGGGACGACGACGACGGCGGCGGCGAGCAAAAGGAGAGAGAGAGAGAGAGGGAGGGAGAGGGGCAAGAACACACACGCGCGCCTCTCGCTTGACGGTAATGGCTTTCCACACGAGGCGCCATTCTTTCTTGGAGCGCCCCGTCTTGCGAGGCCTCTCTTTTTCTTTCATTTTCGGCCAAGGGCCCTTCTCTAACGTCGTTCTCCGGCTCTTGCCGTTCTTCCTCCTCCTTTTCCTCCACGCGTGGGTCCGTCCTCCGCCGCTTCTCGGTTCGGGTCATTTGGCATTCCGAGTTTCGCCACCGGCACCGGCGGTCCCCAGTCTGATACACCGCCGTATAACACTGCGCAAGCTCAAGGCTTGATGAGCTGGCCGCCCGAGCTTCGGCCATCCAATGCGCACAAGGCTGTGCCTCCGACAGGTGTGGGGAAAGAAACAACAACAACAGCAACAACAACGTACATTCGGTTATAATTCCAGTGCCGATGACTGCCGGAACCCTTGAATGAAGACACGCACGAGAACTCTCGCAAGTCAAAAGTTTGCGGACCACGGGAATTGAGAAAAGGCCGAACTTCCGTTGCAGACTGGTAACCCTAGCCAGAAAAACCGTACAGCACTATGATTTACGCACCTACTAGCATGTGTGCCTGAAATTCTGATACTGCAGGCGCCGTGCCACGGGGCCGGAAACATTAATTGTTTGCTCGGATACAGTGGTCCGTGCACTTTTGACGTCGACCGTACACGTGTTTAACCGCGCATTCTATCTTAGTTCATGTAGGCCATTCCGTCGAATCGCCGCCCATGGTAAACGACAGGGGACGGCGTGCGGTTGAGTACGAAACGTGCACCAACCCAATTCTCAAGTTTTGGATACTCCTCGCTACGGCGCGGTTAGTGACTGCTCTTTTCCACGAGATGGATACACCGATTCTGAGTTGACAGAACCCCTTCCGAGCGCGTCGTTTTCTGCCAGCAATTAATTTGTTGGTGGGCTTACCTTGGTCAATTTCAAAGCCCAGCGTTACAAACGAGGGCACCAGAGCATGATAGCAGGCACCACCGTCGTCAGCATTAAGTGGAGTCAACAACAAAATTTTACGGAACACGAGGTCTTGAGAAAAAGGTGAATATCTGCGCATCCTCATAACGCAGCCTATAGTATTCGCATTTACAGCCGCTACCAGTACATGTGAACAACATTGTTATGTTCGGTTTTACTGGCTGCTGTTACAGGCTGTTAGAAACTGAACTTCTTCTGAGATCCCGTGATCCGTAAACTTTTGTGTTTGACTGTACATCCTAAAATGAGCGCCATCACGCGATAGCGTTGCTGCGACGGGCGCAATATCTGCGCATCAGGTGTTCTTGTTGCGCCATCTAAAGGTTTACAGCGAGGCCAGAAACCGAGCTTGGGCCTTCGGAACGTAAAACCACACGAACTACTGCTACATGTCACCGCCGGCGCACTTTACAACTGGCCCAAGTCGCTTCGTCGAATGACGAGTCCATCCGCTTTAAGCCCCCTACAGTCGCCATATAGGTAGCCGGACCACGACCAGTTGAAGAAACAGGACAAACTCAAGCTCACACTGGTCATTCGTGTCACTGTTTCAAGTTCTGGAGTATTTCGCCACCTGAACAGCCACACAAAAGCTGGAAGTTCCGAACGTACGCACGGTAGTCGATTATTCAAACAGAAGAAAAGAAACAGCGCAGAACTTCAGTCGGCGGGGTAGTCACTTATCGGCAAGGCGAGGCGCACCTTTATACCCTTTTTCTGCTCAGATCGTGGTTCAGAGTCTGAACACGCATGCGCCCTCGTTTCGTCACGGAGTTCCAACGTTTCCACCACGCAGCGCACAAATTCCAGGCGCCTTCCCTCTTATACGTTTAACCTTTTCCCCACGGGCCGCACGCTCTCGACGAGAGAGAGAGAGAGAGAGCCCAATGACTGCGCAATCGGGGGCAATAAGTGAGTCCAGGCGACAGCTTGCGCGGCAACTCCCGCTCCTCCCACAGAAACAGCACGGTGTGTCGCGATCCGCCCACGCAACCCTTACGACGAACGGCTGAGCGTTACGTACAATCCTTTCAAAGTGGAAGGCTATAAGAACAAGCTGGGTATGGCCGACCTTTCCGCTTCGAATAAATTCACCCTCTCTCCCTCCCTCGAACACGGCATTGCACCTGACCTTCTCTGCCCCATCTCACCAAGCACCTTTCCCCCTTTCACGTTGCAAACACCGGAGCCAAGGCACGCAGGCACTCTGCAGGCACCACGACGGTTAACTCAACAACAAAACGAAACGCCACAGGGCGCAGTTGATCTCGCCGCCAGCTTGCACAACTCTGCGAACTACCTCCAGACGGCTCGCCCCCACTCTCTCTCTCTCTCTCTCTTTAAATCTTCGTCTGCTGCTGATTCTGCTGCCACCAGTCTCCGAGGCCACTTTGCCCCGCCGCCGGCAGGCGCCATCAAAATGCGACAGATGTCGGCTTTCCCAACGCTTTAATTTCGAAGAGGCCAGCCAGCCAGCCAACGTTCGCCGCACGAACGCGCCGGCCGTCAGACTGCGCCCGTGTCGGCAGCCTATGCGCGAAGCTAAGCAAATTAAAGCCCGAGCCGAGGCTCTCTGCATACACGCTGAAGAGCTTGAAAATTTCGCAACCTTATGCGGCGGACTCGAGCTCACCGACGGAGTTTCGCGACGAAAAATAAAAGAACAAAGAAAAGCACGTCGGAACAAAATCTACAGACTTCTGTATTCGGTTCCTAATGAGATGAGCTTTCGAAGTTTCATGCCTGCGACCTGACGTTACTATGAGAGTAAAGTCAGTGAATTCGGATCTGTAACAAGTGGCGGTTGGTGCTGCCAGTGCCAATGCTGCATTCTAAAGAAGAAAAAAAGAAGAGAGAGAGAGAGAGAGAACTGTTGCGCAAGCAACATCTCTTGCAATAGTAATGTGTGAATCTATATTAAAGCTCTACTTTTGAAGGAGGGAAGATAACCGATAGTCATTAAGGGTTACGGACTGGATTCCAAGAGAAGGGAAGCGTAGCAGGGGGCGGCAAAAAGTTAGGTGGGCGTATGAGATTAAGAAGTTTGCAGGGACAACATGGCCACAATTAGCACATGACCGGGGTAGTTGGAGAAGTATGGGAGAGGCCTTTGCCCTGCAGTGGGCGTAGCCAGGCTGATGATGATGATGATTTGAATAGATTAGATAGATAGATAGATAGATAGATAGTGATAGATAGATAGATAGATAGATAGATAGATAGATAGATAGATAGATAGATAGATAGATAGAAAAGCGTATTACTTTGATGTGCGCCAGTAAGAAAGTAGGTCATTACAGCCTGATTAATTGATTGATTGATTGATTGATTGATTGATTGATTGATTGATTGATTGATTGACTGACTGATTGATTGACTGATTGATTGACTGATTGATTGACTGATTGATTGATTGCAGAAGCTGACGTCGGTGGGCTCATCGCCCGCTACTACACGTCCCATCGTTAGTCGAACATCTGCGTCTGCATTTGCGGCTTCATTTAGTAATCCACCGCTTCCTTCCGCACACAAAGCAGGCAGCTGACATACACTTTCGCTGTGGTTCATCACCACGCTTGTTAAACAACGAGTTGTCTCGCAAAAAGTCGGAATCAGCGAAAGCGCGCCGCTAATTAACACCGTCGAACAGAACTCTTCCGTTCTTTTGTCATAATGCAGGCGACCGGATACAATAAACAAGCCAACCATACGGCCTTTCCTGCAGGCCGATAAACGAAGGAAGGAGGCGGATAGAAATGCTTGCGTGTGCGCACGTCACGAGGGTATAGCGCGGCCTCCTTCGAAGATAAATACAGAATGATAGATAGAGAAACAGATAGATACACACAGAGAGAGAGAGAGAGTAGTGGTGAAGAAGGGATTCTCAGCCCCCACATAGCCGCTTCGCACACGCAGCCCGAGAGGTCCCCAGGCAGCGTTCAAGCGTGCCGATCGGGAGCATCCAGCGGATCACGTTCGTGCCTAATCGCAAACGCCGAGTAAACAAAGCGACGCTGCTGCCACCCGCCCGCCCGCCGCTGCTGATGCCAGGGGTCAAACGGACGACGAATCCAGCAGAAGCAGCAGGCAGCGCAGTAATTAACAGGCCGATGGGGGCGAAACTCGAACAAGAGCGCTGAGACGTAGGAGGAGACGCGGTATACGTACAAGTATACGGGGAGACTAACTGGCGCGACCGGACGGAGACGGGACTGTGTGCTACACGAGAAGGAGAAAGGAAGAGGGGGAAGGGGGGTCGGCACGCGCGTAGGCTCGACGTGATTCATTAATTCGGGCCCACTCCATTAGTGCCTCTTCCTGGGAGCGCCTTTATAAGCGGGGCGTATACGTCTCAATGAGAGCCAACGAGACGTAGCGGCCACGTGAGACGAAGAGACAAAAACAGGAAAACGATAAGCGTGGTATAGAGTCTGCAGCGAGGCCTAATATAGCACGGCTCGACTTCGGCCCTCCCTGCTTGGTTCGGCAATGGGATCGGCGGAACAAGCGACGCCAAGCAACAGCGGTTGCCCGGGAGACCAAATAGCCCCATCACGAGGCCAATGGGCAGAGACCGAAGGACGCGCTTCGGCGCCTCGATACCCTCTTCGTAGCACAGGGTTTCTTTTTTTTTCTTTCTTTTCGCTTATTCCTTTTCTCTCGCCGACGGCACGCTGATCTGACACTGCTCGGCTGCGACCTTAAATAGCCAAGAAGGCGAGTTGGCGACAGCGGGTCCACTTATATATCGCTGTTGCCGGGGCGCGGCAACAGCGATAGCTGGGCGCTCCTGTACGATAAACTGTTTGGATTCCTCGACGAAGTCGATCAGAATCAAACTTCTCGGTTATTGTCATCGATGTCGATGCGCAGTAAACTTATGAAGGAACTTTTCAATGCAGATCGACCTCAACGAGGATAACAAGTGTCATACTGGCGGCTATAGCTGTGTAACGGTTTCCGACGAAATGTTGAATGCAAATATGCTTCAACGAATTCAACAGTCTCCAGTTAGTGCAATACCAAAAGTCCAAGAAGAAACATTTACGCAGAAACGCCTCTGGGAAGTTGTCTAAGTATGGGTAAGCATTGTGCCACTTGCTCATCTCAAAGCAGCCCGGTGTCATTATCAATGTTACGAAACTTGATCTGACCATTACAAACCCTTAGCAATTCTTATTGGCTGTTACCAACCTTATCGGAATCTATCTGAGCCTTATCAACCCTTATCGGTCGTGTCAATCCTTATCGCAATCGATCCGATCTTCATCAACCCTTATCTGTCCTGATCAACCTTGTATGACATGATCCGACCCTTATGAGCTCTTATGGGACTTGATCCGACCCTTATCAGTGCTTATTAACCTTATCAGAATTGCTCCGGCCAATATAAGCCCTTATCGCTCTATAGCACTTTATCATTCCTCTGGGAAGTTGTCTAAGTATGGGTAAGCATTGTGCCACTTGCTTATCTCAAAGCAGCCCGGTGTCATTATCAATGTTACGAAACTTGATCTGACCATTACAAAACCCTTAGCAATTCTTATTGGCTGTTACCAACCTTATCGGAATCGATCTGAGCCTTATCAACCCTTATCGGTCCGGTCAATCCTTATCGCAATCGATACGATCTTCATCAACCCTTATTAGTCCTCATCAACCTTATATGACATGATCCGACCCTTGTCAACTCTTATGGGACTTGATCCGACCCTTATCAACCCTTATCAGTGCTTATTAACCTTATCAGAATTACTCCGACCAATATAAGCCCTTATTGCTCTTTAGCACTTTATCATTCCGCGTGGAACCATTCTTAACCGAGATGAGACCCATATGATCCCTCATCACTCCTTACCAACTCAGTGACTGCTTATCTGTCTGCAGTGTGCTGCGCGACGTGAAGCGCATGAGGCCTCAGAGATTGGTGGCATTTCGGTCTGTGAAGGAACGCCCCAACGAAAAGCAACTCCCGCGACGAGCGAAACGCATCGAGAATGTGGCGTGTGGCATTACATTTTCGCAAAACCAGAATTTTCCCGATTCCTACAATGCTCCAAGTTGGCTCTACATGTGGTCCTAGAGATGGCTTATTTTTATTCCACCATCACCAAATCATACAACAAGGCCTTCGTGGGAAGTGTTCGCCCTTGACACTTGTTTTGTACCGCCGGTAAAACACACGCATATGGTTCAGTTACATTTCGCCTTCTGCGAGCATGGCTATTTATCTCGCTTGCATGGAACTTGGTTTTCTTGAGTCATTTTTACGAAAAACATGAAAAGAAGAAATTGCTGAAAAGTCTTTTCAGCCTTTATGCATGAGCTTGAATTTGAGCTCCTGGAAGGTACGCTGACGACATTGCAAACGTGAAATGCGACTCGCAAAAGTTTGGCGCAGTGCGCTATAGAGGCGCCCGCGTTCGGTCACGTGTTTGGTCAAAACCGTGCCTTGCCTTCTGAGAAGGCGACCCGTCAAACATTTGATCGATGAACACTGCCACGCTTCTGCGAAAGTTATTATTGAAATGTATTCGAACGGCGCATTAGTAATTGACACCGAGTGATATTGCGTCACAATTCCAATACTACTTCTACTCGGTGCTCTACAGTGATGTTTCCATGGGGACCAGGATACCAAGCTTCAACAGTACTTCGCCTCTATAATAACTCCTCTAACTGACGAAGACTGTTCAATCAGTGGTCCGATTACTGAACAGGAGGTAGAGGTTGCCATTGATCATGTTAATCCTGTCAAAAACTCCCGGTCCTGAAGGCATTTCCTATTAATTTTATAAAACCTTTAAATCCATCTTTATGCCTGTTATACTGAAGATATCTTTGATGAGTTTTGAATTAGAGAATTTACCACGGTCTTTCACAAAAGGCCACACAGTGTTAATACCTAAATGTACCGACAGAGACAAATTGCACTCTGCTGAGGTTTATCGACAGATTATACTGTCAAACGTTGACTACAAAATTTTTGCAATACTTTTGCCAAATCGCTTGCAGGTAGCGATTTCAATCCTTATTGGTCCTCATCAAACATGTGGTATCAAAGGCTGTTGTACGTCGCTCGTACGATTCTTGAGTACTGTTCCACTTCTTATGAGCAACTTGCTATGATTCAGATTGGCCTCGCAAAAGCATTTGATCGGGTCCGGCATTCCTTTCTATTTTCTCTCTTAGCACATGCCAATGTTGGATCCACAGTGATTAATGCCGTTCGACTTTGTTATAGTCATTGTACAACTCGCTTCGTCGTCAATGGTAGCCTCTAATCCCGTCCACATCCGTTCTTCCCTGAAACAATGATGTACTATGTCCCCCGCTCCTCTTCGCCCTTCACATAGAACCGCTCTGTTTGAGCATTTTGAATTGCAGCAACGTTCGTGGTTTTAATATTCTTGGTAATGAGGTAAAGCTGTTAGCCTACGCTGATGATATCGCATTCTTCTGCAACGACAAGCCCAGCACCGATCAAATTATTTTTATCATAGAAGACTTTGGTACTGTCTCCGGCGCGCAAATGAATAGCTCTAAGAGCTCAGGGCCATGCTTTGGATCTCTGGCCGTTACATCATCCCATTATGCTGGCATTGAATGGTCTTGTGTGTCACCTAAATATCGGGCAGTTCCACTGCATGCCTGCAAGTCAAGCGCGTGCTAATGGAGAGAGCGCGTTCCAGCCCTCGAGCGCTACACAAATACCTTTGTTCCGCACCGTCTTTCAATATATGGCAGAGCAGAAGCCCGCAACATGTTTTTTGGCAACCAATGTGTTCTATGTCTTTCAGGTTCCTCATTGCGCAATGCTTTACATTCAACGTTTTTACAGGATTTTCTCAACATTTACATGGTCTTCTAATTTTGAACCTATGAGACGCAACAAATTTTTTTTTTTCGACCAGTGGGTGCTGGAGGGTTAGGTTTGGTGCATTTGTATATTCGACAGATAGTCTCACGCTTTCTCTTTTTTCTTTTTCGGAATAGCTCTCATACGGTATTACGAGCCTTCTTGCAGGTGAGCCTGGTTTATGTCCTGCCAGAATTGGTAGTGTCTCCAGATTTTCTTTTTAGACCTCGTTCACGGGGGTTCATGCGTCAGATTTATTCTCCTATTGCGTTTCTTTCTGTTCGTTTCTCTTAATATTATTTACTCCCAGTGTCACGAAACATTTTTTGACGAAAATTTAATATTGATGTTGTTCCCGGGGCCGTTTTATCGGTCAGTATCCATCAGATTACCACGACATAATGTACTGGCAAGAGTGCGCAAAATGCCAGTTCCCCGTACTACATTCATTTTTTTTTTTTTTTTACAAATTACGCACTGGAACCTTGCCAGTTATAACAAGGCTTCGGAAAAAGAATATAAACGTTTCATCAATCAATTAACTGTCGCCTTTGTGACGTCACTGAATATAATGAAGACAGTCTTGTTGATTGTAAGGATACCTTTAGGAAAATATCGCAAATACATTTGTCGAATCTAATACGACACGAATAACCGACGATACTCGATTCGTAGTGCGGAATGTTGGCCATTCGCACACCCCCATTCTTTTTCGTTTCTTTTATTACTTTTATTATTTTATTACTTTTTTCACAACAATATTGCAGGGCAGGTGTTCTGTATAACCATCCCCAGGTGCAAGGAGGATCCCTTGCGACAAAGTTTTTACAACATTCAGAGCAACATTCATTTGGGCTACATGGTGCATGCTTGAACTGAACAGCGCCAACTGGGACAATCACGAGCGGGAGAACGACACAGGACAAGCACCTGTCCTTTGTCGTTCTCCCGCTCGTGACTGTCCCAGTTGGCGCTGTTCTTTCCTCGTTCTTTTACACAAGTAACGCCATCTATAATGTACGATGACTGCACAGGGCGCTCAAAAAATGAATTCCTGGGTGCGACGCTTTATACGGTTCACGGTTGAGCAAGAACAAGAACAAAGAGCGGGCGGGACTCACCGCTGCGGAGATCCCGTGCTCTCCACGAAGGGCCCCAGGCGGACACCGTAGACGCCGTAGGGGTCCACCACGCCGCCGCACTCATCTTCGGGGTCGTTGACGCAGCTTGAAGGCTGCACCAGATGCGTTTCCCGACGCAAGAACCCCATCCCCACCACCGGTTATCACACCACCTCGAGGTGCCGAGATATATACAGCCGACTGTGTCATCTATAGTGAGCGGCGTTAACGAAAACTAGAAGCGATCAACTGTGGGCGAACGAGGAAAGGCCTCAGCCTGAACACAATGTTTCGACGAAGAGCGAGAGAGAGAGCGAACAAACGTTTAATAATCCGAATCAGTGAGAAAGAGTTCTTTCTTCGCCCAAGGCGCAGAGGCTTTTTTTTTTCCTCAAAGGCGTTAGGTAGCCATGGCCGCTAGGATTAAGTTTTCATTAAGACTCGTCCTCTGCATAGCTACTCCTCGGACCGATTGGGAAAAAAAAATACGCTTGAGTATTTAGATTTAGGTGCACGTTAGAGAATCCCAGGTGGGTCAAACCTAATCCGGGGTCCCCCACTATACGTCGTGCCTCACAATCAGATCGTGGTTTTGGCACGTAAAACCTCGGAATTTGTCGTTATTTCTTTTTTTTAATTTTTAGTTAGGGTTTTAGGTAGCCGTGCATATAGGTAGCCCCAACAAGTCTTCATCAAGTCCGCCGAAAAGTCGGACAAGTTCGGCGAAAATTTTTTAAAACTACATTATGGGGTGCTACGTGTCAAAAACCACGATTAGATTATGAGGCACGCCGCATCGGGGAGGCGGGGTGGCAGCGGAGGGAGGACTCCGGAAGGTCGGCATTCGATCCCACGACCTCGTGCTTATGTTCATAGCAGCGTAACACCATAGCCACTCAGCTACCACGGCGGGTTCGGCGAAAAAATTGTACAGGTTCTTTGGAAAGTGAGAGTAGCGATCGGTAGGTCTTGGTAGCGACACTGTGTCGCTATGTATTGATTCAATGCTTCACGCATTACTGTCGACTGTCATCGCGAGGTCGGTTCTGTCGATTTTTCTTTTTTCAACGAACTTGTTGAAGGTCTGTACGGGCTATCTAGCCGTAACAAGTCTTCGACAAGTTCTCTGTATGATGAAGCCTGAGTGTGAGGGCTATACCAAGCCCTGCCCTGAGTCTTCCAGATGCAGAGTCATGTTAATGAGGAGTACGTATAGTCCTGGCGAATATTAGTCCGTACTCAAAGAATCCGAACTATGACGAACTTTGACGAAGTATGCCGAACTTTAACGTTAGCACCAGGTTGAGGCTTTCGTTCATTGCCCACTGTTGACCACTTAGTTGACCACTCCATCATCCGGCGAACACTCTGTCTTGTCCGAATGAGTCAGACTAGGACATCGAGAATACGACCCTCAATTGAGGCCTATTAGCGTAACGCTGACCCAGCGGCGAAAACATTCCGAGGTCACTGAAACACGCCCTTTGAAAGAGTACCTATATTAAAGAACTCGGGTATCTGAAATATATACACTGCGTCCTTAGATGAAGGCGATTGCCGATGTATACAGCAGAGGTAAACTGTTGCGGAACCATAATCTCAAGAGCAACTCAGAATGAACAACGGACAGTGCTTTAAGTTGAATTCATTTTGTATATCTGTTGTTAATATTCCACACTGAGGGATCAGCTGCATAAGATACACTAATACAGTACATAAACTACGACCGGAAACAAACCCGAAGCTCGATTAGATGCAACGATTTCGATGGCTCTTTGGGACTTGGTAACACGTTTTCTTTTGTTTTCTTTTTTTCTCACCTCTGATCTTTCTCTTCCCCCCCCCTCTTTTTTTTTTTTTGAAGGTTCCTCGGAAGATTTCCTTGGATTCTTTGTCGAATGTAGAAGCGGTGTGACAGCGACGAAGGCACATGTATTTTGCTACAGACAATGCTTGTGAAGACATGCTGCCAAGCATATCCGCGGCTGGCTATACGCAGTCAGTTTTCTTTAACTTAACTATATCTCCATCGCATCCTTCGATTCTCCCTCAGCCACACCTCGCTAACGTTTCTATGCTAACGTTTCTACAGCTACGAACTACAACTACAAAACAAAACAACAAAAAAAGAAGGGCGTTACCATGTATTTGCCAGGTCTGTAATACCGAGGCGCCCTATAGCCCAAATTATTGGTAATATCGTCCTGGAACAAAGAAAGGCAGAAAGAAAACAGCGAAAAACCAAATATCAAAACAAGGAAAAAAATGAAAGAAAGTATATGCGGCGTCAATAGTTAGCAATCTCGTCAGGTCTGTTCCTTTAATTAAGGTAATAAGGAAGTAAGAAACTAAAAAAGGCTAAGAAACTTATATCGACAGCACGTGCCGGCCGTCGGGTAAAATTTTTTTCCCTTCTAAATCCGCGACATCTTGATAACAATCGATCATTCATACAAACAGTGGCACGCACACCATCCAGTTTATAACGACAAAGCATTAGAATGAAGCGAAAAACACCGGGACGTATGCAAAGATAAAACTAACCCGCTGCTTCCGGACAACGTGCAGCGTTTTAAATAACAGCTTCCCTTCCATGAAACAAGTTCCGGCTCGCGAATTTCGCAAAGCTTGTTTTGGTTACGCGTAGAACAACAAAACCAGAAAAAATTTAATCGCTGTAAAACGATTAACCGACCATCATCCACGCTAACTGGACGAGTTTTCAATTAGTGGAAGAACGGGAGAAAACTCTAGTTAAGCCATTTGTATGACCATAATGGTGACCGGCTTGTCGAGGGGGAAGAAAAAGAAAGCGTTTGTTCGAAAAACATTCCTTCCTTCGCAGAAGCTTTTTAAAAAAGTGTGAAATATTAAATAGCGCTTTCTTGACTGTCTTTTTTTATGTATAAGGCCGTGAAGAACGCGCAAAATGAACACGTCGTACCACACAACGTGGCAGAATAAGCTCTCCTCTCTTTCGGCGATTCTCAGTTTTCAGAGAGCACGCTAGTGATCGCGGAAATAAAGGGATGCTTTCGAAGGAGGAGCTATCGACCACCAGTTAAAAAAAAATTTTTTTTTTAATGAATTCTCAATGACTCCTGCTGATTCAGTTCGCGGCAATAAACGATCATAGCAGAGCTTTAAAATTCCGCTAGAAGGTATCGACGATTATTGTAAAATACAGCGTTGGTTTCTTTAAAATGTACTTGAATTCCGCTGAGGGGCATCTTATTATTATTATTATTATTATTATTATTATTATTATTATTATTATTATTATTATTATTATTGAAATGCCACGTAGCTGCACATAACCGAGGCAATGCTGTTTTCCGTCGTTTGGAGATACTCAGATTAATTTTTTTTTTGCATTCCGCGTGATTACATATTTAGTCTAATTAATACATCAACTTTTCAAATATGTTGATTAGATGAGAAAGTGTCATTGAAAGAATTCTATGCAAACATGGAAAACTCCCGATACAGCTTTCTGTTGCACAATATGCGCGCTACATAAAAGTGTTTTTTTCCGGAACGTGAAAGAAGCCCGCGAATACACGCAAAATTGCCGCGCGACTGACCGCTCGAGGCACTCGTGTGTTTTCGCGAGCTTCTTTCACGCTCGGAAAAAACACTTATACGTAGCACGCATATTGTGCAACAGAAAGCTGTATCGGGAGCTTTGTTTATGTTCCTCTACAACTTTCCGGTTGACATGCACTAGTGCCGACGATCGGGCGAGGCGGTAATGCAACCTAAAACTGCTACAGCGCGACAAGGAAAGGAACTAACAAGCCGAGCCGGCCAGAAGAAGAAACAGAACGTAGCCGGCCAGAAGAAGCAACACAGCGACGGCAACGTTCTGTTTCTTCTTCTGGCCGGCTCGGCTTGTTTCTTTTCTTCCCCTGCTGCGCTGTACGAGTTTTAGAATTTCCGACACACTTTTCATCTAATTATAATATTTGAGAAGTTTATTAAGTAAGACGAATTACGTAATTAGGCGGAATGCAAAAAAATAATTAATCTGAGTATCGCGAAGTGACTGCAAACGTTACCTTGGTTCTGTAAAGCTACGTGGCATTTTCGTATCTTTAAATCTTGGTGCATTACAGTTGGGAAACCCTGTATAAGCCTAGTTGTCAAGGTGCATGTACCACATCTCTTAGTATTTAGTCCACATATTGGAGGACTGAAGCATCGCGATGAGGCTAACGCTTACAAAAACACTATCCCGCATGATACACACAGCAAGCAAAGGTAAACAATTCTGGGCTCTTACGTGCCAAAACTGCGATCTTTTTGGCTCTTACGTGGCCAAAACTCCGGATTAATTTTGAGCACCTGGGTGTCTTTAACGTGCACCCAAGTACACAGGCGTTCTTGCGTTTCATCCCCAGCGAGATCCGGCCGCCGAGGCCGGGATTCGATCCCGCGACCTCGAGCGAAGCCTAGCAATGTCATTGTCAGGGGTCCACAACGGAGAGTATGCAATTAGATAAACAAGCTGTATTTTTTCTTTGTAGAAAAAATAAATCCTTATTAAATTAGTTCGCGAGAGATAGGGCAATATAGTCACGCCGGCTGGGTTGCTGGAAGAAGCGGACGGTTAATTGCACGCCATATCGCAGTGGGATGGTGCCTGCTTACAACTTCCACCCCGTAAAGCCTTGTACTTATTAACTTTAGGTAACATGTTCCAATTGAGCAGTCGCAGCCGAGAATTGACGAACTCGTATATTTCATGCAGCAGAAACGCTGTGCGTTCCTTAACGCTACAGTTTCGAGGAGTACATACTCAAATTCTGTGGCTATAGGTCCGCCGATTTTTCCAAATGACACTTCTCAGCACCATGATAAAACGCAGCGTGGCAAACGCCACTAAAAAAATCTTTCACTCTTCTCCGCCAGTCCCTAAGACTCCTCTGTGTACTCTGCTGTGACAGCGACCGGCTGTGTTCTTTCTTTCTTTCCTATTCTTTTTTTTAAATTTCGCGAGGATATACTGCTAAGGCACATGGGAATTAAAAAAAATAAAAAAAAGCTTGTAACGACAGTGTCTCTAACGCGGTACAGAGCCCTTGCCTCTCCGTACCATACCATACGACCTAAAGGCACCCAGAGCGCTGGCATCTTGCGGTCTACGGGCCAGCGAGATTTAGGATGTGGTAGCGACGTCTGCCGCCTCAGAATCTCGCGCGCCGATTTGCAGTTTTGACCGTAACACGAACCACTGACGCGACAGCTGTCAAACTATGATGGTCAGATAAACCTTAGACTTGTTCGCACGGCGGTTGTTGGAGTAAACATTCGCAGAGTTCGAGCGAGCAAGCTCGCTGCGTTTCATTACCTTCATTACCTTTCTTTTGGGAAAGTGCACCCGGGACTCCGTTCCTTCCATCCGTTCTGCGCCTTTTGCGACATTCTCAGGTATGCAGTAGACGCTGTCTTAAATAAAATAATAAATGAAAGAGTGCCACCTATTTTTTGCAATTATCAAAAACCGCACCTGCTCTCGTTGTCGCTGTTCGAACTTGTTTATTTTAACAGATTTTCCACCCTTGTTAAACATAAGAGGCCGAAACAAAACCTCCAATTAGCGAAGAGCGTGATAAAACAGCGCGACATTAAGAATCAAAGCGAACAGAGCAGCAAAGTGTTGGTTTAGGATAGCTGCTAACTCGTGGTAACAGATTAACGGCGCAAACAATTCAGAGCCACAAAGAAAAACAACTCCTCCTGTCTTTTTTTTTTTGTCCTTGTATTTTGCTTAGCCTGGTAATCTGTTACCAAATTAAACAAGTCGCCGGCCTGCAAGTGTATCCATAACTGAGCCGTACAAGCCCGCTCTTTATACACCCCGCGAAGTACTTTACCGATCAGCAAAAACAACTGATCACTGTCTAGAGAAAAAACAATGCGACAAGGGGAAGGGGGGGGAGGGGGTGCTAGTAAAAAGATGTGCGTAGAGGACCCCGAGCCGCGCCGCCAGAGCGCTGGTTTAGAGACGAGCGGAAGTGGCGTACCGGAAGCTGAGCAAAGTCGGCAGCCACTCGTCGCTTCCGGAGTTCTTCGAGTCTCTCGAGAACGTCCTGAAAGTGCGTCCGCAGCTCTTCCGCGTAGCGCCTCGCGAGGCCGTCCAGGTCTCCCCGACTGCCATCCTGCAAAGGCGAAAAAAGAAAAAAAAAACGAACAGAGATACGAAAGGAAATTAGTTTCGTGAGACACGACTCTTCAGTTAGGTAAAGGAAACAACGACAACGAACAAATAAAATAAAGCTGCCAAATATAAGCGCTAAATTACTGAGCCATCGTCTCCGAAACACGACCCTTGGTTCAGAGAAAACGAAGCCTTCGGCCAAATGCACCCGATCACTGTGCAGATCAGTAAATGAAAACATCAAATCAGACTTCTCCCCAGCAGCACAGAGAAGACAGCTAACGTAGGCCAACGTCCAGCCAACGACGAGTCAACGACGAGCCAACGTCGAGCCAACATGAGCTCATAATCGAGAAAAAATATAGGCAGCACAATTGGGCTCAGTTACGGTGCTACTTGGGCAGGTCGATACATTGCCTCTTCGCTATTTTTCTTTTTCGGAACAATGTCTGTTCATATAGAATGAGTTCAAAATGAGTGAGTACTACGGAAGAAGAACATTTAAAAAAAGTCACAGTTAGGCCCGAAAGGCGGAGAATCGATTGTGATAGTAACGTAGTGGACAACTATCTATACAAAGTAAGGATAGTAGTTTCATCGTCCGTATAAACTAGCAAACATAGGCATACTAACTGAATTAACAAGCATGGTGTCGCGCCCGCACAAGAAAACATGAGCACATCTCACTTGATAACGGCGGAAACTTGCTGTCAAAACGCTGCAGTGAGGAAACGCGGCAGCAGCAGCGAGCGAATGTACCTTCGTGCAGCCGCTCACATCAACGCGAACTAAGTCGCGAAAACACAGTGCAGGGCAGACTCTGTACCCGTCGCAGATAGCTTTCAACATACAGCGGCCCGGCCGGACGCATGCGGCCGCCTGGGCAGCCCGGAGAAGAACGTCCTCCCCCCTTCCATAGCTTGCGCGCGACGGAAGGAGGCGCGCTTCCTCCGCGCTTTCCCTGGTTGCGTGCGCGAGATCGAACCGCGATCGCCGGCTCACCCTCCCACGCTTTCACTTTGACATACAGCTTACGGCGCGCGGCGTCGGTTTATCGCCCTTGGACTTTATACAGAACCTCACGGCGACGCCGACGGCAGAAATGCGCCTGGAGTGTCCATATAGCTGCTATCGCAATAAAAATTTAAGGCTGAACATGTCTCCGCCATATACCTGCAAACTGCGGCGGCGATAACTTCACCGCCAGCACGCGCCAGACATTGCGGTCCTTTTTTGAATATTCACCTGTTTCGAGAAACCGCAGGCCACACGTGGCCCACAGGTGAGTGCAGAACGAGGGCATCAGGAACTCGAAGAAAAAATAAAGTGGGCTTGTGGTCGGGCATGTATACAGCAGTTTGAGCAATTTCTGCATTAAGATCTTGCACCGGAAGCAAGAGTTCAAACGTCAAATATGATTTTTTTTAGAGGAATGTAACGCTCGAAAAACACACGAGCCTCCCGCACGCCGCAACCACCTTTCACAACTTCAAAGGGCACTGTTTCATCAATTAAGAACCCATCTTTTGCTTTCACATAACCTGAAATTCACCTATTTTGCTAATTAGCAGTGAGCCGCATCACACTGACCTGAGTGAATATTTGTGTTTGGCGCCTTTACGTAAGTGGAAAGCTTCAGGGATGGTAAAACGCACGGAAGTTTGGTTATTAGACATTAAGCTAACCTCCGTTAAACATTAAATGCAAGAAATGCATCTAAAGCAGTCGCGAGCATCGAATCAATAAAGAAATCGAGATATAACTCATTTAAAACAGAGGCAAAATATCTGAAACACGTAATGCTCCATATTTAACTGCAGAACAATCAGGATGCATTCATGCAGCCTCCGTGTAGTACAATATAGACAATGTAGAATATGTACCGACCAAGGTAGAGTTACAAGAAAGGCGAAATTATGCGTCAATGGAAGACAGCAGGGCTGAATAACTGTTCCTGAAAGGCAAATAAGTGTTGGGGCTCCATTTAACCGCAAGACAACGATTACTCTAACTACGGAAACCTTAGAGCGTTTACCAAAACATTAAACCTAGACACGCGATAAGGTTAGACGCTTCCAAGCGACAATGCGGGATACGCATGTCCCGTCCACCCAACATATCAAATAACCCTACAGAAACAGATACGGCTTCCTTTTTCTACGCTGCGATCCTTATCAGTAGTACTACTTGTACCTCCCGCACTTTACGAAGATTACAAATGCCGAGACTCCGACTCAACTCAGCGCCGTTTCTGCGATAGAAGAAAAAATAAACGCAAGAAAAATGTAGGAAGAACAATACAAGCCGGCGTGCGTTAACATTACGCTCTTCATTCCTAGCAGTAGCACGTACCAGCAAAAATAACCGGCCTCAGCGAAGAACAGCATTACCCCTTCCAAGACCGACCTGCTTCGTAAACTTGCCGCTCCTGCAGAGTCATCTTTCCCTCAGTAAGAGCCTTTCAAAGGGGAAGCCGAACGCGAAAGCGGCTTGCCACACGTCGAACACTTGTTCTTCGACTCGCGTCTTCGCGTTTTTACTTTAAGGCTTTTATTTTTTAACCCATTTCATGTCTCCTCCTCTCCCTCTTCTCGCGCTTTTTCGTTCTTCCCAGACGTTCCCTCCTTTCCTCCCGCGCATCGCCGGCGGCATTCGAAGAGCTACTTTGAAGGCTCGAGAAGTTCGGACTCGGCGGGCTACTCTGCACAACACAATTACGGATGGCTTCGGCCGATCGCCACCGTAAACAAAATAAAGTAAATAAATAAACGAGAGCACTTCAAGCGACGCGCACACATTAGGCTTTCTGTAGGACAGGAGGAGCAAGAGAACCGGGCGAGCCAAGAAAGATCGCTGTTTTCGCGAAGAGAGAGACGGAATGAAAAAGAGTGAGTGAGAAAGAAAAGTAAGAAAAAAGTTAAGACAGCAACTCAAAGAGAAAGATGGACCCCGAGCAAATTCTTTTCCCTCCAAATGAACTACAGATGGAGAAAGGGTGGCCTTTCTCGGTTCATTCTAAATCCCAGAAAAGCCGCCTAGGAGAAGAAGACGGAACGCCAGGGGGACCGAAGGAAGAAGAAGAAGAAGGCAGTGGATCCACTGTCTCGAGAAAAGTGCCCGCCTTGAGAGAAATCGTTGACCGAGCATTACCCCCTTCTTTTTCTTTTTCAGTCCATGCGGATAACTCCGGCACATTTGGTGCGTAGCACACCCTTTATACGTGTGCGCGGTTATAAATTTCAATTTTCCCGTCCCCCAGCGCACTTTCTATTCCCCTTTCACTTAGGCGTCGTTTGGTTCAGGAGAAAATTCGCGCCGAGCGCAGAAGGCGCCGAAATAGCGGACGTCAACAGAGACTCGCGATTACGTGCTAAGAGAAGTAGGCCAGAGTATAGGAGAGAAGAAAGGACCTAACTAGGTACGACGTCACAGCACTCAGCCTCTCTCTCTCTCTCTCTCTCTCTCTCTCTCTCTGGTATAACCATCTATTTCGTGTTCTGCTTGACACGGAGGTTCTTAAGTATAATAGGTGTATTCAGGGTCCCTTTACTGTCCGCTTCCAAACAGTCCTTTAAAAGTCTGATACTTGCTCTAAACTTACAGTCCCGGACTTCTCTCAACGACTCTGGTCATCCGGTGACGCACTCACATCACGGTGTTGCATTAATTGATTCATTTGGATGAAACGGGAAAATGTTGGCGATCGTTGTATCGCCGGCATTTCCGCGAACAATAATGTGCTCAATGAACAAATAACGATAGTTGACCAAAGGAAGAACATGCATCAGTTTTGTAGTGTATATTAGTCACTTACAAAGAAAGAAAGAAAGAAAGAGAAAAAGAAAGAAAGTAAGAAAGAAAGAGAAAAAGAAAGGAAGAAAGAAAGAAAGAAAGAAAGAAAGAAAGAAAGAAAGAAAGAAAGAAAGAAAGAAAGAAAGAAAGGTGCACCCGAGTCTACAAGTTTGGTACCTCAAAGAAACCGAACGACGATTCGGCGCGGGTAGAACAGGAGAGAAAGGAAATGTCCATTCGAGAAACGTGGGATCTCAAGCTCTTCACGGAGGTCTGTTATGGCGTGCGGCTCGTCCCGAAGAGGGAAGGGGGCGCCGGACAGCGGGGTAGCGAGATTGAACGGCGAGCAAGTAAACCCGAAACGACAACGAAGCGGTTATACACCACGGAGAAGAGCTCCTCGTCAGAGGCATTCGAACCGCGCTGCACTGTGGCGTATCGATTGCGACTCGTGTAAGGCGCACTGATAAGTGAAAGGTACCATAACTTTCTCGTTCCTCCTTTCCTTCCCCTCTCCCTTCATTCTTCGGGCCACCTACACTCCATTTTCCTCAGACGGCAGATATCTTTTCTTCCCTGTATACGACGGATGGAAAAGAGGCCTTACGCGCACTGCGACAACAAAGAATGATCCAGGGAAGGAGTTCGAAGGGCTTGCGAACGTCGGAAGAGAGAATAAGGTATAGAATGGCGGGACGTGGGTAGGGAAAGGGTGGTGGGGAAAGGGGGGGGGGGAGCTCTCCAGAACGCGAGGCGTAAGCAAGACAAGCAAGCGAGCTGCGCCGGGTGTCGAACGACACGCGAAGAAAGACGCGAAGAGGCAGAGTGAGAGAGCGAGAGAGAGAGACGTTGATATATGACGGCAATATGTCAGTGCCCGGCCACACTTTCGTCCTCGCTGTTGCAATCCTTCAGCGCTACGCGAGAAACGGTTCTCTGGCGCGCAATGCCTCCGGCACCATAGGCTCCTCACCGGCCGCCCCCGTTCCGGTGACGTTCGAGCGCGCGCGAGCGAATTTCGCTATACCGAGAGCCTGGCTTCCCTTTCCTCCTCGTCTTCCTCGTGTCTGCTTCTTTTTTTCTCCTTCCTTGCCGTATTTATCGCCTCCTTCCGCCTTCCTGTGCGTGACAGCCGGTGATGGAGGTTGCCACCGAGGATACCGAAGGCAGCTAGCCACCGCGTTCAACGTCTCATGCAGCCCCGCAAAGCCCGACTTGCATCTTTTTTTTTCTCTCTCTTTCTTTCGCTCTCTTCTTCTTCTTCCGTGCTTTTCCTCGTTGTCGCCGCCGCCGTCTTCGCCACATGTGGCTTCTCCCGTTGCAGCCTCAATCATCGTCAAAAGCGATCCGCCGCTTCACTTGCGCGCGGCCCCGACGCGACGAGGAGTTAAAACATCGCCCAGAGGTGCGAAACACCGGTCTCCCAATTACCGAGGCGGGCGCACGAAGCTGCGGGCAACGGAAGCGCTGATAAGCAGCTCACGCGAACAGACCTTGAATCGCCGTGGCTTCCTATAAGAAAACGCGCGCAGTCGATTCTATACGTGAAAGGTATGAGGTGAGTTGGTTGGAGCGACGACGAAGACGCTACGTATACGTGAAACAAACCAAACGCAAGCACACCGCTGACCTGCAAATGAAAGGCTTACTAGCCGCGCACGTAGTATATGAATGATACACGCGATCAAATCCTTCAAGAAAAAACAAAAGGAGAAAAGAAAGTGTCTTATTCATTCCATGAAGCGTTACACTATATATAGAATTGGCGACGGCTGATCAGGGATCACGTCCACGATCACTGTTCTATAAGGGCGCTTTGAGATTGACCACCCCAATGGCTATACGTGGCATATTGTGCACTGGTGAGAAGGGGTTTGGGAATCCCATGGCCTGCCGGCAGAAATCTCACAAAGCCCTTAGCACACCTCTACACATTCCCTTTCGCACGGACAGTGCTCGGCGATCGAAGTGCGACAGTCGGATACTGGGCCGGCGCTTCTTGCGCAAGCGGTGGGCTCTGGCCGGGCCAAATGTATAGTCAGGATGCGTCACAAGCGCTCTAGCTTTGATTGCACACGATGACGCATCGGATGCGTGGCCCCAGAGCCGAACGGAGGCGCATGAAGCACCGGCAGCCATGCGCTCCCAGTATCGCGTTTGAATCGCTCAGCATTGTACATAATATTTAGACATATTGCTAACTAAGCATAAGTACAAGGCGGTGAGCATATAAAGCGCCTATATGGGCAGCGTCGACCACAGAAATAATCTGTGAACACTGCCATAGAAGAAACGTTCGCACGCCCTCTGCGGAATCGCAAGATAAATGTCGTATACGGCACTTCGTGACACCGGCCTCTGGTTTGCTGGTACCAGCTCTAAAAAATTTCACCACATTCAGTGGCCCGCGGTTCTCGCAAAAAAAAAACAAAAGAAGGCGACAATTTTTGGCTCGTTTTTCAGAAACGCCTTAAGAGTGACGTGTACCGGTCTGGACAAACTCTCCCGTGCCTTAGGGACCTGCACACATCCGGACCCTCTCGAGACTCGGTCAACAGCGGCTGAGCAACACAAGGGCAAAGTCGTCGGCGAGTGAGTCAAGCGAGAGAAAAAAAAAATGGACACGACGGACAATGTCGCAACACCTCGAGCAAAACTCGGGTCGGACGCAGGCGCTGCCAATCTTGTGAATCACGCCACTCCAGTTTTCTGGCCGCCGCGCCTTTTCTCCTCTTTTTTTTTTTTTTAATTTGTCCTTTTTTTGCATCCTCCTTGTCGCGCTTTATGAGAAAGCGAAGATATCGGTGACCGGCCTCACGACAGCCCCCGTTTCCAATCTCGCTTCCATCACAATCACCGCCGTTTTCGTAACGCCGAAAGCTCTCTCCCTCTCTCTCTCTCTCTCTCGTCGCACGAAAGGAAGGCGCGGCGCACAAACATATAAACGCCCATCGACACGTCGTACGTTCGTCGGAGCCCGTGAATGAAACTAAACGTACTCAGTTTCTTTGTCCTTCTTTTTTGCCTCTTTCTTTTTTCCACTCTGTCTACCGTTATCGGAGATAGCGATAAAAGAAAAGAAAAGCAGGCTCACCGACAACCCTTTCCCCCTTATCGTCCGTCAATACAATCAGACCCATTTCGAAACGCCAGCCGGATACACTGGTGTCAACGGGCTCATGGTCGTACGCAATACGGAGGCAACGTGGATAACGTCGACGCGAACACGTCCGGCTGTCCGCGACTTTCAAGAGCCAATAAATAAAAACAATAATCATAAATACAAGCACTGCTGCAACCTCACGCCCGCCTATATATACGTTCTCACTATAGCATACCGGCGACATCTGGCCGACGTCGTCGCCGTCGCCTTACTTATTCGCGGGGAGAGGCTTTCTCTTTAACTCGCCTCCTTTTTCCTTTTGCCGGCTCGTTCAACCGGTTGCGACACACACCATCCCAGCGCAAGAAAGTGAATGAGCCCGGACGGCCTGTGGCATCCGAGCGCGCTCCCCCCCCCCCCCCCTTTCATTTTTTTTTCACAGCCCATCGGAGCATGCAGCTGCCTCTCCGCAGCTGCCTTCACCGTCGACGGCGAAAAGGGATCCCGCCGTATAGCCGGCCCTGTTGCGTTATCGCGCGAGACGAATACATTACGAGGCACGCCTCGACGACAAGAGACGCGGACAGGCGCGTATACGCTAGCAGCCAAGCCCAGCCACGCACGAACACACACACGCGTGCGCGCCATAGCTGGCTGCGCGGCGAAAACCTCGGTTCCCGCCTTCGGCGGACGTCAGGCCGTGGTTTTTCCTAAACAGCACCCATATATATGATGCATATAGCACTAGAGAAACAAAAGTGAAACTGTGCGTGCGTGTTTGTGGTAGACGTATACACCCACCCCGTGCGTACAGAGGGCCGTATAAACAAGCTCATTTCTATGAATCCTTATATACCGCAGCTCCGTTTACTCTGCTCTCTTTCTGTCTCGTTTGTCTTGCGTGCACATTTCGGGTGATGCCCAGGAAAATTGAGACTACTTGTTCACCTTTATTTCTGGCCAAGGAGAGTGCACTTGTACAAAGAAAAAAACAAGCAATGCGATGTTATTTGCGCTGCAAGTTAATTAGTATTGTATTTGTTTATTTAGTCATTGCCTTTCAGTCTTTATTTTAACTGTGCTTCACAATCAGATCGTCGTTCTGGCACGTAAAAGCACTAAAATCCAGTCCCCCCCCTTTTTTTTATCTATTAGCAGAGGAACACCACCCCAGTGTATATATAAAAAAAGCAATTATCGACTTTACCTTAAGTTTTCCGCACTTAAATCAGTATTTCGAGGTATACGAAACTCGGCGTAAGAACATATAACGCGTTGAGCATTAGACGGATGAGTCCTGCTGCACATATTGTGCCGGCCGCAATAAACAAGCAGTTGGTATATAATCCGCGCACGACCTCCTATATAGATTGCGCGCACGGGCAGGTTTGAGCAACAGACGTGCCAGCGCGCGCAATCTGGGAGGCCCGTGATCGACGCCGTGTTCCGCGTCCTTTTTTTTTTTATCCGACGAGTCTCGCGCGTTTGCAGTGTTTCGTCACCGTATACGCCGTCAGACCCGCTTCGACAGTGCCCGCATCAGTATAAGCCAGGCGCGATGGCGCGCAGACGAGATGGGATTACCTCGCCCGCTTCGATTTTCGTCATTCTTTGTGGTGCCGTTTCGATGCCGAGGCGCCGTCAAAGAGCTTCGGTGGCAAAGATACGGTATAGCCACTGAAATAAACAAACAACAACAACAACCAAAAATGTGGCAAGCGTTTCTCCATCTCTAAACTCATTCGTTTAACTGCGTACGTCTTGCGGCCGCGCGCACTCGATGCGTACTTTGTCTCGCAGACGCCTTGCTGAAAAATAAAGGAGGAAAGCCTGTGAGCCAGTGGAGGCGTCTTTACGTTCTCAAGGGAAAGAAAAGCAACGATCGAGGCATCGCAGAGTCTTTAGTCGGGCCGCGATCGACGCGTGGAAGATGACGATCGTGTGAGCTCTATTTGCGGGATCCTACGCTTGATGCGTCAACGCGGATCGTTTCAACACGTCGGCCAGGAGCTTATGGGAAGGGCCCATCGCTGTCCTCTTAAAGTCCCGGTTTAGAGAGCAGCGCACATTGCTATATATGAAGAGATTACGCAAAGACAGACCTTATTTTTCTCTAATCCATTGTGCCCATATGAGCTCCATTGACGAGTCCCGAGGAACGCATTTACTTAAGCTGCAGGGTCCGATATATACGTATATAAATCTCGTTGCGCCATTGGCAACACCAAAAAAGGCGCAGTGGCGCTTTTGGGATGTCGTCACAGCCATATGGTTAGCTTGGAGACAAGCCGCGCAATCTCCCGTTTACGACCGAAAGGTTGGCCTCTTCATCACGTCTTTGTTTTTGTTTTTTTTTTATAGTATAGTTCGCCTAAAAGATCACAAGGTGTCCAAAAGGACGTTTTCCCCTACACGAGGGCAGACGAAGCTGCAGGGTGTCACTGGTAAGCAATAAGGATGTAAAGGGCGCATGCTACAATCGCCAACTATAGGATAACTATGTTCCCTTGAAGTAGCATATACGATTATGTAACCGTTCAATAGTGCTCAATTACCCGCCGCTGGTGCAGTTGTAACCCAGCCGATATGGCGCATGCGCTGTTGGGCTCGAGATTGTGGGTTCGATTCCGAACGTGAACTCCGGCCGTGGCGGGTGCAATTCGATGGAGGCGATCGAAATAGAAAAAAAAAAAACGTCCTTAAACTTAAATTAAGGACGTTAGGCAACCCCACGGCGATCCAAATTAATCCAGAGTCCACCAATACGGCGCGCCTCGTAAGCAGATGGTGGTTTATTGTACGTAAATCGCCCGAAGTTATTTTAATGAATCGCGACTGCCTGTCTACGAACGCAGAGTGCAAGCTCCTTTCGCAAAGGCATTTGCGTTACGTGAACACACGACGACGAGCCAATGACGAAGCCGGGTAGAATCTCTAAACAAAATTTGAAGGACTGGGAGTCCGTCGAAAAACACCAGGACATAAGGGAACATATATATACAGTAGAACCCGGATATATTGAACCCACATATAGCGAATTATTGTGTAACACGAACAGCAGTAAAATCGCCTTGAAAATCTTTTGTATAAAGTTTTTTATTTTACATATCGAATTACTAGACATGGAACTTTTTCGTGATTACCCTCAGAATCGATATATCCGTGTTCGATTGCAATAAGAAACCGCACCTGATCCGGTTGCAGGAGGTCGTGGTCCCCCCCCCCCCCCCCCAAAAAAAAAAAAGAAGGTATGAGCAACTACAGCGGAGACTGCTATCAGGGCCTGCTGGTGCACTAAGAAGGAGAATTAGAAAAATGTTGTAGAAACTGTTTCATAACACGCAGTTTAGTACATAGGGTTTAAAGAAGGCGCTGCGATCACGCGTTAGAAGTGCACGCGAATGTCTCGCGCTGTCTGGGATAGCGGGAACAAAAATAGCGTATGTAAACGGAGCGCGTTCTAAACGTATCTCTCAGAGTCAGCTCCCTTTTTCTGTCTTCTTTAGGGCGCTTTACTTGATTTATTTGCCCCCGGAACAAAGAACTGAGCGTAGCAAGGCAAGCAAAGCCTCGCCACGGACAAAACGAGGCTGGTAAACACACCGCGCACTGCGTTGCAAGCCTTCAAGATGTCCCCAGAGCCTCACTCCGAGCCTCGTAATGTCTAGCGGTATACGTCCAATACTAGAAACAAGAGTCTTACGGAACGAAACCAGAGAGAAAGAGAGAGAGAGAGGGTCCTAAAACACACGCATGCGGGTATTACGTCGTTGAGAGAGCTAGAAGGGCTGCTAGTAAAACCATCAAAAAGGATGGGGGTTCCCGAATCCTTTCCAGTGACATCAAGCCGCAGCTCCGCCGCACAGCACGATTGCGGGCCCAGCATCTGTACGGCTTGAGCGTAACGGGGCTATTATTCATTTTTTTTTATCCTCGCTATTCAAGTCGTCGCTGTGCCCATTATAGTTCCTCAGGAGCGTTCGCGGTCGTGCGCGCGGTGGCCCGTGCGCCTCCTACACAACCAGTGCCATACAAAGCAGCGGTTTCGTGGATGCAACCTTCATTCTATGGGAGATGCGCAGGCATCGTTCCAGTAGAGGGCGCACTTTGCTCGCTCGCCCGCACAGCCATCCGAGCGGACGAAAATTGTGCCGATTCGGTATCGTGGTTTCTGCAGACACTGCCTGGCGAACGTTGTGCTCCACACCACCGTATAGCACAGTTTGGGTTTGCCACCTACACATCGGCTATATAGATCGCTTGAGTTTAGGCCTCAGCTGTTTTACGAACCCTGGACTTACATCTCAACGCTTGCGGTAACACGGGAAGAAAAAGAATCACCGCCCAAACACTCCGTACAGATGATTAAGCGAAACTTAAACGTGCGGCCCTGGTGTTTATCACTGGGGTAATCCCGACGGCTCAGTAAACGACGTCTTGGTAGGCTGCCGGCTGCCCAGTACGCAGTTTCTGCTTGCGCTCGGCTGCACGAGCCTGTTCTTGTGCCCGGGCTGCAGCATCGACACGGCGTAGGCGGGGCTCGTTCCCGGTTCTGCTCGCGGCGTTGCTGATCGAAAGCTGCCTGCGCCTCAGGAGCACGTATGACGCGTGGCCTGCCCATATCGGAGCCGGAGAGAAACTGCTGCGCGGGCGGTCGGAAGCGACGGAGACAAACGACGTTACTACTAGAACGCCCAATCGCGCGCCTCTTTTTTTTTTTTTTTTTTTTCGCGCATGCGCATAGAGTCGCGCCGGATGAGTTTTCGGCGTACAGGTGACAGACGGGCGGACGAATTGGCTAGCCATATACAGCTTTCACTGTAAAAAAAAAACACAAGAGAATCTGCAGACTTTCAGCTATTGCTACGCTTCTGAATTTTTTTCATGCAACTGCGATATGCTCTCAAAGCGAAGATTAAGCATCTTGTCAAGAAAAAAAAAGCTCATTTGCGATGCACACGACGTCGGTTACCTTAGCTGCAGTTTTGGCTGTTGTGGCTTGCGAAATACATGCAAAGACGACACTTCTCTAAGCCTGCATGGCCCGCGTAACTGCGCAAAACTTACGAAGAGACGAAGGTGCGCTATGGAGAGGTGGTCAGAGGACCGAATTCCCAACCGCTGATTGCCGCATGGTCACGGATTCGAATGCAACTGGCGATATTGGGCAACGTTTTGCTTTTCTTAGCCCTATACGGACTGAGAAGCTGTGGACGGGGAGGCGATGTAGACATCGTCGACGTTAGCGCAAGGACGGACGGGCACAGCAAGGGTAGCTTAAAAAAAAATACAGGCAGAACAAAGCCTCGATGTGTAAGCAAAGCTTTCGTATACTTTTCGAGAACGGTAAACTGGAACACAAAACGGGGTATGTACAATGTGCAGGTCTCTGTTTGCAGATTACAACGTGTCAGTGGTTTCGGAACGTTGCTTGAGTGCGCATAACAAATATTCGCCCAAATATGACAATTATTTTCGCGGGCAGAGAGACGTACGTTACTATTATTATTATTATTATTATTATTATTATTATTATTAGTAGTAGTAGTAGTAGTAGTAGTAGTAGTAGTAGTAGTAGTAGTAGTAGTAGTAGTAGTAGTAGTATGCGGTTTGAAGACACACACAATTAAAAGACAGAAACAGATAGTAAGGAGCCGGCAGGCCACCGGGGGGGAGGGGGGGGCTGCACGCACCGGGAGAGGCACAAAGACTAAAGTAACGACAACCACAACGGATTGAGAACAGCAGCAAAATTAACAGAAGCGAAGCGGCAGTTGAAAACCGCAACTGAGCGTTCAGCACCAACGACTGCTTCAAGATAAAATTCGCGTTCCTCAAAAATTCGCAATACATTTCGATCAAACAGCTACGACTCACCTTCCCTAGCACATGACGTTTCGACGTCATCCCTTCCTAACTCCAATATTACTGCTTCTTTTCTGGATATTTTCTGCATATTTCCTTCATTTTTTTTATCCCGTCATTATATACTTCTCGATTCCTTTCGTTGCACCGCGTATGAGGCTCACGAACGAATGCCGGCGAGCCGGCAGGCACCATGCAAAACAAAAGAAAATCTGCCGAGCCTACGCGGCTGCGTCGTTGAGTCAGCGACGGCGGCCAACATCGGCGCGACACTCGGCCAAAGGCCTGTGCTCGTAAATCAGCGCTCCACACAAAGAGCGTCCAAGTGAGACTAGCGCCATCGTAATAACAATAACGCACTTCGCGAGCACCGGCCACCCGTTGGCGTCACGGTGAACCAAGCGAAGAGGAAGGTGTGCGAACGATGTATGTACAATGCTCTAGCTCACGCAGGCATAAAGCAAGAAGAAGAAAGGGAAAATGTATACGAGACGTTAAAGGGGACGCATATGGTGAGGGGTATAAACGATGACGAAGGACCGTGGGTGGCGGTGGCGCTTCTAATGACAAAGCGCTCGTTAATTATAAGCAGCGGGTGAGACGGGCCCCCAGCCTAATTAGCTACACCTTCCTGGCGCGTTAGCAGAGGAGGGATCGAACGGCTGGTTGCGTTGTAGCAACTCTCGGCGGCGGCGTCGATATCACGTCGAACGACACGCGGGCACTTCGCGAAAAATGCTCGCGGGCTGCTCCGGAAGTTGTTGGCGATGTGCTCTCGACTGGGCGCCGGGGTCACAGCAAGAAGCGGTGGGACACGTCGAGCCGGCGCGGTCGATGAGCGAACCTAAACATTGCAGTAATGTCTTGTCCAGAGTTCGGATAACCGAAAAAAAAAAAGAAAGCACGAACAACCAAGCACGAAGAAAGTAGTGAGGGGAGACGGGGGGCTGAGGGTGCGGAAAGTTGCAGCATGGAAAAAATGCTCGTGCACATAACGGACCCGTGATGTCGCCACTGTGAGCGAGATGAACATGCTGCAAGCCGCCCGCCTAGTCTTTAGCTCGCGTGTATATTGCAGAGTGTATGCATATATTATGCCACCCGTGCAGCCAGTGTTTATGCAACTCTGTAGGGCGACATACTGTTTAACAGACTTCGTCGGATGTATACCATATTCTATGACACCATGAAGGCATTGCCTAACCTTTGTTGTCTTAGGCGGAGTGATAATAATAATAATAATCAATCTTATTGCTTGGTTTCCACGTTTATTCACTCTATGTACCTTATGTACCTATATGTACCTACTTATGTACCTCTATGTACCTATATTCATTAATTCATACGCTGAATCTTGTGCGCATCTTTTCTCTCTTCTATAGCTACACTAACTGACTGAAACCGATGGACAGTCACTGCGCTAGGACATCACTCAGGACATCACTCATTATAAGCGTACAAACAAGGATTACTGTCGTTGCACTGTTGCATGAGGGAGTTCCGTATTGCGCATGCAAAATTAGGGGAATACAAAAGGACGCAAAAAAAACTGCCTGGATCACAAAAGGACGCAATCAGGGCTTGGGACTATGGGTACGCAAAAAAGCTTCAGTGCGCTATTTATAGGACACCACATTATTCACTAATTCCGTAGACCAGCTGCACCCTGAAGCACCTGCGCACGATTCTGGCCATTCCAGCTCCAAAACGTCGCGAATGAACAGTTCTACAAAACGCAACATCAGTACTTGGAGAGTTAGCCGTTGAGCCAGATATGTTGCGTGTGGAGTACGTGTTACGTATGTGCAGCACGCACGCACGCACGCACGCACACACACACACACACACACGCACACGCACACACACACACACACACACACACACGCACACACACACACACACACGCGCGCGCGCGCGAACGAACGAACGAACGAACGAACGAACGAACGAACGCCGTAATGTTGTAGAGAGGAGAAACTCCGCAGACAAAAGGTAACGCTGAAAACTGCACTACGATTGCAACAGGCCACTAACAAAGTACTTCAACAGACAACGGGTAACATCAACGTGTCCGGACGGGACGCGAACAGCTCACGCCGGAAACGAGAGAGAGAGAGAGAGAGAGAGAGAGAGAGAGAGAGAGAATGCAGAAAACGGTGCTGCCTTCTCGGCCGTCCGTCTCCTCCAGAGGTGCATTCGAAACGCAAATACGCGGCCTTCGACACGGAAGGGCCTAACGAACCAGCCGCAATTTGTGTCACCGCGGTCAAGGCACACTAACAAACAGGCGGGGGGAAAAAAACAAAGAAAGAGATGACAAGCGCGCAGCCACAAAAGAACACGCAAACGACGTCACGGCCCGTAGTGGCTCCAGAGGCTAGCGAAACGAGTACACAAAGACCAGGCGGACGGCGAGGTTGCAACGTCAGGCTTAAAAGCGAACACTCCCCATGACGAACAGAAGACTCAGATTCGGAAGTAAATAAAGAAGAAAATGAAATGCAAGGAAATGAAATAGATAAAAGAGTGTGCTGATGAGAGGTGGTGAGCAGCCCGCCGCTCCTCCCGCAGACGTGCCTTTAATCCATTACGTGCACCGCCGAGAAGCAGCAACAAGCCGTATTAGCTAACGAACGCCTCTCCCCGCTAGCTCGCACCCGACAAACCACACATGGTTAACTCCGACATCTTTTCAGTAGTGCATAAGCTGGGCGATGAGTAAGACAAAAACAAGCAGGAAAGAAGGCACGAAAGAAGGAACGACTATCGACGGCCGGAAAGAACTAAACGAACTAAGGCTGTAAGATAAAAATCGGCACGAGCGAATGAACAACTGGGAGGCCGGAAAATAGGCGGGTGAAGCGCAAGCCGCAGACAAATCTGGTCGACCTCAGGGCGAGGAAGAAAACAAGAAAACCTCCAGCGCACGTCTCCCTTTCTCTCTTTTTCTCTCTCACAACTCTGCAAACCCACGGTGATGCTTTTGTTTACTAAGCAAGGGCACGAATATAGCCCGATGCCTTCCTCTCCCCTCGTTTCTCCTCGCCTCCCTTCGTTTTCCCGTTTCCCCCCCCCCCCCCCCCGGTCGAGTCTATATCGCGCCTCATCAGGACCGGAAGAAGGACGTCATAGTCATTTAGTTGCGGTTAAGTTACGCCTGAGTTGTCCAACTCCCGGTGGGGGGCTGCCTTCTATAATGGGACCCCCCGTAAAACGTGCACAACCACCCAGCTGCTCCGCGCTCTGCCTTAATAGGGTTGGGGGCTGCGTTTCAGCAGGGCTACCATGCCTGGTCTCTCTCTCTCTCTTCTTTTTCTTCCTTCTGTTTTTTGCTTGCCGTTATCAGCAGTCAACAATAGCAGCAAGCTATGGCTGGCACTCTTACTCCGTGCTGTAAACGCTATATTTAAATAATATACGAGCGTACGAGTGCAACGAGTCGCCAAATTACAACGCAGTAAATGGAGAGTGAGCGGTGCCGTAACTTTTCTTCAATCAGCTTTCCGCAAAGCGCCAAGCCGCGAGAAAGGTAGTTGCCGGATCATCAAGCGCAGTAACACTGTCGCGCAGTGTGCAGGAAACATTCGCAACGGAGCGCGAACAGTCTGCTTTGGAATGCTACGAGCCTTTCTGCCCTTTCGTCTTAACTTTCTTTTTCTAACCTCTTTTACTTGCTCCTCTTTCATATGCCCTCTGACACATCTTGCAGCCAGCTTCTCTCCTAAGTGCATAAATTTGGGTGTGCCCCAAAAGGAAAAGGGGGGGGGGAGGGAACAAGGAGGGGACGCAGAAACCGAAGAGCAGCACGGTTTCTGCGTTGTTATTCTGTTCAATCCGCACGCTGTTACTTCTGCTTGATGCTGTTCTTCCTATATGAATCCATACCAACTAGACCGATCAACAGTGCTTGTAGTGGTGGTGTTGCAGCAAGCCGGCTTAACCTGACATGCTTGGCCGGCTATTGTTACGCCTGAGAATCCCATTCGTTGTTAGAGAAAGGGTGTGTCACCGGACTAATCAACTCCCTGTCTCGAACAAAACGAGGCAATCAACAACCGCATAACTGATAAGTTGTGTCTCCCAACTGCTTTCACCCAAAATACCGCAAAATGTGCCACGAGAGAAGGGCTGTTCAAGGAACCCTGTACAGGTTGGCCTGGCGGCACTCCCAGCCCGCTATACTGCCGATGCGAAGTAAACGAAACGTCACGTACAGCCTACGTCGCAGACACAGAGCAGTAACAAAACTCGCCGCAACAGGCAACATATACGAACTAATTCAAGTATCTCAATGAGACTAGTGACTCCTGCAGACAGGCTAAATGTGCCTTCGTTGCGCGGGATACGTAGTGTTACGTTTCGCCTACAACGCGCGGTAATGCCGGCGCGGATGCAACGGACGCCGGGGCTTTGTTCAAAGCGGCGGACATTTTGGCCCGTCCGACGCCGCCGCGACGCCTACCCGCCAAGCGTGTCCAGGCGTATTTCAGTGCCACGTGTCTTCGTGTGTGCGTGTGTGTGTGTGTGCCCTCGCTTGTCAAAGCGCGGCAGCCGGGGAGCGGAGTTCCCCGAATGAGGGGCCTGGAGGTCTCTCGGCTCAACCGTTCGCGCCCTCGTGTGGGCGGTTGGCGATGCGTCACTACACTCGGTTCAGCAGGTCTCTCGGCCCGACAGTTCGCGCCGTCGTGGGCTCCTGCTGCGCCGTCCCGTGACCTTCATCCCGTGACCTTCCCTCCTTCCCTTTTGGACCGCGACGCCGGGAGTATAAGAGCAGCTGCCCCCGGACGCCAGAAGAGAGGCTCCGATTTGTACTGTTGAGTTACGTGCTCTCCCGTCTCTCCACTTCGGTCGACCTGACCGGCCGCTCTTTTGCTATGTTAGAATAAACAAGTTGTTCCGTTACCAGTCTTCTCATGCTTTGCCGGGACCTTCGGATGCTTCCAGTGCCCCAGGCCGCCAGGCCAACGCTACCCTTGGGGCTTGCGACCCATTGGCAATAACGGGCGTCAGCACCGAGACCCCAACAACTCGTGCCAGCGGTACGATTACAACATCTGGTTGCCAGCGGTGAGATCGCGACAACGGAGGCCAGCAGCGAAGAGATGCGGTTGACTGTATGCTGAGCAGCACAACGACCATCCGGGAGCAGCGCAACGAGCCCTGTGTGATGACTGGTTGCCTGCAGCGGAACGACTGCGCTGAAGTCTTGGCTGCGAGGTTTGGTGAGTGCGGGACTTTCTTCTTCTGAGTTTTGCCAGGCTTTTGTTAGTGTTAGAAACAGAGCTGGTAATTGTGGTTGTCGTTGCTACCGGGTTAGTTGCGGCAAGACAATAGTAGGCAGTAGAGAAAGCAGCATTCAGAGCAGCCATGGATTTGAAGTCGTTGCGCAAACCGAAATTGCTGGAGCTTGCGAGAGAGTTGGGTCTGGATGTCTCAGACAAACTCAGAAAACCAGAACTGCTAAGGGCTATTCTTGAGTTAGAAGCTGAGGATGACGAGCTGTCGGAATGCCTTGAGACCATTGAGGAGAGGGAGGAACAAAAAGAGAAACAGGAGCGCGAACTTAAAGAACAGCAAGAGAAAGAAAGAGAGCGCGACCGTCAACACGCTTTGGAAATGAAGCGTCTCGAGTTAGAGATGGAACGCGCTCGTAATGGAAGTCAGGCACACGGTGCAGGAGAACGAGTATTGTTCAAAATGACTGACCTGATGCGGCCGTTTAAGCTTGGAGAGGACATTGGTTTGTTCCTGGTTAACTTTGAGCGAACGTGCGAGAAGCAGGGGTTCTCTCGGGAAACGTGGCCACAGCGCTTGCTCACTTTGCTACCCGGCGAGGCGGCCGACGTAGTCGCTCGCTTGGAGAGAGAGGAGGCAGAGGATTTCGACAAAGTGAAATCGAGTCTGCTAAAAAAGTACCGGCTGTCAGCGGAGGCGTTCCGTCGGAAGTTTCGGGAAAATGAGAAAGGCAAAAGTGAGTCATATACAGAGTTTGCGTACAGGCTTATGTCAAACATGCAGGAGTGGCTCAAAGAAGAGAAAGCGTTTGGTGACCATGAGAAAGTTCTGCAGTGTTTCGGGCTAGAACAGTTTTATAGTCGGTTACCTGAGAACGTGCGGTACTGGGTCTTGGATAGGCCAGACGTTAGTACGGTGGCTAGAGCCGCTGAGCTAGCCGAGGAGTTTGTGACGCGTCGGGCTCGCGGAGCTAAGGACGGTCAAAAGGGTGAATTTGGCTCCAAGTTTGAGAGGCCGAAGTTCACACCCATGAGAGCAAAGGGGGACACACGTAGTTCGGATGCGAGTGAAAGCAGTCCGACCGAACGTAAGGAGACGGCGGCAACCGAAGCCGAACGCAGAAAGCGGTTCGAGATGAGGCAAGCGCGCGTTTGTTATACGTGCCAGAAGCCGGGTCACTTTTCGGCGCAGTGTCCAGAAACAAAAACACAAGTCGTGTTTTTGTCTATATGCAGCACTGACGAGAACATGAAGCTTCTCGAGCCTTACATGCGAGACCTCCTCGTGAACGGGAAAGAGCGCCGAGTGCTTCGCGATTCCGCAGCTACAATGGATGTAGTTCACCCCTCTTACGTAGAACCCGATATGTTCACGGGCGAGTGCGCATGGATCAAGCAAGCAGTGGAAGCTCATAGCGTGTGTCTGCCGGTAGCAAAAGTGCTCATTGAAGGACCTTTCGGAGCACTTGAGACGGAGGCCGCAGTGTCATCTATGCTGCCCCTCCAGTACCCGTACCTATTTTCGAACAGGTCCGATCACCTCCTGCGCGAGAAGGGGCTTTTGTTTGGTGAAGCTAGCGTTCAGGCCTTAACCAGATCGAAGGTTCGGGAGCTCGCTGCAAAGGCGGTAGTTGCGGGGCCGACTTTGTTGAACGATGAAAAAGGGTCAGAGGCGCAGCAAGCTGGTATTCAGAGCACGCCCGAACTAAATAAAATTGAGCCTGTAGCGTTAAAGGCAGCAGATACTGGAGAGGAAATTTCCGACACGGGAAAGTTAGAAGAGCTGTCTCCAGATTTGCTCATCGCGCCTACGTCAGACGGACTTAACAGGTTGCTAAAAGTCAGCCGGTCGGCTTTGATAGCCGAGCAAAAGAAGGATGGCAGCCTAGAAAACATACGCTGCATTATCAAGGAAGGTATCGCCAAGAAAAATGCTCGCTTTGTGGAAAGAGGTGGGGTCCTGTACCGGAAGTATCTAGACCGCAGGGGAGTGGAGTTCGATCAGCTGATCGTGCCTCAATGCTATCGTCAGGATCTGTTGCGCTTGTCGCATGGGGGTTCGTGGTCCGGACACCTAGGAGTTAAGAAAACTAAGGACCGTCTCTTGCAGGAGTACTATTGGCCAGGGTGTTTTCGGGACGCAGACCACTTTGTGAAGACATGCGACACCTGTCAGCGGGTGGGCAAGCCAGGGGACAAATCGAGGGCGCCGTTGAAGTTGGTACCTATCATTACGGAGCCTTTTAGACGGCTCGTTATTGATACAGTGGGACCTCTGCCGGTAACAGCCACGGGGTACCGACACATTTTGACTGTGATCTGCCCAGCGACAAAGTTCCCTGAAGCAGTGCCGCTTAAAGAACTCAGCTCAGTTGAGATAGTCAATGCACTACTGTCCATATTTGCGCGAGTTGGTTTTCCTGCAGAAATCCAGTCAGATCAGGGTACAGTGTTTACTAGCGCTTTGACGACAGCCTTTCTCGAAAGGTGCGGGGTAAGGCTGTTACACAGCTCAGTGCACCACCCCCAGTCGAATTCCGTTGAGAAGCTCCACTCCGTCATGAAGCGCGTGTTGAGAGCATTGTGTTTTGAACATCAAACTGACTGGGGGCTGTGTCTGCCTGGAGTGATGTTTGCATTAAGAACCGCGCCGCATGCGGCTACGGGGTTCTCGCCAGCTGAACTGGTGTACGGTCGCTCGCTGCGATCTCCGCTTCGCATGCTTCGAGAATCATGGGAAGGCAGGGGCGACGACCCAGTCGTGGTAGAGTACGTGCTTAAGCTCCTCGAACGCTTAAGAAGGGCACAGGAGTTGTCAGGTGAAGCAATGGCAGAGGCCCAGCAGAGGGCCAAGGTTTATTATGATCGGACAGCCAGGGCCCGTCGTTTTGAGGTGGGCGATGAGGTCATGATATTGCGCACATCGCTAAAGAACAAACTCGACGTGCAGTGGGAGGGCCCAGCACGGATTGTTCAAAAACTGTCGGACGTTAACTACGTGGTAAGTCTGCCAGGAAAGCGGAAAGCACAGCAAGTTTACCACTGTAATCTGCTCAAACCCTATAAGCAACGGGAAGCAGTGGTGTGCATGATGGTAAACGTGCCCGAAGAGCTTCAGGTCGAGCTTCCGGGACTAGGCTCAGTGACGAACAGGAAAGACACCGATCAAGTCATTAGTGACTTAATAAGTAAAGCATCGCTGTCGCCTGAGCAGAAAACAGAACTACACCAGCTCTTACAAGAGTTTCAAGGTCTGTTCTCTGAGAGGCCTGGTAGGACTTCTGTCCTTACTCATGACATAGAACTTACCTCCCCAGAGCCAGTACGATCCAAGGCGTACCGGGTGTCACCCCGCCAGAGCGATATTATGGAGGCTGAGGTAAAGAAAATGCTACAGCTCGGTGTTATTGAAGCGGGTGAGAGTGATTATACCTCCCCTTTGATTTTAGTTGAGGTACCGGGCAAGGAACCTCGTCCTTGCGTCGACTACCGCAGGCTTAATTCCATCACTAAGGATCAAATTTATCCGATCCCTAACATCGAGGAGCGCCTTGAGAGAGTGAGTAGCGCTCAGTTTATTTCCACCCTAGATCTTGTCAGGGGTTATTGGCAGGTTCCACTTACAGAAGAGGCTAGTAGGTATGCGGCGTTCATTTCACCAATGGGGACATTCCGTCCTAAAGTTTTGAGTTTTGGTTTGAAGAACGCGCCATACTGCTTTTCAAGCCTCATGGATAAAGTGTTGCGGGGACAGCAAGAATTCGCTTTACCGTATCTAGACGACGTAGCGATATTCTCCGCATCCTGGCCTGAGCATATGGCGCACTTGCGGGCAGTGCTAACCCGCCTGCGCGATGCGGGCTTGACAGTCAAGGCTCCCAAGTGCCAGTTAGCACAGGCCGAGGTTGTCTACCTCGGACACGTGATTGGTCGGGGTCGTCGCCGCCCCTCTGAAATAAAGGTGGCCGCTGTGCGAGACTTCCCGCAACCGCGTACGAAGACCGATATTCGGTCGTTCTTAGGTGTCGCCGGCTACTATCAGAGGTACATCCCCAGGTACTCTGATATCGCGGCTCCCTTGACGGATGCTCTAAGAAAGACAGAGCCGCAAACAGTCGTCTGGGATGAGACGAAGGAAAGAGCTTTTAGCGCCCTAAAGAGCGCCCTAACAAGCCAGCCTGTGCTACGATCGCCCGACTACACAAAAGGGTTCGTTGTTCAGTGTGATGCTAGTGAGCGAGGCATGGGCGTTGTACTGTGCCAATGGGAAAATGGAGAAGTAGAACACCCCGTCCTGTATGCTAGTCGTAAGCTGACGAGTCGTGAGCAGGCGTATAGCGCCACCGAGAAAGAGTGTGCGTGTATCGTGTGGGCCGTTCAGAAATTGTCATGTTACCTAGCCGGCTCGAGGTTTATCATTGAAACGGATCACTGCCCTCTCCAATGGCTGCAGACCATCTCTCCCAAAAATGGCCGCCTCCTGCGCTGGAGCCTCGCTTTGCAACAATATTCCTTTGAGGTGCGTTACAAAAAGGGGAGTCTCAACGGTAACGCCGATGGCTTAAGTCGAAGCCCCTAACGTGGGAATCAGCCTCAAAATTGCTTGTTACTGATGTTTTTCTTCCTGAGGCAGGATTTTTTTTTAACCTATTGCTTTTGTGTAGTGTTTCAAAGTGATGATGTGCTTTTTAGTGCAATTTTTCCGATTTGTGGACGCGTTCTGAGTGCTGCTAAACTACTGTAAGGAACTAGGCAGCAGTATAAAAGGGGAAAGAGCCTGGCAGGGCTTAGTGAGGGTTGTGCCGTGCTTGCTGACTGAGCGGTTGACTTTCGGCGTAGTTCTAACGCTTGCCGGAAACGAGAACAAAAATGTCAACTCTCCCGAAGTCACTTTGCAGTGTCCTGTGTGAACCTGAACGTGAGAACGAGGCCTTCTCTGTGCGCTGCGCTCAAGAAACGCCCAAGGACGCCCAACTTCGGTTATGAGCATCATCGAGCGACATCCCTCCGGACAGCGGATGCAGTCCCCTGACCATCGGGATCTCCTTCCCCCGGCGGGGCGGTCTGTTACGTTTCGCCTACAACGCGCGGTAATGCCGGCGCGGATGCAACGGACGCCGGGGCTTTGTTCAAAGCGGCGGACATTTTGGCCCGTCCGACGCCGCCGCGACGCCTACCCGCCAAGCGTGTCCAGGCGTGTTTCAGTGCCACGTGTCTTCGTGTGTGCGTGTGTGTGTGTGTGCCCTCGCTTGTCAAAGCGCGGCAGCCGGGGAGCGGAGTTCCCCGAATGAGGGGCCTGGAGGTCTCTCGGCTCAACCGTTCGCGCCGTCGTGTGGGCGGTTGGCGATGCGTCACTACACTCGGTTCAGCAGGTCTCTCGGCCCGACAGTTCGCGCCGTCGTGGGCTCCTGCTGCGCCGTCCCGTGACCTTCATCCCGTGACCTTCCCTCCTTCCCTTTTGGACCGCGACGCCGGGAGTATAAGAGCAGCTGCCCCCGGACGCCAGAAGAGAGGCTCCGATTTGTACTGTTGAGTTACGTGCTCTCCCGTCTCTCCACTTCGGTCGACCTGACCGGCCGCTCTTTTGCTATGTTAGAATAAACAAGTTGTTCCGTTACCAGTCTTCTCATGCTTTGCCGGGACCTTCGGATGCTTCCAGTGCCCCAGGCCGCCAGGCCAACGCTACCCTTGGGGCTTGCGACCCATTGGCAATAACGGGCGTCAGCACCGAGACCCCAACAACTCGTGCCAGCGGTACGATTACAACAGTAGGCAGCGCTAGTGCATGGTCTAAGTACTTGTTGTAGACAAAGGCGTGCTAGATTTCGATGCATGTTCAGCGCGGACATTAGGCCCCCAATTTCTCAAGTGATTAGGCTCAATTAGCAGACTAATTGGGGTATATCATTTGAATGTAGCACGTAGTGCAGAGTGGTCATCTTATCAGTTTATTTTCAATAGAAAAATATCTGTTTTATTATTATTATTATTATTATTATTATTAGCGACATTTAGCCGAACGTATGGTGACGCAAATTGCTCTCGACGCTTCCCCTTCGTCGATTAGGCAGTCTGTGCGTCAGAAACCGTGATCTTTTAATCGCACTTTACGCCGATTACATTTTCGGTATTCCACATAATAAAGGGGCTAAAAAAGCAGAAAGAAAAATGGTTATGATGGTGAATTCGCTGGCACTGTTACTTCGTGTAAATGAAGGTAGCCGACTTTATGCGTAAACCGGGGGCAGGGACCGAACGCCAAGCTATCCCGGAGTTTCTCCCAGTGTCGCCTCTCTTCGAAGCGGCTCTTTCGTAACTTACGAAGAAAAAAAAAAGGGGGGGGGGGCTAAAATAAAGTGAGAGGAAAACCAAAAAACCAGCCAGGATGACAGTGCAGGACTTGGATGACAAGAAAACAAGAGGAAGCCAAATGGAGAGACACAGAGAAAGAGGGGCGGGAGAAAAAAACACACCCTTAATTCGAGGAAACGGGGGTCTATTTGGAAGCGGTACAAATCGGCTGGGCGGAGCAGGTGCCAACTTGCTGACAGCCCAAGTCAGGCCTCCTCCGTTGAGGTATGGCCCAGGAAGCAGCGGTAATGAGGGAGGGCGGGTTGAACGTAAGGATGGCCTGGCGGGCCACGAGAGAAAACGCCACGCGGTTTCGGAAGCGGTGCGGTTGCGCGCCACGTGAGAGACGTTCGCAGGCTTGGATAAGACAAACTACGCGGCTGTCCGACTGGCGACGACACTCCACGTAAGAACGCAGACGAAACAAACGAAGAAAGAAACTACACGTTCATCGCATAAGGCTGCGCCTGAAATGACTCGATGGCAAGTTCAGGTCTGCTTCGTACATGGTATTTCAGACTTACGCGTTCTTGTTCGCCAAGTGCAGCTTCATTCACGGATTAAGATGAGCATTCGTATATTACGCGCCTTGGGGATGCCTCTGCGTTTACTGCGGCGCGGTATTGTGGCGCGGTATTGTGGCGCAATCTAGCAAGCGGTCGGCGAGTGACAGCTGTTGCCTCCAAGCTTTCGGTACACACATTAGCGTGTGTGTTTTTTTTTCATTCTTACCATTATTATAAACATATGATGCACAAAGGGCTTCAGACAAAATAACACGAGGTATTGCAAATACCGGGTGTGACTTGCTATCGCAATTATTATTTTGTGTGATCAGAGATCTCGGAGGCACATATGACACTAGACAGGCTTTGGACAGAAGGGGTTCACGAACGGGCGGGAAGAATAAGTTTAAGTTTCACGTCAATAAGAAACCAAATTAAGTAGAAAGAAAAATAAACACTGATAGCTAGATCGATAGCTGTGAGTTCTAGAAACAAGTGACTCAATGATAGCGCGTGCCATGGGATCTCAATATAGTTTGAGTCCATACGGCCGATTTGCGTCTGCGCCCAAGTTGGGCATATGCGTACCACCACTGACCTTATACTCCTTGGCATTTCAATGTTCTGAAAGTGGCTCAGGCAAGTGACTTAGCGTGATTAAGTTAGGCTTCAGTACGACTGCACATGCACAAGAAGCAGACTATGTCCGGGATTGTCTTTTTTTTTTTGCCTGTGCGTTGTTTAGGACATACTGCATTAGCTACATTACTGCTATAACTGTTGTGACGACGGTCGCACTCTTGGTGCGGGCTCCTAAACCGACTGACGACGAAGCTGACAACAAAGCATATTGCTACACATTAGTGAAACCTTAAGCTGGGCTATTTGATCCTCAACTTCACGAGCAAGGCCAGCAGACAAATCCAGCTTTGTCCCCATCCCTTTTGCGCCTTCTTTGTCCATGTAACTCGTCTGTCTAGCAGTGGTAAATTACATTATACGCACCCTTCAGTGCTCTGGACTCAGACACCGTTCTGCGATGACTACATGGCGACAAATTATGGTATTAAAGGAGATCGCAAAAACAAGAAGTGGCGAGTGACCATTTTGCCAGTACATTGTCGCAACAAAATAAAAAAAAATTCTGCCACGAATTAGGGAACAGCAACATTTAGAGGGAGCAGTGAGGCGGTAAAAGCTTGTCGCGGGGCTGCACTTCTTAAGCTATGAAACTGAAAAAGAAAGAATAGAAAGAAAGACAAACTGTCAAGTACACTGTTATCGCTAAACAAGGGCACCATCGTAAGTCGCGATGCGCGACCCAGCAGAGAACTTAGCTCGGTAGCATGCGGGCGGTTGCAGCAGACGCCTCTCTTGTCTACATTAACAGCAACAAAATATGTGTGCGTGTGCGTGTGTGTCTGTCTGTAGGAGGGGGGATCTACAAGTCCGGAAGAGTCATGATTAGAGTAGACAACACTGCTGACAACTGACGGCGCAAATGGAGGCGTGCGATAAGGAAACACGTGAACGTTGTACACAAGTTTCGAGGGCCAAGCAACTCCCAGGCAAAAAATAAAATAAATAAATAAATACGAGTAACAGAAGACATACGAGAGACAGGGTGAAACAACCCCGACGGAACGGTATATGCACCCGAGCCGCCTGTGAAGGCGTTTTGCATAACAGTGAAGATAGATGAGAGAAAATAAAAAGTATAAGGGTGAAGGAGTCTGCAAGAGCTTTCTCTTGCTTATCACTGCGTCCAGAGAGTAGCAACACGCGAAGCTCACCCCCGAACGAAGCTAGCGAATAGAGGCGGGCGGTGTAAACAAATAGTGGGTGGAGATCGGGGAAGGGGATCGGGATGACGCGTCCTCCGCGAAGGCAGTTGAGCCTGTGCACGCGGCCCACATCGCGAAAGTAAGAAAATATAAAAACGGACGAAAAAAAAAACAAAAAAGAGAACGAGAACGACGTACCGCGAAGTACTTTTTCCAGCACTCTCTCCGCGCGCATTCCGCGAACACCGGAAAGATGATAAGAGGAAAGAAAAGAAAGAAAGGAAAGAAGGGGGGCGGGGGCGACGGAGCTCCTGGAATATATATATACCTGAAGGCTCGGACCACGGGGCGGCGGGAGAACAGGCTGCACGAGAAATAGACACCGGGCGCACGCGTTTTGGAAGGGGAAGTGGCGGAGAGACCCGGAAAAAAATTAAAAAGGCAGGAAGGAAGGAAGCCAGGGTCGTTACAAACCGCGGTCAGCGCCCGGGCGCGAGGAACATCCGTTTCCGGTGGCACACGGCGCTGACGTCATGAGATTCCGTGAAGAACCGGAGCAGCCTAGCTACCCACATGACGCTCCCCTGGTCTATCCGGGGGCAGTTAGGGGCCACCGGCCGGTCATGCCTGTAGGGCACGGGCCGCGAGAAGCACTTATGGCCGGTGTCAACTATACGGTGCAGCGCGCTGGAAGGTAGACCTAGTGATCGCGTCCGGAAGTCGAGAGCGTTGTTTGATATTCTAGTGGAGAAACAAGACGTTGAGCGCAAGAACAGAGCGTATTGTTGTTGTTGTTGTTGTTGTTGTTTTAGAAAAGATAGCGATATATTTTTCGGGGGAGCTTTTACGCACAAAAGCTCGGTGACGGTCCTGATGCGGCCACGTTACACTTGGTGGCAGCAGTGGGGTTAGAACCCACGACTTTGAATAGACGGGTTATAACACGGTGCGTGATTGGCCAGCGCTTCTGTGTTGGTCTATGAGAACAATACACTTTTTTCTAGATGGCGGTACACTTGCACGACTTCAGCCATGACCACGGTGGTAGAATCGGAAAGGTGGCCAAACAGCGCCGCTTCGGCAATGCTCAGAGCGTTTCGAGAGGACTTTTGAGTTACCGCCGCTTTGCGCGAGGTGGCAGCACGGGTAGCCCGGGCCTAAAGAATGTATTCACGGACGTCGTGGGCAGTCAAACTATAGTTTTACATCTCGGCCGTTTGAGAAAGTGCTTCACGTCGTAGCGACATACATTAGTGAGCAGTTAAATGACGCTGAGTAGTTCCCGTCGCTTCACACTGAATGTTAGCTCGGATTTGCAAATGTAGAGTGACTGCAGACGCGTCGCTTACACCGTGGCCGCAACATCACAAGGAAAGCCGCGCGAATCGACACATTTCGAATGGGAACGAGGGTGCCGCCTAGCGCAATAACCTGGGGCCGAATTCGCAAAGCTGTTCCTTCGTGTGTGTTATTTGCCATTGCTCTGCCGCCTTCGCTAACATTACGTCAAACATCCCGATTGGCTGTCATCTGCTCCTAAAAGTACTAGTGTGAAATACTTTTAACAAAGTTTGTAGCGTAACTAGTCCGTACTCCTTTCTTTCATTGTTGTTTCCAACTAAGCGCAAGTTACTCGATGCGAGCGTGTAGGAAGGAAGGAAATCAACTTTATTCAGGTCCTGCAGGCCACGAGAGCTTTGGGCTCTCATGGAGTGGGCGTCTCCCACGACGGAACCGGGAGGTTGAGTTTCCTGGCGGCGTCGTGGACCTGCTGGACGGCCCAGAGTTGGGGAGCGAGTTCTTCGCTCCGGATTGCTTCTTCAAACTTGCGCTTGTCCTGTTCGTAGTTTACGTGAGCTTGCGAGCACGGCCAGAGTAAATGATTGCAGCCGTTCCTAAGATGACGTCACAGTCAGAGCGCATAGTCGCGCTGCTGTACAAAACGGCTTCCCACACCTACGCAATCAATCGTGAGGTCATTGTCTGTTACCGTGCATGACAGCGTTCTGAATTCAGTATCGCGTACGGATATCTGCCTACGGATTCCGCAGTTGCTGTGGTTGTAGTGTGCAGTGTTGTTCGCGCGTTTAGCGCTGCCTGCTTCTGAGAATGTATACTGTGCGGAAACCCTGTTAAACGGAACGCACCAATGTGCAGCTCTCACTTTGCAGGCACTACAGCTGCGAGTGTCGAATGAAACTATACCAATGCACTACGCAGGCATGGTATAATGGTGTCAGTACTACCAGCCAGGAGTGATCTGCTGCAATGCCGGCACATTGTACACTTGTAGGAGGGAAATTTTCGCAGCTGGTCTACACTCATGCGTTCCGCCCTGTATAACGCACTGTGTACCGCCCTGTATCCAACCACAGCTCGAGTTATTGCTCAGATATGAACATCGAGAACAAGCGTACAATGGATACACAAAGAGACGAAAGCACTGTCATCGTCCATGTCCGCTTCGTTTGCCGCCTCCTGGACTTTATGCGCCTGTCCTTGACTCCTTCGTCCGCTTGCTCCTGAAGTTCGCATACCGGTGTGCGTTGCGGTGTTACAACCACCGAAATAAGTTTCATCTATAGCTCGCTTTCGAGGCTCTGCTGAGCTGTGCACCAGTGCACCGTATTAACAAGACGAAATTTATGTGGAGCAGGAGCAACCTTGCGGTGCCCAACCCCGTATACGGTCGTATTCAAAACACACAGAGAAACGCAGCGCATCGGGCCCGTCCCGTCACTGGCGAATTATAGCCTAGACGCGCCGACGACGCCGCTCTCGTGAAGGGAGCGGCCGAAGAAGAAGAAGAAGAAGCAACGGATGGCAGGCGTGGGTCGTCGATTCAGAAAAGCCCACGGAAAGAGAGGATGATGCCAAAATACGCTCCACCTGCGGGCCAGTCAAGTTGCACGCAGCGCGCTGCCAAAGCTGCTGCAGTGCAATAAAGGGACACTCTAACTATCAGCTCTGTGTATGGTCCTGCCCGGCTCTCCAATGCCGAAAGGCAGAGCAGTTAGGCGTAGCGCGTTCCGGACGAGAACAAAAGAATTAAGTGAGAGGAAAGTGTGTCAAATGTGCCGCAGCACACTATATGCGTCTACTGCAAGTAATGGATCACCAAGAAGCTCAAACTGCCACCTTATCAAAAGCAGTACTCCGCTTATAAAACTTGAAGACAAGTAGTTTTCAGCATGCGTACGCGCGACGGATAATGTGCCGCGAAAGATGATGGTGCGCAAGGAGATCTCGCGCCTTCAACTCACACATTTATGCGGGATTGAACTTAAGGACACGTGGTAATACATTTTTCAGCACGCGAATTCGTAACTCCAGAATCTGTTACTTGTGCTGGCAACCACCACAGTATTAGTCACCTTTCTCCGAATGCGCAAGTTTCTTGTCCACGTCGCTCTCCGTTGCATGCCGTCTGCTACTTTCGGGAAACGGTGAAATGAATTGCTGTCCTTCCATCGCGACGACAGGCCCACAAGGGTGCACAGCAAAACTCTTTCAACATCCTTCTTTTCTTCTTCTTCTTCTTCTTCTTCTTCTTCTTCTCCTCCTTCTCCTTCTCCTTCTTCTTCTCCTCCTCCTCCTCCTCCTCCTTCGCGCTTGTGCACGGCGGCATCACGACAGTTTGACAACTACGAGGCAACGCTGCAGCGCACGCTGTCATGTGAGAACCTGCGTCTGAACCTAGATCGGCTAATTCTCGGCGAGTCCGCCAGGGGGCGAGCATCTATTCGGAGTCGCGAATAGACGAAGCAATAATTGCCAATCCACACCGCCAGGCGTACCCCGCCTGTAGCAAGCACCTCGATCAGCCAACCGACCAACCCACGAACTTAACTTTGACTGGCAAAGCATTCTTTCAAAACGCGACGCGGGCAAATATTGGGTGGGAAAGGTCGATTATTACCAGGAAAGAAAAAATAAGAGACGAACTTCCGTTGCTATTTGTGCTTGCTAGCACCTCTATACGACTGGCAAACGTACCACGCCTCAGAGAAGGAGAAACATGTAATAAACTGTACTCAGGAAAGAATGGCGCAAACACACAGGGACGAGAAAGAAAAACACGAGCGAGCGCATGCAGTTAGTTTCCAGCTCTTAGTCGGCAAAGCGCTATACGTTCACTGCTGGATGCAATCTATAAATGTTTCCCTTAACGAACTTCGCGCCCAAAACCGCAGCGCCGACACATCGGCGTGACGTCACTGATTTCAATCGATTCCCCTCCCCCCTTCCCTTATTTTTTTCTCGTATCGAAGTCATATTTTGGCACGGAAAAAAGTTATCGAAGCTGTATATGTTGTGGACTCAGAGTCATGGCTGCTGAGCCAAACAGCCAGGTGAGGTTCTGAGAGACGACGCCAGGCAGACAAGCAGGGAGTAGAGCAACTTTACTGCGGACTCTACGAGCTCGACTTACAAAATAAGATGGTAAGACTCACAAAATTACCGAGCAGAGCGCGCATGCGCACTGCCACCGACGCCGTATTTCTTGGGTATACGCCGTTCGTCAAAAGTGCATTAGAAGCCTAAGGCCTGCGTGATGCTGATTTCTGCAAGAATTATAGTGGGGAGGGGGGAGGAGGACATCGCGCAGTCTCAAGTGACCGTTTCTAAATAAAAAGAAAGAAAGAAACCATACAAACTGTGGTCTCGTAGAACATATATGACATATGCATAACGTCACCATGCACGGTGGGAAAGAGGCACTCGCCCCCACACTGCCATTGGCTACCAAATAGTGAGCTGTATATAGTTCCTTTATACAGTTGCGCAAAGCTCGGGCTCCGACATCGGGCGCCGCGAACCGGAGATCTCTGAGGCCATAGAGCAACGCGCCTACATAGCTTGCCCTTTAACGCGCTCAGAGCACCAGCCACGCGCAGTCGTGCCGTGAACCTCGCGGGCATCGCGGTCTCGCGTGCGCTGCACGCAAGTGACCAGGTCGGCCCTGCCCCCCCTCCCGGCAGCGGCTCGAGCGGGCAATGAATGGGCTCGAAGTCAAGGCTGCTGCAAGCTTGCTGTTGCGGCTCCCACGGCTTTTACAGCGCCAGCACGAGCGCAACATAAAAGCGAGCGCGCTGCTCCGCTCGAGGGATGGGCGGCATATACAAGTCCGCGCGCGCACGCTTGCACCGGGCGAGGCCGCGCAGACAACGAGCAGTTTCTCGCACGTGTTCTTTTCGCGGCCGCATTGCGTTGGGCGCGCTCCGCTCCGCGGCTAGGGCGTGTTTCGCAGAATCGCGCGGCGTAGCGGGACGGCGGAAACGATGCGCTCATACACAGGTCCCGCCCCCGTGACGGCGTCCGTCATCACCTCGTTTCGAAGCACGAATGGATTCGTCTCCCTCTCTCTCGCATAGAGGCGCCGTCTTCGCTCCGCTTCTCTTTCTTACGCTGAACATACGACGCAATACAACCGCCAACTACCCAGTCACCTAGAAAATGCGAATGTAAAATGATAAGATTAAAGTAGTTTATTGGAGGGGGGCGGGAGGGAGGGGAGGAATCAAGGTGCTTTAACGACTCCTGTGGCCCGGAATACGCCCAGACAAACCCCTATTGAGGACCAAGGCGGCGTGTATGTTTGAAAGCTTGAAAACAAAAACAACTTCTATACCTATGCACCCTCTTTCATTGCATATTATAGTACAAATTTTGTACAAACAGAACGAAATCTCAAACGCGCTTCTTCCTCTAGCACTTGACGCCTTATGCGAAGGAGAAAAGCCAATTAACGGGAAGTTCTTGACAAAGTGCTTGTATTTGCCACGTCCCCTAGCGGCCGATCCGAGAACTCAGGCGGCATCTAACACGTGACGTAATAAAAAGTAGCTCTACATACGTTACCGCCTTTGGGTCGGCGGGTATCTGACGTTACGACGCTGTCTACAGAGGCCCTACGTTCCCAAACTGCTTCAAAGCGAGAACAGCGTATATGCGTTCTGCAGGTGTAGTTCACTCGACTCCCACACTACGTATATCCAGGTTCGAATCCCGCAGCCTGTATTCCCAGAACTCTATTCTGAGATATGCAAAGACTTATCAGTGGGCGGACCTCAGATACATAATCTGTGCTTGCCCCAACATAGAGCAGGAGCCAAACAACAGGTGTAAGAACGCCGAGCATGTGGGAGACCGCGCCTTGTTGCAATCTCAGTGCTGACGCCCGTTATTGCAAATGGGTCGCAAGCCCCAAGGGTAGCGTTGGCCTGGCGGCCTGGGGCACAACTGGAAGCATCCGAAGGTCCCGGCAAAGCATGAGTCGACTGGTAACAGAACAACTTGTTTATTCTAACATCGCAAAAGAGCGGCCGGTCAGGTCGACCGAAGTGGAGAGACGGGAGTGCACGTTACTCAACAGAAGAAATCGGAGCCTCTCTCTTGGCGTCGGGGGGCAGCTGCTCTTATACTTTCGCAGTTGAGGGCAAGAAGGAAGGCCTCGTGACGAGGCCACGTGACGGCGGGCACGGACACGCTGAGAGACATGTTGAGACGAGTGTAGTGACGCATCGCCGAGCCGGCGCCGATCAGACCTCCTCGCTTCACACTTGGGGAGCTCCTCTCCCCGGCTGCTGCGCTTTGACAAGCGTGGCACACACACACACACGCACACACGAAGACACGTGGCACTGAAACACGCCTGGATGCGCTTGGCGGGGAGGCTTTGCGGGAGCTCCGAACGGGCCAAAATGTCCGCCGCTTTGAACGAAGCCCCGACGACCGTTGCATCCGCGCCGGCTATACCGCGCGTCGTAGGCGAAACGTAACAGCCTCTAAGCGCAGACAGCGAGGTCGAACTACGAGTCATCAGGTAAGCCGAAGATGCCGCTAGGACCCAAGGGCTCCTATAGTCGCCACCTAAGGGAGGGGAGATAAACTTTTCTGACGCTTGCAGTTTTCATTAAAAGTAGATTCAGCATCATCTAGAATTGTTCGTAAAAACTGCCGACATTTAATCGTGATGTCCGATATGTTAGCGAAGGCGGTCAGCCGACAGGAAACCCGAACGCAATTCCACTTGGGAGAATGCGGCGCCTCAATGCTTTCAAGGACGACAGACGCGATGTCCACTCAACACCGAGAACGCGCCCACAAAAGGACTGATTTTGCCTTGTATGCAGGGAATGTCAGCGCAACACTGTGAAACAAGCACAAAATAGACAAAGACAAGCGCTATATATACTAAAAAGTCTCTATTACAACACGCATGTCAACACTTTCCGTGTGCGAACCTATGCAAAACACACCGCAACTTACATTAAGAGCGTATAAGAAAACGTGACAACGTTTTTCTGTGAGCAGAAGACCCCTTCCGTCGAATTGTCAAGCCTTCTGCTCAGTCGCCATCTCGTTTGGACATCAAAGTAGCCTGCCTCGTTTTGGACTTCGATGCTGTCTACGCGTAGCCGTATATTTTACCGGCTTCGTCAGAATAGGAACGAGAATTAAGATTCGCCGTGCTGCCCGCTTATCCGTCTAATCTAGCCGTCCATACGGCGAGTCCTGGAAGACAGCCATGATCCCAACACGTGCGTCTGGTCTACATGAGTTTCGTACAAAAGGAAAAAAAAATTACGCTAGCATAACGTATAGACCACCTATACTGATGTCGCTGTACCACCGTGCTCCTTTCAAAGTGTTTCTGACGACAGGAGCCTGCGCAACCGAATGAAAAGTGGTCGCGCGGCGAACGTCAACGAAGCTGATCAGGGACATGTAAAGCTGAACGTGCACATCTATCTCCCGACTGGACTGGACCACCAGCAGGTGCAGATCCAAACACACTACCACCCTGCTCGATGAGACGCCGTTATCTCTTGGGCATACCGAGTCGCATCGACACCTCGGCGTCAACAACAGCTGCATGCAGCGGCGACAACGCAGAGACGCCAACACCAGTTATGGGAGAGCAAAGATTTAAAAAAAAAGAAAGAAAAAAAAATGAGTACGAGATTCGGAACACTGCAAGATTTCTCGCGCTGATTATCGCGAAGTTGAGAACAGGTCCACAATGGCGACTGAGCCGTCCTCGACCATGGGAACTCATATATCGAGGCGTAAATATCTCGGTCATCACACACCGTAGAGCGAACAGGGGAAGAAAGAAACAAAAGAAGCAAGAATTCAGAGAGAGAGAGAGAGCGTCGGCATTCCCCAGAGAACTCACGTTACCCGTACAAGCTGCGCGGCTTCCTCCCAGAGATTGCATCGCTCCAAAAACGCGGCGCGAGTCCTTTCAACAAAAGTCGTGAGTAAAAAAAAAATAAAAAAATAAACACGAAAGAAATCGACGCACGCTGAAAAGTTTTCTTCATGCTTTTACCTTTTATTCCCGGCTGCACCGGGAACGACGAACAGATCCAAGAACAGAAGCAGCAGCAGAAGCGGTGAGTTAGGCCAGTCTTAAATTCTTTCCTGGAGTCCCAGCGCAAGCTCCAAGAAATGACAGAACGAAAATAAAAATAAAACGCCCTAGAAACAGGGCAGACGGGCGCATCTCTCCGGCTTGCTACCAAACAGAAGCGAGCGTCGGCACCGGCCCCAGAGACGAACAGCCGCAATTTTAATCTCCCGAAGCAGGGAGCAGAAGGCGGGAGAGGGGATCACGGTAGCAGACGACAACGCTTGTACCGCGGTCCTCGCTGGAGACGTTCATCCTACGCGTATGTACACTACATACATCCTAGAGGTGTGCGCCGAGGAACCGCGGGCGTCGGTTCCACTGATTTGAACGGATAAGCCAGAGACGGAGAGCGTATACCTTTCCAACTTTCTCCAGTTTCCGAAGTTACGACACATCTCCCTCGTCCCTTCAACCACCCTTTCCTACTGCTCCCAGGCGTCCCTGCTTATCCGGTGCAGTATGTATAGCATACGGCGCGGTGCCCCTTCTGTATCTCGTATACTGTACTAGGCCTCACTAGTTGCGCGCAGTGCAGCGCAAGCTGTAGGGCTCATGCTCAGGCAATCGGTAACGGGAGCCGCTTACATGTTCCAAGGGCTCGCGCAGTGCAGCGCAAGCTGTAGGGCTCATGCTCAGGCAATCGGTAACGGGAGCCGCTTACATGTTCCAAGGGCTCACCCAATGTGCGCTATTAACGCTTTCGTGAATCTCCCCCCTTCGGTCTGTGTGACGCTTTCGTGATCTGAAAGCTTCTACTGCACTGCACGGAATTACGGTAGGGCGAAGGACGACAGCCCCCCTCCCTCGTCGCTTCTCGCGCAGTCGTGCGCCTGAAACCTGGCGAGAATCGGTGCATCCGCCGCGGTCCCAAGAAAGAAAGGGGGAATAGACGGCCGGCACGATGCTTCTTACGAATCTCGGCGAAGCATCGCGTTTCTCGGGTGTACATAGAGCACAAAAAACCTGAAGCGTGATGGAAACCACTGCGCGCTCCTAGCGTGCAGTCAGAATAGACGAAAGAAAAGACTGGAGAAATGAGAGAGAGAGAGAGAGAGAGAGAGAGAGAGAGAGAGAGAGAGAGAGAGAGAGAGAGAGAGAGAGAGAGAGTACTAAGACGAAACAGAATGGAGGCACGAGGGGTAACATGCCGAAACACTACAGGCTTTCAGGTAGAGGTATATACATGCAGACGACCCACATACGGTTCTTTAAAGCGAAACATTCTTTGCTAACCCTACTGGACTTTCCTGACAGTGGCTGCTGGGTACTCCTGCTGTCCTGCGAGCAGGTCCCACTTAAAAAAAGAATGAATTACGCGCCTGATAGCGGGTTCGAAGCCCAATCCCCAAGCAGAGCAGCCCCTATGCTCTAACCATTACACTACATAGGCCACAATTGTACGTATACACTTCTATCCTGCCGACTACAACTAGAGCTCTGTTCGGAGCGTGCTGTCATGTGACCCAGCACGGGTGCGCGAGAGAGCCTGCGAGCGCTAGTTTCCTTTACGCAAATGACGCAGGAAAGAAATGAGCAAACTTATAACATTTGCCTAACCGCTTCGCGAAAGTATCATTTCACAGAGACTGCAAAATGTGCGTTGGGTCTACATAATTTTCTATTTTTTACCGCTTTTTTAGCAGCAGCAGATTCTGAAAGTTATAGCAATATGAATCACGGTAAACTTATCAGCAGCAACCATTTGAGTGCTGAGGCGCCGTATTCACAAGAAGCGCGTGTACGCTGGAATTGATCGTAAGAAGAAATGCGAGCCAATCCTGATGCTGGACATGTTATTAGCACGAGAGACTGGCCAATCAGCAATATCTTACGAACAAAAAATATTTGCGAAGTCAATGAATTCAGCTCCGTGACTGGCAGCCTCTTAGATATGGAGTAATATGCACTGTCATGTGTGTATATATAACCAAGTTACGTTAATTAGCTTTATAGTTGTCAATCTTCGGTGGCTAAATCAAATGAGCAATTTGGAGTCCGTCCTCAACGTCATCTATCTGAGCGACCGCATTTCGAATAAATCGGCCTTGCAAGAGTTACAGGCGAACAAACAAATACTTCATATTCGAAGGCGGGCTGAAAGCGCAACTGACTTGGAAGGCGAGCGCCTATATGACGTCGGTCTCCACTGCCACTGCGCATCGTTATGCTGACACACCGTCACCACTGGCACGCGGTCACGTGAGCAAGTGCCTCCTTCTCTTGACGCAATATCACTCCACGGTGTCGGAAGAACACGTACAATAGGTCAAAAATAAAACAAAATTGTTAACAAGCGCAAAAAATTCGTCTTAGTCAGAGAATACGTTTCGATTGCTTCAAGTATAAATTCCAAGATGGAGAGAGAGAGACACACAGAGAGAGAGAGAGAGAATGAGAGAGTAGAAAGTTTGAAAAAAAGAACGGAAATCCACCAGGGGCTTTACATGGAACATAAGTGTCTTAAATATGAGGCATGCAGTCCGAATGAATTTTGGCTACCTGGAGACTTTCTTCTTCTTCTTTTTTTTTTTAACGAGCACCCAATGCGTGGCATACAAGCGTTTTTCCATTCCGTCTCCATAGGCACGTAGCCGCCGCGGCCGCGAATGAACCAGCAACCTCGAGCTCAACAGCGCCACGCCACGGCCACTGCGGCGGCAGGTAAAGCAACTCGTTCACCTTTATCAACAGACGTCCACGGAGATTACTTCTGTATACAAGTAAATTGGTTTACTTTTAGCAGAAAATAAGTTACTATAGTAACAGTTTCATTATAAATTGGTCCTATTAAGTTCTCGCAAATGCAACATCGCTCACGTATCAAAAACGCTACCATATGCTATGACTTGTAAAGGCCAACAGCAACAAAGTATCATTTAGGCTAAATTTGGCTAAATTTAGACTAGCATTTAGGCTAAATTTGAGATTGCTAAAGCAATCTCGGCAAAGCCGCAGGGCTGGTAATTCCATAGTTTTTGGGTTAGCAGTCCTTAAACGACACCTAAGCAGACGACGCGTTCACCTGGTGGTTGTCACTATGACGCAAATCACACCTGCCCGCCGCCTCCGAGATTATTTTCAGGGCGCCGCCTTATCTCGGAGGTCATGCCGAGAAGTCATGCGTCACTTTTGGCGAGAGGTAATGGTGGCGCTTTTTTTGTTTTTTTTAATCTCAGTGCCAGCATCAAAAACGACTATTCTTGCGTGCTTTCCGTGAGGCTACCACTCGTAATTAAAATATAAAATTTTGCACAGAGGCTCCTTTTCGTTTATAATATCGTAAATTATGGGCTTTTTGCGCGGTCCAATGTTCTGTTGCAGTTGGCCTTTAGGTTTCCCGCGCGTGACTAATGATTGTGAAACATCAAACTCGGCGTAGCACATGTGATACAATTACAAGTTCAACGTATATACAAAATTCAAAGAACGCGACCATTTCGTTCTTTCCGTCCACGTGAACGTGCACTCCGTCTGAGCTGCGAACTGATCGAGCTCGCTGATTCTCGCTTGCAAATAAGTATTCAAAGTCATAGCATGCATAAAGCCAATGATACAGCGCCCGCGGCGAGTCGTGTAGATTCAGATCGAATCGTAGCTTCATTTTTTTTTTTAGTAGGTCTTATTCATATAGCTTTAGTATTACCTCTTAAGCGCTGACTGAACTACACCTAAAAAGAAAACGGGAAGCAAAAAAAAAAAAAGAAACGGTAATAGAAGTAAGACGATACGAGTATTCGTACCCTGCACTATATAGCTGAAGACAAGTGACGCTTGTAGCATGTGATAACCAGAGAACCGCATGCATTCAAATTCCCGTCAAACCTCCTTCATGCATCTAGCTCAGGTCAAAACTTCGAACTCTCGCACCTAGCCAGCTTTGCTAGAAAAATACAAACACATCCGCGGTAAACAAAACAAACGCGACGCTGAGCCAATGCCTAAATAATGCAGACTTGAGACTAAGATCATCGGAAGCACGTTTTACAACTCTCGCCTCTGTCCGTTTACGAAGCCGGAAACTTTCTTTTCTCCTTTCCGATACAGAGGGGCGTATACAAGAACACGCTCCTTCTAGCCGAATCCCACGGGAAGTGGGCCAGCAAAAACTTTCGGCACCCCTAAAAAAAATGGGTCATTTCTGCAATGTTTTCTTCTTTCTTCGCCTCTGGTGCTACGAGTACCCTCGGCCGAGTCAGTTTCCTTGCCAAGCGCGGTGGATAAACTATACACGCAGCAAGGTCGACGGAAGGACGCACGTCTCTCGCAGCACACAGCGAACCGGAGCAGCAGCAGCAGTAGCGGTCGCTGAGAAAGCGGGTTACAAACTCGGCGCAGAGAACACGGCGTGGACATTTACGGCTTGGTCCAGCAGGCACCGCGGGCCCCGGTGCGTTACCTCTAGAGCGGCGACGATCTCCGTGAACGCCGCTTCTCACGAACGCGCCGTCGAAGGGCCGCCGGGCGTAGGAGCAACACCCCCCCTCCTCTCCCTCTACCGAGCGTCGAATAAGATAACACCGTTAACCACGTTTGGAACCCTCGTTTAACGAGGCGAAAGCACACGGACGCAGACAGAGAGAGAGAGAGAGAGAGAGAGAGAGAGAGAGAGAGAGAGACGCGGTTTAGGGCCCACGTATAAACTCTGAAGGAACGCAAGAACGCGTATACAAGAAGAAAATAGTCGATGAGACTACACCGCGATACTACTGCTGGATGTACAGGTGGAAGAGGTGGAAGCAATCAGCTCGGCCGAAAGTGGAAAAAAAGAATAGTTCCCCCTCCCCCTTTTTTTTTCTCTTTTTTGCGAGGACGCAGTGCAAGGAAGCGCGCTTCGCTCCTGCCGGGTGGGATCTCTCTCTCAGCTCCTTCGATCGCGAAATATGCCGGAGAATCAGGTCGTTAAAGGCGCTCGCTGGGCTACCAGGGCCCGGTCGGCCGGTACGAGGAGGTTTACACGGTCGACGAAAAGAAGATATATATAGTCGTCTGAACGCGTTGCTCTTTTATATAATCCCACCAACACCATCACCACGCTCCCATATACATACACAGGAGACGATGTAAGTTGGGCGAGAGAGCAATCGACGACGTCACTCGAATCTCGCACCCACAAAACGGCGCCTGTGGCGTGCACATTAAATGCACGCGAACGGAAACACACCGCCGTGCAGTGTGAGTTTCAGCAGCGGCCGGCAGGAGGCGCGGTGTATGAGGAGCGTAACGATAACAAGCGAAGCGAATTGGGAAGTGCGCGGGCAGGAAGGAGAAAGGGGCGTTGAGGGAGCGACGTTGTTGTTCCGCGAGAGGCTATATTATAGGGCGAGGGCGTGATCGCGCCGAGTGCAAGGCACGGTATCGACGAAATACGAAGGCGAACGCGGCAAACTTGAAAAAAAGAAAGAAACAAAGAAAAAAAGGACAAACTATATGCTACATTAGGACCGAAGTTGGGATGAAAAAAGAAAAGGAAAAGTCTCAGTTTCGCAGAAAAAGCGTAGCATCGATGGCGATAGCAAATTAGTAGACAGCTGCACGAAGTAAAGGTAGCATAGATTTATAAGGCCGTGTAACCAGGTAAACGTTCGCTTACTAACTAAATGAACAAGCATGACATCACAAGCAAACATGAACGTGCACATGTCCCACGATGACCGCGCGCACTCGCTGTCAAAACGCTGGAGCGAAGAAGCGCGGCAGCAGCAGGGAGCGAACTGATCTTCGTGCTGCCGTTCGCTTCGACGCGAGCTAAGCGGCGAGAACATAGCTCACACGAAGCTATCAGCGCTCGGCGCACTCCTGAAAGCGATCTGCGATGCGGACAGATAGGCACGCGGGGCCGCGCCATATGCAGCCGCCGCCAGAGTAGAATGCCCCCCCTCTCCCTCCCCGCTTTTCGGTGCCTTGCGAGCAAAAGGAAGACGGCGCGCTACCTCCCCACTTTCCTCCCTTGCGCGCGTGTGATGGCGACGTCGACGAGGACGTCGGAAATGCACCTGCAGTGTCCGTGTAACTGCTATCGCAATGAAATGGGAATGCAGACGGTGAAAGCGGGAAATGAACGGAGTGGTAGACGCTTCATATGAGTGTGTTAGCATGTCGATACCGTTATCGACGTCATGTGCTCCGTTTGGAGGAAGCTGTAATGGCAACGTCATGCTAAAAAAGAAATATACAGATCGAACGTACATCTTAGAGTCTATGTAAAGCGAAGGTTAGCATACCGTTACGGTTACTGACTGCGTGTGCTCCGTTTGAAGGAAGCTGTAGAGGTAACGGCACAACGGTAACGCCATACTAAAAAAAATGTACAGATGCAACGCACATGCTGGAATCTACATGAAGCGAAGCTTCAGTCATGTGGTGTGTATTAAATTCGATACAACTAAACGGCGATGCGCACTATTGTGTTTACTATCATCCTGTGCAGCGCGCAACCTCATTAAATGTTTGTGTTTATCCACCACGAAGGTCAAAACTTTAATCTGATGCATTTTTTTTTTTAGTTTTTCGCACAACACCGCTCACAAACTACGCCTACATGAAAACACCATATCAGGCGGATGCTCAGGGCGAGACATCCACGTAGCGATGTCACCAGGGCGAAAGCGGCGTATTATGCCTGAGGAAGGAAGAATGGCGATGACGGGTGTGTGCGCAGAAAAGTAGCACACATATTGAGATACACTTAAGGATTCCGAAGCACATTTGTAACAATGGTACATGCCCATTCTGAAGGTTTGGCCAAGAATGGGAACACACCCAGAGGCATATATCGAATGGCTCAATAGAGAAAATAGAGTATATCAATGAATCCCTTGAAAATAATGCGCTACTCTACTAAGATGTCGGTGTGCTCTAGAGATGTACTTCTGAGGCCGAAATTATAGGTTCAGGTTTTATGTAAGAATACTTTTATTATTATTATTATTATTATTATTATTATTATTATTATTATTATTATGCGAAAGAGAGGTGCGCTTATTGCAACTACGTACTAGACCAGCATGCAGGGGTTATACAAGTTCGTTTGCTGGTACTTAATTGCACTCGGCGCATACGTAACCTTCATGTACGTAAATTCACAAATACAGTCAAACCCCGTTATAACGAAGCGAGCTATAACGAAATAATGGAGATAACGAAGAAGGTGGAAATTGTCGTCGGAATCACCATACAGATTCATATTCTAGTACATGCAATAATAGATATAACGAAGTAATCAACATAATGGAGTCATTCTCACTCCCCTTTCAACTTCATTATAAAGGGGTTTTAATGTATATCCACCGAGATACCGACCGACCCAGCAGCAGCAGTATAGCATCAGCCACGCCAAACCTGGGAGTGTATGCGGAGTGAGCATCTTTTATTACTTCAATCACACTTTCAAGAGACCGATTGGTATGCCACTCTATAAAAAGACACAACAATGATGATTTTAGGTGCACATCATGATAAATCAAGTATATGGATATGATTCAACGAACATTGGTTAGATTGTGTAGGAAATACAGAGAAACAAGCTATATGTTGGCAAAAGCTTGCTTAGTTCTACCACGATGCAAACAGAAATCAGTACACAGCAAATTATGTCTCGTGCAGAACCCTCAATGTCCGAGGTGTCCTTGTTTGAACCACATGTACGACGGAAATGAATTCACGTTCCGTTCCAGAAACGAACGCGCGTTGTGCAACTTTTAGAATATCTAATTGGCTAATTTAATACAAAGCAGTCTAACACGGAACCTTTCGTGGTGTGTATTAGGTTCGAGACTGGACGAGAACGCTTTTCAGTGGACGCCAGTAAAACATCTTACCAAATCGTTCTACTAAACCCCTAGGAGAAGCACATGGACAACTGTCTAGGAGGATAAAAGAATAACATTAAATGTTTTGTTAACTCAAATATTCCACAGGAACACATGCCCGAGCCCGCAATGTCCGGTTTAGACACGAGGTGATTAATGATCCGCACCGTTACCCATCTCGGAAAGCAAGACGTGTCTGCGAGTCCGACGAGAAGAATAAAAACGTGTTCGAGCAAAAAATAAATATTAGTAATTAAAAAAAAAACTAAAGGGTACACATATGCTTGCTTGCGGGCTCGTTTTATTTATCTCTTGGGTTACGAACATTTCTCAACGCGAGATCAGAGAGAATACCGCCGACAGGAGTATACGTGCACTGATTTTGATTCGTCGAGCGATAAGCCGCACCTGATGCGTCACACAACATCCTACCTAGAAGTTGCTCAGGCACAGGGCTTCTTCGGCTGAAGACAAAACGCAAGGCGGTATTCCCCCCCCCCCCCCCTTCCCACCCGTCTAGACTGTCCCGCAGCTGCTGCCCTAAGAGTCATCGCGCACATTCAATTTATTATCCGGACGTATAAATGCCCCGCAGGTAGGTGAAGTCACCTCCACCTTCCAGTAAGAAAGTTGAGAAAGAATAAACGACGATTTCAAAAAAGAAAGAAAGAAAGAAAGAAAGTCCACACCTCGCTACTTTCTATCTCCGATGCAATCGTTTCGCGCTCGCAACCCTCCCGGGCCGCCACGCGATCGAGCGATGTTGGCACCAAGGCAATGCAGCCAGCTGCTCTATACTACATATGGCGCCCGCAACTTCTATCTGAAGTTCTCATCGAACAGAGGCGCGCCGAGTTCTCGAAGTTGCGTGTCGGTTATACACTATGCTTCATCCAGTTGCAGAAAGCTTGCGGTCGGAAAAAGCAAAGACGGGTTCGCGTAAGTATAAGTGCAATACCTAGCGAAAGCGCACAGAAAGGGGCGTCCTCCTAGAGTATACGGGAGAGGCAAAAAAAGAAGGGTGGGGGAGAGATAGAGGGAGAGAAAAAGAGAAAGCAGTGCAAGTTAGTACCTGTTCGGCACAAAGCATGCGCGATTCTAGCGCATGTCTTGCGACCACGTTCTTGCAGCAGCACCAGAGAGAGAGAGAGAGGAAAGGCAAGGAGGTTAACCAGAGGCGAGTTGCGGTTTGCTACTCTGCACCGGGGTGGGCGATATAAGGGTTAGAAATATAGCAAAAAGAGGGAGGGAGAAAATAACCAACACTCCATTGCAGTTAGTGTGAAGGGCACGCAAACATTCTTCTTCATTTCTTTCTTTCTTTATTTTCTTTCTTTCTTTTTTATATAATCAAGATGTGCTCAGCTCATTCGTGGGCGCATTACAGTGTAATGGAAAACGATCCCGGCTGAGTGTACACGCGACAGTCAGTGTTGATAACGATTTTTTTTTCTTCACAAGGCCACCACCATTACGAACTGGCGGCCTAGTTGGTTACACCTACATGTCTATTGGATCACAGCGCACGATAAACCGAAAGGGACTGAAAAAGTAAAGACGCCCCAAATCACCAACCATGTCGCGGTTCAAGCCACTCTAGTTTGGACGAAACGCGGGTAAACAATGATGATGATGATCACTTGTTCGAATTTATTTTCAGTTTCTTTTTTGTATGTTTTCGTACATATATATATATATATATATATATATATATATGCTGTACTCTGACGAAGGTCCACCAGCCGAAAACGTTTACTAAATAAGTCTTCCAAAAAGTGTTCGTCGCCTCTTTCCTGCGTGTGTATATATATATATATATATATATGCTGTACTCTGACGAAGGTCCACCAGCCGAAAACGTTTACTAAATAAGTCTTCCAAAAAGTGTTCGTCGCCTCTTTCCTGCGTGTGTATATATATATATATATATATATATATATATATATATATATATATATATATATATATATATATATATATATATATATATATATAGCCGGTTTATGCTGGCTAACCTCTATATGTCTTCCCCTATCTTTCTCTAGAAGGAGCGACAAATGTATACGCGCATATATCCACCTTGGGATGAAATTGGGGCGAGGCATATAATTTATGTGCTTACCTAATATCTCCGAGCAGTTTTAGCGGGATCATTTGCTGGGCCATTTACCTCACTAGAAAAGTCAGTAAAAGACATCCGCCAAGTTTAGCAACTTTTTCGCTAAGTTGCTGACACTGGTACCAATCAGTTGAATGCGCTGTCCAGTAATTAAGACGCACATTTCCTGACGCACTGCTTCTTTGTCTGCTTTAAGCTGTGCGGTTGTCATCAATTCCAACTTCGCGTAAATACCGAAATACCGATAAGGTGGGCGCTCCATGTCGATTTTGTAGCTTCTTTAGAAAACAAAAAGGAAGACGATGACGTCAGGACACCGGTTAAGTGAGAGCACAACGTAAACGGACGACAAAGAAAATGACAACGCAGTTTGACTTCAGTAGATGGTTCTACGATGCCAAAGTGGCGCACGTGTACAGTGAAATGACGCTATAACGAAACGGCATATAACAAATAAAATGCCCCTTGAAATCCCCACATAGATCCGAAGTGCAGTGCATGCAATAGTGAATGTAACGAAGCAATGTATATAACGACGAAATTCTGGCTCCCGCTTCAACTTCGTTATAACGAGGTTTTACTGTACAAGCCATGGGCGAAGCCGCAATGGTAGGGCTCTGAATCATTTTCGGCCACACCGATTTCCGTTAAGTGTCATCGAAATCTCATTATACACCAGAGCTTCGGCGCTGCGGTTGCTAATCGAACCTGCAACGTCGCTCACCAAAACAGCTAGCACAGAGAGTCATCGCCACTGAGCCAACTTGACTGCCAAGTCATAGAACTATAAGGTCGACATCACACGCTAAATAGACATCTTGAGATCCCAAACGCCAAGCAGGGCGCGGCATCATCATAATCATTATCTTGACATCTCTAACTCGCTTCCCTTCCATCGCGCTTCGTTCGGCGCATAGAAAGGAGAGGCGTTCCGCGCAGCTGTTGCTTGAGCACTTCAAACACGCAAACGGCGTTCAGTGGAGGCAGGGGAGGGTCGCGAGTCAAGAGAGCTCGCAGGGAACGACTCCTGGGCGAACGATCAAGTAAACCCGCGGCGCCGGTTGGGGCTGCATCGCGCTCGCCGCTTAACCCGAACGGGGGGCGAAATCGAAACGACTTCTTTACTCGAAGAGGCGGGCGCGGCTGGGTGGGTGGGTAGAAGTCACCGAAAGATGACGCCAACGTCGTCGTAACGCACCCCTGGCTACCCTTTCTCTCTCTCTCTCTCTGTCTCCCCATATGTTCACTCTCTCTTCATTCTTCCGCATCGAGTCTGCTGCCATGGTAATACTGGCTCGCCTCGCGTACATGCCTTCGCATCGTGCTATAAGAAAGCACGGTAGCAGAGCGTACTGCATATAGGGTTCGCGTCCCTCCCGCCTTCCCTTCCCCTTCCCTTCGTCGCCGCATATCCGCGACCCGGAGTCCGAATGGCGTCCCTCCCCCAGCCACCACCACCGCCACCTAACGCTCGAGCGACGTACGCCTGCCGCGTCGTTTCCGTGTTCCGACCGATAGCCCGGACCGCTTTATTTACGCTGTCGGGCGGCCGCGCCGCCGGTCGGGCAGCCATCCTACACGACCCCCTTTCCCTCTCACTCTCTGTCTCAAATTTCTGATGTGTGTGCGTGTGCATTGCACGCCAGTTCATGCGAGCACGAACGCCGTTCGGCGGCGCGCTTCATTCTGAACGAAGAAGCCGAAAAAAGAAATAAGTAGAACGACTTCTTCACTCCAAGGCATCGTAAACTTGTACCGCTCGCGTGGACCGAGCGAGAGAGAGAGAGAGAGCTTTTCTTTTTTTTTTTTTGCCACGAGCAGTTAAACCCCCTCCTTCGAATTGCATTTCTTCATCCCTGTTTAGATAGACAAGAAAACATCGCGAGAGGAGGTGGCATGGGGGGAGGGAGAGGGGAGGCAGAAGTTGAACTGGTTCGAAAGGATTCGCAACGGTGCTTCGTGGGTGAAGTCAGTCGAGAAATTGGAAAAGCGCGCGAGCGTCGTTGGCGAAGTAAGAGAGAGAGAGAGAGCAGAACGAGCGGACTCTCGGAGAAGGGACCGCATCTTGGCCGGACGAGACGAGGCCAGTGGTCATTACGCGTGCCGAACATCCTCACCTTCTTCTTCCTCCTCCTCCTCCTCCTCGTGCGCATCCGTCGTTTTTCGGACGAGTCCCGAGTCCCAACCCCGTTTTTCAGCTATATAGCTGCCCTGCCCATAATACCACTGCGTGTAGGCCCGCGCACCAAGACATTTTCGGAACGGAATGGCTCCTCCTTCGATGCGGTGTTCTCGGTCGTGTAGGAAAAACAATAACAACATCGACAAAAAGAAAAGGGCGGTAAAGAAAACGTGGACCAATGACGCCGGAGGAAGACAGTTATGTTGGCCCACTTTCCACAAAGCGTTATAAAAAGGGGGACGGCACACCACGCCGAATGAGGCGGCTCAATGGCGGACCGAAGTTACGTGTGTGTGCCCCGAATGCCTAGGCGATTGATTTACTCGGCGCAAAATAGAGCCTCAAGCTGGGGAAACTACAGGAGAACAGCACTTTCGGGGTGTTTGGACAATCGGGAAGAACCTAAAATGCATAAGATATATATGCTGTGTGTACGGGTCAGATGGAGCACGATTACAGTGAACTGCACCACGAAAAGGTTAATTACGCCGCCTGTATACTATTCATGAGCGAAACCGAACGGAACGCAATGAACCCAGACTGAGAGCGCGTTGCGGTTAAAAGCTATGGCATTTCTTCTTGGTACAAATGCAGCTCTCAAAGGCACGACTAAGGGAGGAAAAGAAAGAGAAACGAAGAAAAGAAAAGAAAGCAGACTATGTAAGCCAGAACCGAAAACTAAGGACTTAGCGTGCGAGATGCCTTCATCGCCGCCCCACGTAAGAACGCGGTAGAAACACGAAATTTAGCGTACAGAGCTGGCGAGTTCCTCTGAATTCGCTGGAAAGAAAGAAAAAGAAAGAACCAAGATTACACGAAGGCGCAAGAACAGCGCAATTAAGACGAGTTTCAGACCATCTAGGAAAAAGAAATAAGAAGACGATAAAGAAAATAAAACAGAGAGGAGAGAAATTGGGCACAACTACACGCAGAGTTATCCCTTTTTACTTGTTTACGGGAGAGGGGGGGGGGTTGAATCGATAAATTGGAAGATCGAAGAGCGGATCCATTTTCGGCGCAGCCGCGTACATACATACGCCAGCAGTGTGTCAGGTGCCGGGAGAACACCGCTGTACCATCACTTCTGCTATCTATCGTTGTTTCCATACGCTTCCTTTAAAGAGACAGAGAGGAAATAAAAATAACACAAACTGTCCACGTAACCAAAGAAAACACGTACAGGGCTGACGACCATACGCCATTTTCTTCAACTATCGCTCCGAATACCCAACGCTGTTCTTTTTTTTTTTTTTTTTAATTCTCGGCCTTAGTATTATCGGTAATATTGAACTCGAAGGACGGAGTAAAAAAAACATAATATAACGAAACCCACCGAGTCAACGAAGTGAACACGAGGTCTGTCTTTCTTTATATGTATGTACGCGTATACTTATTACTTTCCTTACGCAAGGTGCGCTTACAATGGTGTTCTCGCCCTGGTTAGGAGCGAAAAGAGCCGAGATTCAAGTAAAAAGAGACGAACGAGGACAAATGGAGCCATGTAAATGGTAAGAGAGGGAAAGGGAGAAGTAGGGGGAGGCGTAAGGACACGAAATTAGCATCGGAAATCAAATAGAATCGAGCGGGCTGGGTGCCGCGGTATGTAGGGGGGATCCTAAAAAAGGCACGAACGGAATGGATTGGATCAGTCTTTTTTCACTGTGCAAGGACCCGGCGTTTCGGCGAAGTGACATAGAGGAAGGGGAGCGAGAGGGGAGATGGAGGGGGAGAGGGAAAGAAATAATCGTACAGCTAAAGACAACAAACGAGGATATGTAGGAAGAGGAATGCACAGTTGGAACCATACAGAGGAGGCGGAGGACAGGAGACGGAACAGAATTGGGAGGCGAAGAACACGGCATCGAAATATTAATAACCCGTACACCTTCCGTTCTCTAGAACCGTGTCGCGTACAATCCGACACGAGTATATCGTCCGTATAAGGAAAGAGCCTGAGCAAGACAAATCGATGTCCCAGACACGTCGCAGTAGAAGCAATAGCAACAGCAGCAGTAGAAGCTGCGAATAAGCTCTTGGGACTTGGACTGTTCTGCATTAATTTCGGTGGCAGAAAAACAATTCTAATAACAAAAAGGCGGCCAGCCTATATATGTACACGGTGTATTATTTGAAGGACCCAACTGCACCTTCCCAGAGGCAGAAGTCAAGCATATATCGCAGCCTTCGCCGAGTTGCCCCAATCGAACGGCAAGAGAGCCCAAAGATTGCGTAACAAGCTAGCACACGCTCGCTAAACCGTTATTCAGCTGGGGCCCACTTGACAAAGCTTTTATTTCGTAAACGCTGTCTGCCGTCGGGCGGCCGGTTTCGTTAATAATATGTCCCGCATGACGATTGGCTGGCTCTTTGTTCTAGCGTAGTACCTTTTCGATAAACACGAGCCAAGGTGCCGAATTTACAAAGCTTTTCGTTCGTGAATGCTCTTTATCATTGGCTAGACGCCTTCACTAATAAGATGTCCACCATCAAGATTGGCGGGAAATCGGTCTTACGAACAATTCTTGCACCATAAGGACGCTTCAGTGAATACGGGCCCTGGTCGTTGGCCAGCGTTGGTGATTCAATATTGTGCAAGGCTCCTGAGTTAGTTCTCAAAGCGAGAGAGCACTTAACACGCAGTTAATGTACAAGTGATCAAGATGCAATAGAGGTCCCAGCGTTGAGAGATATCTTTGTGGCTCATATGCCTCTAAGGCATGAAGGAACTCTACATGCTGCCGATGCAAGAAGGATCCTGTCACTTCTCAGAGCGCTATCAACGCAATTTTCCCCTTTCAAAGTTCCTTCAGCACAAAGGATCCTTCTCGGAGTCGTAAAACACAGAAGAGAAAGAAATGGGAGGAAACTCTAATGCGCCAGGAAAAACGGACACAATGAAACGGGAGAAAGGAAAGATTGGACGGCACTCAATTAGACACTGCGCCTCGGCATATAACGTCCACGCGCCGAAGGAGCGATAACAACTGGGCCAGCCTCGCGAGGCGGAAAACTCCATCACGCAGGACAGCGGCGTGATGAAGCCCGGCGCTTGAGAAACCACCCTCACCCACACACGTTCACGCGTCTTCCCCTTTCCACCCTGAATGGACTGAGCGCCGCTGTGCTCAGCTACACCCCCCCACCCCCTTTACCCTTCTTCCTGACAGAGTGGGCGCAAAACTGCGGGGCCACTGCCTGCAGGCCATGGGCTATAGCCACCCTATACACTCCCGCCAGCCCGCCCCGACCGTGGGACGTGCTCTGCCTCCGCACATCCACGCAACGAAGCCGACGGCGGGACCGTAGCCAATCCAATCAGGGACGGAGCAAACATGCAAGCGTCGCCGTATCATCACGGCCGCCATGAATGTTCTACGCAAGGAGTTCTCTCTAGGTTTCTGGTAGCGAACGACTGCCACGGTGTCTTCTTTTCCCCCGCTCCTTTCTAATGAGTTTCGTTTGTTCTTTACACGTAACTATGCGGTCCTGCATGTAACAAGAACAGCCGTAACGACACCGCAAATACAGAGTGACGCTAACGGAGACACATCCAAGGCTGGCGGGGCGGTCTCCTAAGCTAGCTAAGACTGCTCCGCGCGAACTGCGCAAACGTTTGATACTTACCATAGCGACACATGTGTGCGTAGCAGTGATCTCGTAACCATATGTAAACGTGCGTTCTGACAACGAGCAACAGCGTCAGTACGACTCGTGTTTGGTTGGCTATAGACCGCTTATAAGAGTAAGGCGAAGTGCAGCAAAATTAAAAAGGGTCACTCAAAGCACAGCAGTGAAGGCCAACCAATCAGATGTAGCTTTTTGAGCTGACAAGCGTCGTGCAAGCAATGCGCGCGCACGATCGTGTCTGCTAAATATTAAATCCCTAGGCGCCGCGGGAAGAGCTTAAATTTCAAACCAAACGCTGTTTGCCCTTCTCCTCGCGGGCGCCGCATTCCCAGCCGGAGAGCAGACGTCAATCGCACAAGTGCGCATACGTACATGGCAGTACTGTGATGTCACTCGCAGTGACACGTGACTTCGAGAATTATTCAAGGCAACATCAGTTCTTTGTTTAATCTATTGCTTCAATTGACGAAATAAAGTTTAGAGAAACAATAAAACACACAAACCGAATGCCGGCGTGTTTTTGTTTTGCTTACACCGTAGCAGGAGAGATGTACTTCCGTTTCGTCTGCTTGTTCGCAGGCCGTGCAGTGGCGCGCGCAGAAAACGAAACTATGTAATTTCCTACCGTGCTCCTGTGTCGCGATCCTGCTCTTTGAAACTCTCCCGCCTGCCTCAGTGCTCGTGATTGTGGCATTGACTTACACTGCTAATCAGGTGTTCTCATGCAGAGCGCGCAAAATCGTCCGCTGCACGAAACGGGACAATAGCAACAGCTTGCGCGCGAGACCGTCATCAAAAGTACGCCACTCAGTAAGGACGCGAGAAAGAAAGGAAGGCGGCCGGGGCTAATGACGGATTCGTCACGCGATCCTCCGGCTCCGGTATGGGAGAACGCAGGGAAGTAATTTCGCTTGCGGAGGCTAGACGGAACAAGCGGAGAGAAAGTGTGCGTTGGCGGCGACGTTAACCCCTGAAATCATGGGTTCGCGGCACTTCAAATATTTCTATCGCTGCTATTAATGAAACTAATAGGAAAAAAAGAATGGTGCGCTAGAACACTTAGAGGGCACGTAACAACTTCGAGCATACAACCGAAATTTGCCGTATAACCCGGTGAGGGGCCCCTTAAGGCACACAGTGATGGCGAATGAATGACGCATTCACACCCGATGTTCCTCACATTAGCTATACCTATGGCTGCGAAATGCGCGCTTTTGGCGAAGCGGTTGACGAGCTCGACTTCACCGACTGCACCCTGAGGTCCGTGTTGATGAGCCTCGATTAAAGGTCCAATTCCAAAACGTTCGCCAACTCTTACGCACATACGTTGGTATCTGCAGGCATGTTACAGCCAGAGCAGCCTGGAAAATGCTTTTATTAAACTAAGAGATGGCTTCCTTTAAAGCTTTTGTGCTTCGTGAACAGCCATCTACTCGACGGACACGCCACAACGATTGTATTCTTGCGAGCGCCGTGGTCGAACGAGAATTGTTTGTCTGGAGCCAAGGTTTCGACAAGGGGACTTTGTCTTCGTCAGGATCCTGAGGAAGACAAGTGCCCTTGCCCTGACGAAGATGTGGCGCCATGTTCGTCACCGCGAGTCCTCGTCCGCCATAGTCATCAGCGCCGCGCATGTGCGTGGGTCTCGAGCCAGGAGCGAATAAAACGCACTCTCGTTCTCCTTGTCTCCTTGTCGAAACGTTGGATCCGTAGACATATCCCTTGTTCGAGGACAGTTGATCTAAGTGCGCAGCGTCATATGCCCGCCATTGCATTTATAAGCTTATACATGGCCACCGAGATCGGGGTAGCTCGGAGGCCACGTGTGCGCGCTCTGGTTGACCTCAGCCTCACAAGATGGTACTCTCAGCAACGGGGCTCGCGTCTACATTGCCTGCCTTCCGTAAATGGTAGTACGCTTATGACAGATCAAAAGCTCTCCGAGTGAGCGACGGTGGGAGACATTTGTCAGGCTCAAAATCTTTGTGTCCACAGCGCGCGAAGAACTTTTGAAACGCGGTTATCCTTGCCCCCCCTCCGCACGCAGACGTCGATATCGGCCACGCAGGCAAGCAAGGCGCGCGGTCGTTGACGGAGCCGCGATCAACGATTCCGATCAGGCCAAGTTTGCCACGCTCACGCCCTCTCTCCATGGACGACCGAAACGGCGTCACGGGAAAAGTAAAATAAAAAAAAATAGACACGCAAACTTATCCTCGCAATGCCCCGCTCGTTGTCCGGCCAATGGCTTTTTCCTCGCTTCCCCTGCCCATGGCAATGGGGAACTCATTCTAGAGCACCTCGACCGCCGACGGCCTCTGGCGGAGGTCGTTTATGGTCCCCACCGTCTCCTCATGTTGTCACGCGTGGTGCCCAACCCTTACAGGAACGTGACGTAGGAGCAGCGCAAAACACCAGGGTACGGGAATAGCAGTACGGTTGTATCAGAAAGAGACAGAGAGATTTTATTCATGGAAAAGGCGGAGAGAATCTGCCCGAGCTTGTGCGCTCTAATACTCTGCTGGGGAAGAAGAAAATCGGGAACGGAAAAGGGATGAATGAGGAGGACGACAAAAAAAGATCCGAGTACACCTAAGCAGTTCTTACGAGATGTGAATGCGAAAGCATTAATGTTCAATTGAACGCCCCAGAGCGGTTCTACCAGTTATGAACTTCTCGCGGGCAAGCGAGCCCGTTGAGAGGTATGGCGCGTTTCGGTATGGCCTTACCGAGGCACCTGTGTTTTAAAACGCCGGCGAAAGCGTGCGCAGGTAAGCAACGCGCGGATAACACCGACTTCCGGGAGCGAGAGCGAGGGTGACGTGGCGTCGCGGCGATGCCCTCTCCCTTCACGCAACACCTGGTGCCCTATAGCGCGGCAGGAGGTGTTCCCTTTCGCACGCTCGGTCGTTGACACAGCAGCGTTATTGAGCTGCGGTGTTTGGTCGAGTCCTGTGTTGCGCAGTTCTATCATTGCACGTGTAGTTAGTGCGGTGATAGGAAAGAACTACAGACACAGGCCGCCATTTCTTCCTTTACATTCCTTCCTATTCCCGCATTGTTTTTCACGCACTTTTCCGTTTCGCGCTGCCTCTGGGCCACGAACTTCGATCAGGCCGGCCGCATAACCGTCCTGATGCTTAAAGGGAGCCCAAGGAGAACCACTGAATCAGTTTATATTGACAAATTTTTGTTTCAATGCTCTAATATCGTCCAATTCCAGCTGAAAGGTTTGTTACCAGAAGGGAGAATGAAAACGAAACTTGTACTTTTTATTTTTATTTCGCGCCGGAATCCCAACACCCGTATGCTTAAGAGTGACATCAAAGATTTAATTTAGACACAGTTTCGAACGCATTAGGGTCGTGGCGTCCCTTGTGGACTCATCAAGCCTCCTCCTCACGGTAAGAGCGTGTTTTTTTTTTTTTTTTTAGAATGAACAGAGACGAAGTTATTTGTGTCCTTAGCACAGCAAATGACGATGTAAAGTTTACCAAGGTCGCTGATTGCGTTATTGAAACACCGGAAAGATAATGTCTTACAGCGAGCGGCGGTTCCACAAGCCTCGAATGACGCAAAAAAAGAAAACAACTAATGAAAGACGGGTGGCCATGCATTGGCCACGACACCCTGAAGATTCTCTATTAGCTCTTCGTGATTGTCCTGAATTCTGACAGAGTTCACGAGAGACTAGACGTTTGCTTCTGGATAAGCAATGGTTACTGTGCATTCTAAAGTAATCAGACAGAACCTGGCTAGTTACCGAGAAAACTTAATGTTCAGAAACGCCTCCCCCCCCCCTCAAAGAAAAGAAGGGAAAGAAAGAAATGGCTTTTAAGTTTGTGACGTCATGCTGACGCCTACCGCACGGCGGTCACTCCGGCAGCAACTCCCTGTTCCGCTCAAATACGTGCGAACAGTCCCGAAATAATACTTTGATCTGGCTTAGCAAGGCTCTTTAGTGTCCCTTTAATCAACGCTTATAAAGCCAACATATTCGAGGAGGAGGAGGAGGAGGAGGAGGAGGAATGCCGCAAAGTGGCTCTGGCTACAAATAGAGAACTGCAACATAGGGCCGTGTTGGCAAAGAAAAGAAAACAACGACAAAAAACTTTACTTTAAAAAATAATATAAACCGGGACAGAGCGACATATAAGCTGATTATTGGGCTTATGCTGGCGAGAAAATCAGATGGTTCGCCGATATGTTGCCGGCGCGTAAACTCGTGTTAGAGACGGGCAACAAAAAGAGTTGGGTGTTCTTTTTTTTTTTTTTTTTTTTGCAGGAGCGCGTTTGGTTGCGGCGAAATGAGAGCGCGAGAGAGACAAACTGTTTTCAGCCCGCCCATATCTCACCTGCGTCCTCCCAGAGCGGCTATAACCCCGCCCGCCACCGAGGACTCTGGCGCCGGCTAGTATAATACACGAAGCGAAGCCCGACGGGCACTCTCGCTTTATAATTGCGCTCTTCGCCGGCATCGAAGTCAATCAAGCTAATTACGGTGTGGGCGGGGGGGATGGGTCGTAGCTAGGATCCGCGCCATCAGCTCTCGTCAATGGCCCGACCGCTCTCGCACCAACGCTACAGACTCCGTGTGTGTGTTGAAAGAAAGAAAGAAACAAAGAAACAAAGAAAGAAAGAAGGAAAGTACGACAGCGCAGAGGTACAAAAACCAGAGGAGGAGGAGGAAGAGGAGGAGGAGATACCGGACGCCACACAGTTCGATTTTTTCCTATCCTCCCCACATGCATGGACCAGAACGGTCCGGTACACATAAAAAGGGGGGCGGACGGCTTGGTACAGGAAGGCAGTAAGGGTCGGGGGAAAACCCAGCCGATCGGGCCCAGCCCCACTTATTTTTCATTTCATTTTCTGTATACGTGTTGTTTTTCGCTGGTAAGAGCGCAATTGCTCGCGGATGTTGTCGAAGGAGTGACGTCGCTCTAGTCGCCGTACTCCCCCTCGGAAGAGGCGCTTCATCCCGGTGGATGAAGAGGGCGGGTCACTGCTTCATTTTCAGATGAGGTTAGTTAGTTAGTTAGCTATAGTTAGTTAGTTAGTTAGTTATAGTTAGCTATAGTTAGTTAGTTAGTTATAGTTATAGTTAGTGAGTTGATAGATAGATAGATAGATAGATAGATAGATAGATAGATAGATAGATAGATAGATAGATAGATAGATAGATAGATAGATAGATAGATAGATAGATAGATAGATAGATAGATAGATAGATAGATAGATAGATTTTTTTCAACTTGTATGTAAATACACGCGGATTCTTGCATTCGGTTCCTGTCAGAAGGTGGTCGCGCCACAGCGGGGGATCCGAGTCCTCAGGCTCTGTGTCGATATTACATTTCATTTCATTTCATTTATTTACCTTAAAGACCCCACTAGGGGGCATTACATAAGGGGTGGGTGTACATAAAAAATATAACACTCAAATTTGTGACAACAGGTACTCAGTCACATTGGTAGAAAAAGATGATGGACAGGTGAGCACGACGATATTGCGATATTTAACTGTTTGAAGGTCGAAAAAATAACAATCAAGATTTTCCGTCGAACATTTCTACAAGAGTTGCTCCTGGTTCAGCTATCTTTTTACTATGTGTGTAAATGCCGCTAGCAGCTTTTTTTATATTGTGCATACTTTGGAACATATTTTTTTTTTCTTGCCACGCTGCTGCACTGCTATCAGTATGGGTCAATCCTGCTTAATAAATAGTTACGAACATGACAAATGGTAACGTTTACGCACTGTATCGTATTTCTGCCCACACCGTTGTGTGGATTATGTGCCAAGCGATGCTACAGGCCACGTCAGGAGACTGTCACGTCGGCGTACGTCTCTGGCCTCATGCCAATCAATCAATCAATCAATCAATCAATCAATCAATCAATCAATCAATCAATCAAATCAATCAATCAATCAATCAACCTTTGCTCAAATGCTTGGCGGGTTCTCACCATCGTAACAGGAGCAGCAGTTAAAACTATTATTCGTGTGAACACACATATATGTTTAGCAAGGTAAAGTTGTAAGCCAGCTGGCGAGACATTGTGAATAAAACCGCTAGAGACACAGGACGCCATGTGTTGTCGTCTCCCTCCGTCCTGCGTCTCTAGCGGTTTTTGACATACATATATATTCGTGAACATTAGTTATGTGAACCAGGCAGTGAATATATTTTCAATAACATATAAAGACATGGTAGTTACAGTAATAGAACAGTTTTTCACCAAATACAAAAGTGAGGCACGGTAACTGCAACACGTGTATGTTCAATTCCAAAAACTAATAAATAAATAAGCAAGAAACAATGAGAGCGAGAGTTTGCGAAAGCTGAGCGCAGGAACATAAAAATGTTGCTTTTCTATCTATCTATCTATCTATCTATCTATCTATCTATCTATCTATCTATCTTCCACAGAGCACGACCCTGTCGGATAAACACACGTCCTTGGGGAAATGATCGGGCTTCGCACGCACAAGCCGCGGTGTACCGAAACTCTCAGGGAGGGGCGGTGGGGGCGTGAAGGAACGAGGCGTGGGAGGACGGCCCCCGAAACTCGAGTGGGTCTCTCGATGGGAGATCGAACTGAGAGCCGCCGCCGCCGCCGCCACCCCATCAAAAACGCGCGCGCGACGCCGACGCCGCTAAAAGCTAGAAAACCGCGCCGCGTCGGCAAAAGAGATCTGAAATCAGATATAGCGTCCTTCAACTTTCCCCATAAGGCAAGAAAAAAAAAAAAAAATAGGAAGTAAATAATAATCTTCAAGGGGATCGCAGCCCCCCGAACAACGCGTGGTGGAGTGGTTGCGACGCTTTTCTGCACACAGAGGTAAACGCGTGCTTCACGAATGCAGTACAGACAGCGAGAAAGAGAGAGAGCACAGAGATGCAGAAAGAGAGGCGGAATGTGGAGAGTAATGGCTATAAATATGCGCGACCGCGCAAACAGCGATGGAACGAAAAATGATAAGCGTAACGTTAAGAGACGGGAAGAGAGCGGTGTGGATCAGAGAGCAAACGGGGATAACCGATATTCTAGTTGACATTAAGAGAATAAAATGGAGCTGGCCAGGCCATGTGATGCGTAGGGTAGATAACTGGTGGACCATTAAGGTTACGCAATGGTGCCAAGGAAAGTCGAGCGAGGACGGCAGGAAACTAGGGGGGGGTGATGAAATTAGGAAATTTGCAGGCGCAAGTTGGAATCAGCTAGCGCAAGACAGCGGTAATTGGAGATCGCAGGTAGAGGCCCTCGTCCTGCAGTGGACATAAAACTAGATAGCCTTATGATGATGATGTGTGCGACTAGTTATCATCATCATCATAATCATCATCATCATCATCATCATCATCATCATCGTCGTTGTCGTCGTCCTCGTCGTCGTCCTCGTCGTCGTCCTCGTCGTAGCGGATATTCCGTCCACTGCAGGGCAAACGCCCTCTCACCGCCGATATCCAAATGCCACGGTCTCGAGCCAGCTGACTTCATCTTCTGAATGGAAATATCCTAATTTCCCCCCACCATGTCATCCTCTGTCGTCCACGACTGCGCTTCCTTTCCATAGGCACCCGTTTCGTAACTGTAGTAGACCACCAGGGTTATCTGTCCTCGGCGTGGTATGATCTACCTAGCTCCACTTATTTATCTTAATGACAACTAGAATATCGGCTACTTCCCTTTGCTGTCTAATCCACCCCGCTGTCTTCCAGTAGCCTAAAGTTACCCCTACCATTTTTCCTGCCATGGCATACGGAATGTTAATTACAACATCGAGCAGGCATAGTTCAAGATATTATATTATGATGGCGTTGCCGTTGTACCGCTACCTATATCGCCGACTGTCCAAGAACAGCATGAGGAGTTAGTAACAAGCGTTATTGGTAACGGAACGGCAAAACGGTAACGCTGCACTAAGATACTCGTCTTCCCTACAAATGAACAGCCGTTTAGTTTCCGAAAACAACAGTTGTGCAATTTCGTGGGAACTACTCAGTTCCGTGAAAGCTATATAGCACAACATGTATTTATATCTTGATAGCTGCCTTCCCTATCGAAAAAAAAAAAAATATGCGCCATGGTCACCCATATGACCAATACCATATGAACGTATGGGTTCCATGTATGTAACCGGGGCTATGTGACGAGAAACGCTATATGACTTTCTTGAATAGGGTTAATCAAGGTTCCGCTCGGGGCAACGCTGAAGTATACATTAGTATTCTAGACGGGAAACCTGCCAATCGAGCTTGACTTTCCAGTCCCAATCTCTTTAGTGAACTCTTAAATGCGCGTCGATACGGCAGTCCCTCACAATCGTGCAGCACGGCCGCATTTTCAGGGCCTGATTCACCCGGAGTGTCTCACAGCCGTTTTGTCGTCGTCGTTCGTTTTTCAGTCAATAGACGGCGCCAGCGACCTCCCTTCTTCCCTCGTTCGGAGCTCCGGGAAAGCCTTTCTCGAACGACCCGGCCCGCATGCCGAAGAAGCCGTGGCTTTGTCTCGCGGTCCATAAGAAACAGCGCCAACAGTACACAAGGGAAGGCCGGGTGGTGAGCAAGGGCCAGCGACCCCGAGACGGCCGCCCAATTCACTTCCAATACACGGGTCCCGACCCCGCGCCGTTTGCTTTCTTTTCTTTCTCTCGCTGATTTCCCACCCAAGTGAGCGAGCAGCAGTGCGCGGTGCCACCCCCCCCCCTCCCCGCTACTACACACATGTGTGTAGTAGCGGGGGGGGGGGGGGGGGGGCATAGTAGTGCACTATAACGCTGAACTCCGGGGGCGGCCATCGGCTCGTGCTGGCTGCACGGAGGGAGGGACGGCTCCGCAGTTTCGCATGCGGCCCACGTAAGCAAGCGCGTTCAGACTTCACGGCACTGATTTCGAAGAGCGCGCCTCACTGCGTATGTTCTATCACTCATAGGAAAGCTTTTCTTCGATGTATGTAACCGGGGCTATGCTGACGAGAAACGCTATACACCTCTGGCGACGCGAAAGAGCAGGCTTCCTTTTTTTAAAGAAAACCTGGCAGAATGTCATTCCGAGCTACACATACGCGATGATGTTGCGATTTCCTGCGAGTGCATTTCGAGCTTCACAATCGGCTGCGTCGCATAAAGCTACGCTTCAAAGGAGTTAACTGAGGTTGTTCATCAGAGCTCCATCGTTATTCACTTCAACCGTTACAAGGGCAGCAGTAATTTAACGCGATAGCGTTAAGCACCCCGTGTCGCAGAAAACTCGGTGCCAGACGTCGTTTCGGCAAAAAGATTCTCGAAGCATACGTACTCAAGCTTTCCATGCGACGGAAGGAAATGACTGAATTGATTGAATTTATCAAGCTAAAATACGAAGAAAAATCGTAAAGTACGACTTACACAAGATCTACAAACATGAAAGCGTCGGATTGTACTTTGATTATACGAGAAAATACAATTCTGTTACGTGAACTCAAAGAAACTCCATTTCCAGCGTTTCTACCATGCATAGACCAGCCACGGCGTCCGCCATTTGCGCGAGCCGGTGCGCGAGTATCTCGCAGGCCACGGAGCGGTGCGTGCGATTCCTTGCAATACCTCCAGATGACGCTCGCCTCCCCCGCATCGCGACCCACGCAAGAGGCCGTGTTCCTACCTGAAAGCCCACCTTTATGCGTAGCACTTGCGGCCAGCGTTTCCTGGTAAACAATAAGATTACATACGCTCCAGTTGGGGGAAGCGTGAGAAACAGTGATGGATCTTTGGCTGCTATCGGCGTTCCACTCTTAATGGTGAAGCTTAAGCGGAAGCTTTAGCTCGGGTCCAACTCCAACGCGGCCTATTCGAATACATGTAAAACGCATAAACGCTTTTCTTAGATAACCCCTGGGCCAATTTTAACGAAATTTGTTGCATTTGAGAGAGAAAGTTAAATTATAGTGAGTGTTTGAAGCAGAATTACGATTTAAAGCCTAGATTTTGTGAAAGAAAATTCAGAAATTCGAAAGTTCGAAAAAAATACAAGCACGAAGTTTACAAATTAACAGCTCTCCGTCAAAAACAGATACCTCGGTCCTGTAGAGGGATCCACTAGATCATTCAAAGCAGACAAATTCAATAGGTCAATTTACATTTTCTGTGAATTTTTTACGCTGTGTACAAGGGTTCTGCAAAAACTGTAATTACACATTACTCATTTTTTTAAATTTATGTGCAACATATCAATTTATCACATAAATATGATAAATATATAAATATGAATTCACAAAATTGTGATATCGTTTTTCATTGCTGAGTTACGGAGTTGTAAACTTGATAGTTCAGTTCTCTGAAAATTTGCGATTTCTGCCAATTTTTAATAAAAAATTGACAATCTCAATCAAAAATTCGGAACCAACAGTCACTATATTTTAAGTTTTTCTTTTAAACGCAGCAAACCTCGTCAAACTTGGCGCAGCGGTTGCCGAGAAAAACGAATTCTCCTTTACCATGTATTTAGATAGGAGATCCCGAGCTCAAGGTCCTGAGGAGCTTAAGAGCTCTTAAGCGCTCTCCAATTTTTTTTTTTCTTTTTTTTACGTGAGATCCTCGCGCGGACACCGGACGGCGCAGGGAAGAAGCCTTTCTTGATACAAGGTGCCCTTGCGCGACGCTTCGTTCCACATTTACATTTTTCTCCTTACCATCATCATCATCTGTATGAGCTTCTTTCCCTCCTGTTGTGCTTCCTTACCCCAAGGTTGAGTAGTGAGCTAGGACATAGCTTAGTAGATCAGGCAAGTTCCGCCCAACCTTTCTCTCTCCCTCTCTATCTAGGGCGCATGCCTAATGCGCGATTCTCACGAAGATGCGCTGGTTTCACGGTCTCAAATATACAGCGTAATCCGTATATTTGAAGTACGGCAACCATTTAAGAGACCCGCCAATTTTAGTATTCAAACCCATGTAAGTTCATTATTTCCTCAGTTTTCATTGGGGGTAAATGCTTGATATCATGCGTTATGGACAAGTATAGGTGAGAAAAAAAAAGATGTATATCCCCGAGCCTACATATATGTAAGGTCAGCGGTACTACGGGTTCAAAAACTAATTAGGCGTCTCATTTAATAGTGGGCCGTAAACTGCGCCGTGATACCGCAGACAACGACGCATGAATGCACTACGAAATAGTGCTTGTACGTGAACGGTGTACACTTCTGTTATGCTGCCAATCATCATCACCACCCTCACCACCATATTTCATGTCCACTACAAGACGAAGTACTATCCCAGCGATATCACATCGGTCACGTAGTTGGATAACAAAAATTTGAAAACAACATATTTGCCAGAGGCTACACATGTCAAACAGCGCGGATGGTATAACCACAGACTGTCAGCTAATGAATGAACAAAGCAAGGGGACTGAAGCTGACTGCGGCAAGAATTTAGCTCGACTCCGCCGCATCATTTTCGTTTTCTTTTTTTCTTTTCTCGTTACAGTATTCTTTTTTCTCTCCCCTGATTCGTCTAAAGCTGCCATACTGATCGTGAACCATGTATCAAACGGGCGAAAGATTTGCTAGGTCACGTGGGCTACTGAGAATTTTTTTTTTTTCTCTGACGAAGACTAACGAAGTGTGCGTACACTCTCTCAACGTCGGTAGAGAAGGCCCACGCACTGAAATATATATATACTGCAGTCTTTGCATCAGCAGAAACGTCTGCGGTGTAGATAAAAATGGGTCCAAAAGAAAATGCTTTTTTATGTTCGTTTGCTCTTCGCCGTGTGCAACGTCTACAACCTCCGCAGCAACAGCGCCGCATCGCGCGATCAAAAGCGAACAGGGACGGGCGCCAACAGCAACCAAACGAGCGCTTCACGCCGCGCTAACTAGGGCGAAAAGCGGCCAGACAAAAAAAGGGGGCAGTCTGCGCACGCGTAGAACAAAAGCGCGCGGGGAGCGCCGCAGACTCGCTCCAAAAAGCGACAGGAGGAAATGAGGAAGACGAGACACAAGGGAACGGAAGCGCATGGCCTACAGATAACGGTCACGACGCGAGAGGGCGCGCGCGACGCACCAGAGCAGCAGCTACCACGCTGGACGGCGAGCAGCAGGAGCAGCAGTGTGGCAGCAGCAGCGACGCTAGCGACACTCCTCGGGAAAATGTACAGGGAATGGTGCCAACTATACCAGGCGCGGTATAATTCGTTTTTTCGTATAATACGTAGAATACAAGGCGCGGTATAATACGTTTTTTCGTCGTGTAAGGAACGGTCGGTGCCGGTTATACCAGGCGCGGTATAATTTAGACGGAAGAAAAGCTTGGAGAGAGAGATAGAGAGAGAGTGAGAGAGAGAGAGGGAGGAGGAGGAGGAGGAGGAGGAGGAGGAGGGGGGGGGGGCGAAGAAGCAGGAGGAAAAGCTTGCAGGAGAACCTTGGTTTTTCTAGGATAACCTATAGGGTAGCCAGGTCGGCTGCCCTGCACTTGGTGAAGGGAAAAGGTTGAAAGCAAATTGAGTCAGCGTGCACACTCCCGAAGAGGAGCGTGTACTGGCGGCATAGCGGCAAGCGGCCGTACAGAGAACGAGTAACTAAAAGAAGGAAAGAAAAAAAAAAGAGATTCTGAAAGAAAGAAAATCGAGATGGAAGACTCGGCAGGCAACCAATGTGCGCAGCCTGGAGTCAGGGCTCGTAAAGTGAGTGACAAGGGTATGTCCGATAGATGTTCTCCTACAGACTGTCGGCCGCTGACCAGGACGTCTTAGGGAACGGGCGGAGCAAAGCAGGGCGGTTCGCCCTTAATGCATCGATTCATCAAGCGTTAGTCGGTCCACGCTAGGCAACTTGCTCGCGGCTCGCAAATTGCCGCGTGACGAAAGTTCCGGGCGACCTGATGTACAGGAGATGGCAGCCAAGAAAGATAGAAAGGAAAGAAAGAAAGGAAGGAAGAAAGGTACTCTGCACGTTGGTGGATCGAGAACAAGTCGCGGCTTACAATTGAAAGCGGCACTTTTTGGGAACAGTTATTTGCCACCTCCTCGGCTCCGCAGCGAAGGCGTTTGCTCTAGGCCGCCAGTTCGACTTCCGAGGCCGAGGAAGTCAAGCGCGAAAACACGCAAATTACTCGCGGGCGAAATCATGTGCCTGCGCATACTCATAAGCTCTCGGCGGACGACGCTGCAGCTACGATGTCGTTGTAGGGTCGCCGAAAGAAATTAAGCGAAAACGAACAAGCAAGCAATCCGGTCCCAAGCACGGTCGTCCTCCCGTATAGTATAATGTAAAGAAAGGCAGACGATCATGGAAGCCGTAACAGACCGGACTCTAACGATAAGGGGTCCTCATCGGGCGTGGTCGCGAAACGGCACAGCTGATTCACTCTCCATCACTGTATCTCCACCTCTTACTCTCGAATGAGTCAGTAAACGACTGTCGGCGAGGTTTTCTTGTGCATGCCCGCATGCACAGCACTCAGAGCGATGGAAAAGCGCCAGCTCGCCCTATTCCTGGTAGTTCGTCGAGCGGCAGTAGACTCGCTTTGCCACATGGCGGAAGACCTCCCCAACGGAACTTGGTGTCTGCATCTCCATATCTGGCTTAGTCATGCAGCACAGAAAATATGTATCACGACAGCGCAACGCTACAGAAGATGTATACGGGCGTCAACGTACCTGCTGTTAACGTTTCGTCAACACATCCACGTGTTGAAAAATAAGACACACGTGATTCGTTGGCAAGAGACAATAAATAACATTGGATTCGTCCTGAAAAACGTTCACAATTCGCACGTTCCTATGTTCGCTTTACTGTGAGCGTTGCTAATAAATGCCGCATAACGTTCTCAAGCCCTTACCCAAAATAATTTTGCAAAGTTTGTAATTAACTAACGCACTTCAAATACTGCTCTCGCATATAAGCCCTGTTTCTTCGGGATGTCAAATCTATCTGTGGCAAGCTCACTTCTTTCCGGGCATTGGGCAAACTTCGTAATACGCTTCCAACCCCATGAAACGCTTGTAAACGAATTTTCAAGAGACGCTGTAATGAACCGACGCAATTTAAGCTTTGATCCTACAACACCCTCAACATGTTCCTCCACCCCCATGCACATTGAATTCCGGTGCCGCGCTTGTACTTATCCCACCGCGCCAACAATCCATGCGCGCTTGGTATTATACGATTCCTATACGACCCGCCGCGGTGGCTTAGCGACTATAGTGTTGTGCTGCTAAGCACGAGGTCGCGGTATCAAATTCCGGCCGCGACGGGTGGGATTTCGATGGGGGCGAAATGCAAAAAGCATCCATGTCCCATGCATTGGGAGCACGTTAAAGATCCCCTGGTGGTCCAAAATAATCCGGAGCCCCCAACTACGGCGTGCCCCATAATCAAATCGTGGTTTTGGCCCGTAAGACCATAGAATTCAATTCATTCCTATACGACCGAAGACATAAGAAAAAAATCACCGCACAAGCACTCCGTACAGATCGTTAACCAGCGAAGCTGAAACGTGACACATCACTGGGTTAATCTCGACGGTTCATTAAACGACGGCTTGGTAGGCTGCCGGATCCTCGGTACACAGTTGCTGCTTGCGCTCGGCTGCACGAGCCTGTTCTTGTACCCGGGCTGCAGCATCGGCACGGCGTAGGCGAGCTCGTTCCCGGTTCTGCTCGCGGCGTTGCTGATCGAAAGCTGCCTGCTCCTCAGGAGAACGTTTGACGCGTGGCATACTCATTTCGGAGTCGGAGAGAGACTGCTGCACAGGCGCCAGGCTGCGACGGAGAGCAACGACGTCCCCACTGGCGCGGCCAATCGCGCGCCCCTCTTTATCTCTTTCTTCTTCACGCATGCGCATGAGGCTGAGCCGGAGTTTCCGGCGCACAGCCGACAGACGGATGGACGGACCAATCGGCTCGCCATTTACAGCTTAAGAATTCGCTGCAAAAGAAGCGCTGTCCACTGACGGCGCTCGACGCAGCATCAGAGGGAAAAAACGAAAGGAGCGGAATTAATCTCGACGTCAAGTCGAAATGAGGACAGCATAAATACAAAACGACGCGGGCGGGAAGAAAAAGAAATAACGATCGCCAGGAAGCCTGTTCAGACTTCGTCGCACACAGAACCAGCGGGCGAGTACGCAGAGAGAGTACGATCGCGTGACAAGCGCGAGTCAACTATAAATGCGGCGAGTTATGGGGAGTGCGGCGATTAAATCCTCGCGCACTCCACAAATCAAGCGGGACAGGAGAAGCTGGCGCGCGCGCTTTTATATAAAGGAGCCGAGAGGTTAAACACACACGCACACCGTCGATCGGACTGAAAAATCCGGGCTGCGGGATGAACGCGACGAGGTACCGCCACCGACGATGACGACAAACAACCCTACCGCGTGCGTACTATTCAAAGCTGGTGTCCAAATAATCGAAGTTCAACGCAGAGACAGGTTGACAGAGAGCAGGGCTCTCCGGGAAAGCCGCGAGCGCCGGGTCCTTTTTGGAGCAGCACCTGCCCGCCCCCCGTTTCACTGCAGCTCGTAGCGCGCCGCGTAGGGGTGTGGCTGCCCCGAGAAGGAGAGAATAAAGAAACAAAGGAAGAAAGAAATGAAGGAAGAAAGTCATCTGCGAGGGTAAAGCGGAGTCGGCAGGATCCGCCCTCTCGCACAGTTTTACACACAACGCGATTGAGAGAAAGAACAGAGGGACAGGCAGAAAGAAAGAAAAGTCTTGATACACGCCAACTCTTTCCCTCTTCCTTTCTCACTGCACTCTCCTGCCTTGCGCTGTTCCTGCCCGTACTGCCCCCCTTCCTGTTATTCCTCCTCCTCGCGTTCACTGCCAGCTGATGAATAATCGCTGCCGGCCGGGAGCCACGAGATGTGGATAGAATGAGAGAGAGAGAATGAGAGAGAGAGAGAGAGTTCCCGCAAAGAAAGCGCCGCTCGGCGCGCGCCAGCCGCGGAAAGCTGCTGTCAGCGGCGGCGACGACGGACGCCGGACGAGTCGACGACTGCGGGAGAAGCTCTGCGCGCGGGCTTGCCTCGAAAAGCAAGCAAGCGACTCTCTCCTTCCTCGCCGTACGTTGTAATCGCATTTCCCTCGCTTTATTGTTTTAACTCCACCCCCGCCCTCCTCCTGCACACTACTCTTTTCTCGAAATATTCCGCTCAGGAATCGCGGGCGCGAAAGGCCGCGTATGACCTTTTCTTACGCCCGCCTCAATTAGTAGCGTGCAGCGCGCTCAAAGCTAGAGGCCGACTTGTCATCCAATCTGGATGAGGAATTCAGTTCTATTAGAACGGTATGCATGACTACGTAATGGTGCTGAGCGTTAGCCGGCGAAGTGATTCCCAAAGATTTCATTGAACGCTTCGCGGTGTTCATATTTCTTTTTGCTGTTCGAGGATGACGCGACCTAGGCGTTCCGAGATTACGACGGCCAATCGCCAGAGCCGACGACGTGATAATCTAGGCGCAGACCAGCCAATCCCTGCTCGCGAATCACAGTTTAGGTACACGAAAAGCCGCCGTTAAAATACGGCGTATAATACGTCTGTAGCCAATAGAATATTTAAGCATAGCGTTGCTGTCCTACAGACAACGATGCCGTCGACCATGCGCCGGTAGTTAGCAGTACGCGGTATCGGGCACAAAAGAACGTTAACGCGTACTATGCTAAATAGCGTCCATAGATTGGCCAATCACAGTCAGTGAATAACAGTTAGAGCCGCGGTTCCAGGTTTAAGGTAGGCTAGTGAGCCACACGTCTCCTATTTGCTGGCAAGGTAAGTTACATCAGATGACGCCGTAGCCAATGTACCAGCTATAGCCAATCATGATACAGCGAATCACCGTTCCGATTCATGACTGAAGCTGACAATTCAAGGTATACTCGATTTATGGTATCCCAAGTCAGTGCCGTGACTGCAACGGGGAGGTCCCGTCACAGTGACTGACTTTGGGTCCTCCTCCTGTAACCATTACAGCGCAACATACCTCACAACGCTAATAAACTTAATTCCGATCCGATTCTGATCATGAAAAACCTCGTCGACTCGTGTAACTGTCAATATGTGCGACGGCCGAAAGCAATGCTATAGCGAACGCGGCTTGTAAATCATTAACAACTACATTGGGAATGGAGAACAGAGAGATCAGCCGCCACCTCAAGCTGCATCGTATTGGCGGCACACTGCACGGATATCCTCGTACCGTACTCGAAGAAGACGACGACGGCTAAGAAGTTCAATTAGGGGAGCCTCGGCACATTTAGCAGCACATGATCCGTCGGCAATTAAGCAACTCCGTCTCGACAGCGACGGCGCGAGAAGTTCGTGAGCACCGCGATCGCGCCGAAGAAACTAATGGTTACGGGAAGAAGAGATCGACGAAGCTATTATTACACGGACGCGCCATTCGGGGAAATGGAAGCGGCGGCGACGACGAGCGGGGCAAGAAAGAAAGAAAGCCGTCCTTTGGAAATTCTGACAGCGACAGCAGATCGCGGAAAACGCAAAAGGTGAAGCGAGGTGGAAGTAGAAGTCTATACGTGTGGGCCCCCTCATTATCAAAGAAATAATTTTTAAAAGAGAAAGGCCTGTCTCGCGATCGCGTTAATGACCACTCAACAAGACAGGCCACGTCAAACAAGCGAAAAAGAGGCGAGTCAGCGTTACCTCGGAACGCTTTTGAATTCAGATTTTACCCACTTGCTTTCTTTAATTTATTTTTTCGCCTCACCTTTATTCACGATGCGACATGAGCGCATGAGTACACTCGTCTGGACTTTGAGTCGAGGTCTCGTTCTATCTCTAAAGAGTGCCACTTCGTGGGTGAGTGGCAAAATTCTTAGATATACAGTTCGCAAAAAAGCTGTCGTTACAAGTGTGGCAGATAACAACCCCGCACTCGCGTTTCTTGTGTCCCCAGAACGCGCACCTATCATCAGGATAAACTACCGTATCGACGATATCTACTGTATTCGACAGGTAGGCAAGCGCCCAGATCTTTCTAGTTTAAGCTAGTTCAAGCTAGCTAAAGATTTACGAGCGGAAACGTTACGAGCGGAAACGTTACGAAAGCTCGTAAAAATAGCCGTTCTCGACACCGAAACTTAAAAAAAAAAAAAAAGGAGGATAGTCGTTATTACCGCTCGCCCGAAGTGACGCAAATTCTAGAATACACGGCTCCTGGGAAATACGTTTGAGATAAGGCGGCGCGCTGAAAAATCTGGGAGGCGGCGGGCTGGGACACGCATCATAGCGAGAACCAAAAGGTACTTACGTCGTCTGCTTAGGTGCTGTTTAAAAAGTCCCTGATACGGTTTGGACAAATTTTGTGGGTGCCGCAGGGTGCAGCTACAGTAAAACATTCACTTCGTAATTTAAGTGAAGCTACTCATATTAAGAGAGCTACGTGCGATAACGAGTTACACTCATCCCTAGCCATGCCTTTCCTCCTCAACCCGCTCGCCGAGCGATCAGGTGCTAAGCTCCGCCTTCATTGGTTCTGCATCATGATGTGACGTCGTGTCGTCTGCTTCCGGTGTCTTGGAGACAGCGGGCGAAGCCTCTCCGACCCCGTCGATCCCCAGCGAGAGATATCCAAGCCGCGAGCATTCTGTCGCAGCGCCTAATTGTCGCACGAGAACGGCGGTAGTAATACTACCGCGTGAGGTGACCGGTCGCAAACGCGTACATCCTGGAGCCGATCGATACCGACACACCGATGCGCTACAGTCACTTCGCTCGTCTGCTGCCTTGCAGAGGGACACGATGTGGTAGCTCGACTTGTCGTCAGTCGATAGATTTGCAGCCGACAACGCCACAAAGGCAATTCATAGTGCTCGCGAAAAGAAACTTCGAGACCAACACTGACCACGCAGCGCGCCGACACGAAGTCCATTGTCACACAAGCAGACGACACTTGCTGTGTCGCGCAAGTGCTTTAGTGTAGTGATAATATCGCCGTTGTACATTTACTTCCTGTATTATTTTATAGAAGTAAAAAATTAATTAACATTTCAACTATTACTAACAACATTAATACACTATAAAATTGAAAAAGATTACAGTTGACGCCACGTGGGCAGCCAATAGGATAGCTCGCATGACTGACGTCACGCACCCCGCTACTAGTAGGGCACGCGAAGGCTGAAAACTCAGGCGATCGGCGCCGCTGTGATCGGTAGCGACGCCTATTTTTAAAACCATATAATAAATGACATGATTTACGCGGAAAGCTTAAATGTGTCACTTAACAATCAGAAGAACATACCATATAACGACTCAGTACGTTTTTTACAAAATCGTCCAACTCGTTTCAGGGTCTCTTTAAAGGCCGCTAACAACAACAACAACAACAACAAACGATGGAATTATCAGCCCTGCGGCTTTGTCAACATTGCTTCAGTGGTATATGCTACTCATATATGTACGTATATATCAACTTAGCCAAAGCGAAATTTAGTTGCAGTTGGCCTTTAACGAAATATGAACACGTTCGCTGAATGGAAAAGCTAAAGCCCGTGACGTGCGTATTTGCCGTGCAAGCTGCCTCCAGAATATTGATTTTTCTTCGTCAAATGCGAAAGCCCGTCGACTGATCATTCATTCATTCATTCATTCATTCATTCATTCATTCATTCATTCATTCATTCGTAGGGATATAAACGTCCCGAATCAAGAGACGGCCTTATGGAGGATTCCGGATTATCTTGATGACCTGGGGTTCTTCTAACACGCGCGCAAATCTAAGTACACGAGCGTTTATGCATTAGTGCAGAAGTCGAACGCGCGACCTCGCGCTCAGCGGCAGAACGCCGCAGCCGCCGTGATGCCCTCGAGACGTGCGTTCTTTTCGGAACCCCCGTTCCAAACTCAGAACCCGACACGAATGTGCCGTCGCTACAAAGTTAACCACACAAACGCCCCAAACTCTCGGCAAGCGGTACATTCCGCGTTATATGTCCCCCGACCACTGCCAGAGAAGAAGAACCGCCACGCCTGCCGCAGCCCACGCTGAGTTCACAAGGCGGTCGGCCTAAAGCGCTATTCATCTTGCGCCGGCTCTATTTCTTTCTTTCTTCCTTTTTTTTTTCTGCTCGTTCGCTATAGCCAGTCTGACCGCTTTTTGTACACCTCCCACGCGACCAACTGCAAACGCCTTAGGCCGATGAGTCAAACAGTGGGCTATAGTCCTTCCCGCCTTTTGTTTTTTTAATTATTACTTTTAATTCAGCTTTCCTGTTTTAGTGCATATGTTATAGAAAGTGTTGGAGTTTCTGCTAGAGTCGAAACAATCGCTCGAGGCGAGCGCGACAAGCGTTGCGGGCACGCGCGGCCCGTTTCAAAAATAGTTTGCCGCTAACGAAGCGAGGAGAAAGAATTGGCAGCTTTTAATTAATGACTTATTTAAATAAAATCGCAACGACGGAATCGTGTGCTGTGCGCACTGCAGCTGCCATCTGTGCCTCCAGCATTTAGAAACATAGTTAGCGAAATGACGGAGATGCCGCAAGAAGTTCGCATGCGTGACGTCAAAGAAGTGAGCGAACGTAATTGGCTAGCGCATTTATACGAATTCTCTTCTAGCTCGACAGTGATATCGCTGCCACTGCACTCCTATAAGTTGCGACCGACTATAGCTTAGCTTCTAACACTGTATATATATATATATATATATATATATATATATATATATATATATATATATATATATATATATATGTCATGGTCGAATGGGAATAAGCGACTAAGAGGGAAAATACTAGACATCATAGATATAGCATAGCATGAAGGTAAGATGCCATTACTATATACAGATCGAGACTATAACGTATAATCCAAAATCGGTTTTGCGTGTTGTGGCACTTCGCGGGGGTGTTTTTGGCACAGCTCCGCACACCGTCAGAGATTGTCATTGTCTAAAGCATGATTCACAAAGCAGTCAGTCGCCCCAAACCGTTACCGTTACGGCACGGGCATCCGTCAAGACAGTGTTTCCTCGCCGTTCTCTCTACAGAAGAAAAAAAGAAAGACAGAGGAAATCGGGACGTCGGCAATGCATAGCGCATCGGTCAACGTCGCTGGCAGCCCGTTTTCGAGCGCAGCTCTAGGCGCCCGTTACTGCGTCGAGCGTCGGTGTCGGCGTCCCTCGTAACCGAGCGAACGAGCAAAGCGAAGGATGAAAGAGCGAACGCAGAGCGCAGCGGGGGATGAAAGACGGCGACAGCGAACAGAGCGCGAGGAGAAAAGCGGAGGAGGAGGTTACGGCGAAAGCGTATGAAGAAAAATGTAGTGTCGCGCAAGACGGGCCCTCCGCCGACGATGGCTACGAGATGGCGCCGGAGTAGCGCACGTCATCTGTTGATCGATGACGCCACCGATACCATATATGGAAACAAGGCGCTGCACGAGCGAAGGTCTGTCTGCGGCGGTTGTTGTGAATCGCCCCCACTCGTCACCCACGCGCTGCCTCTCGCGATCTCCCGATTAGCGAGGCAGTCGCGCCACACTTGGCTCCGGCAACGCCCCGCACGAGACAGGTTGTCCGCGCCAGCCAATATATCGCGAAATGAAAACACGTATAGAGGTGCGCTCAAACTTCACATTAGGGAGTATCGTAATCACTTGTGAATTTTTTTAAGAGAAACCTACGAAGCCGGAACCAGCCTCTCGATCCTGACGAATCCCGGTGCCGTGACGGTGTCGGAGCGGGGCGGATGATGGCCGTAGGAACAAGACAAAACTTGCCGCCACCGCTTAAAGTATGCCTATGACCATTTGATCAGAGTAGGCTATCATGCTCCTTTGATCTATGCGCTTAATTTCTTTTATGAGAAAACAGTAGTGCATTAGGAATAAGGCTGCATTCCACATTAGGAATGATAAAGCAGCGCGAGGGGACGACGTAAGACACGTGCGGGTGCTGTATGTGCCGTATAGGTGTTTACAATATTGCGCAACGCTATTTTTCAACACCTTTTAATTTTTTTTTTCGACAACAGAATTTACTTCTCGTAAACGCACGCAACATTTGTAAAATATCATAGAGCGAGTTTAAATTCTTATAACCTGCGCGGGAAATTCGGGACAGCTAGCTGGCACGTACGCTCTAGGAGTCATTAGGCGCAGAAACCTTTAAGGCTAAATGAGAAAGCACGAACATCCATAAACGTCACCGGCGCTTAGAGCGGACGTCAGAAATTCGGGACTCATTTTGGGGAGCACGGGATGTGAAGCGGAAATCGACGGGGCGCCAAGAGACGAAGGTGCGGCGCGCCAAGCGCGACCGCGCGTCGATTTGACCACAAACAGTCGCCATAGTATATACAAAGCCGCTGTGCGGTCACGGAGGGCCACCAACGTGCACCCTGGGCCGCCTGCCACCACCGTTCGTCCGTAATTGCTCGCGCGCAGTGAAGCGTCAAAGCGGCCACCAAGCACACGTGTCGGCCAAGGTTGCGCGCGCATGCGCAGACGTATGCCGCCGCCTCCCATCTACCGCTCGATACATATCCATACGTGCGAGGAAACGGGAGCGCAGGCCGCGGGGCGCCGACACTATAGCCCCGTCGAATTTAGTAACAAAGGAGCGCTACACGGAAACTATAAAGCTACAGTATAGACTTCCAGGTCATCTGTAAGTGCGTTACAAGTAATGGAATATCGGAACACCGGAAACCTATTCGACGGTGTCAGCAACGCCTGCACAGCGTCACGTTGTGACACTTTCTTCAGATACAACGCCTCATTAACGTGTCTGTGTTTGGCCGTTGTTCACGCAGCAGGAAAAAAAAAAAGGAAATATACTGTATTGCTGCACAACAAAGGTCGCGACCACATTGCACCAGATGATGACGCAACACATCCGTTGCACTTAAAGCAATACTTCGCTACAACGATGTTGAAGGAGGAGCCGCGCTGCGTTAACATATTTGCTACAATAAATGGCGTGCGTGTCAGAAGACGGAGGCATTCGGCTTTCCAAGAACTGCGAAACGTTCATAGACGGGCTAAGCGGACACACCAATGTTTGTCCGCTTAGCGGGGTTGGCATAATGAAAAAAAAAAGAACTGAAAGGAAGGTAAACGGTGACTATGAACAATATTAAATGGAAAAGCAGAAGCGTAATTCTGAGAGATAGGAAGGGGACAGCACCTATTGTAAAGCGAACGTAAGTACAAAAATAATTCTCCACAGCCGTGGCTATACATGAAGAAGTGCAGTTCAACAGGCGATGTAGTGAGTATAATAGACAACTGTTACGTATATAAAAGCAACAGAACAAGTTCTAAGGGAAGGAATCCACAGTTGCCGTCGGTGGAGGCCAAGATGGCGTGACGAGAGATGAGAAAATTTGCATAAGTAGGGCGGAGTAGCCTTAGGAGGACTGGAGCTGCTGCAGGTCTTTTGGGGAGGCCTTCGTCATAAAGAATGCATAGTTTCGGAATGGAACTAATTCGTATAATGAGCGACACCTCGTCCGATTTGTCGTGATGCCATGATTTTAATTAAGAAATGCAAACCAGCTGCTGTAGCGATGATCATAATATATATAATGACTAAGACGACGCATTCGTATAGTTCATTTTGTAAACGTTGCAGTAATGAGCATTACGTAATCGATTGTGCTTCAGAAATCTCTGAGAACACCACGTCTTGGACAGCTGAAACGTCTCAACTGAGGGTCAATAACTAAAGTTATTAAGAAGCTCGCAATAAGAGCAACCAGTTTTTAAATACTTAGCTCGTCCCTGTGACGTTTTGTACATGCACTTTACGATGGCAAGATATGCTAGAAACAGCAAGATTGTGAAACGTGTCTGGACTAAAGTGCTTTGTTTCTAAGCCTAAATTATATCAAGCCATTGTGGTCTTTGCAGAGCCATTCTTCCCACATGGCATGAAGGCTTTCAATACCCTTCATGGCTTGACTGAGCAGATTTCGTTTGCCTTCCTCCGTCTGCCGCATAAAAGCCATTCAAAACTTAAGCATAATATTCCGTAGCCTCTCAATACGACGTCAATTCAGGACATTTATGTTGGAGGTAGATGTAGAAAAAATTCAATGGGAACGACAAAACTCAGTAACGACTTTTATAGAACCCCGGGTGGTCAAAATTAATCCTGAGTGCCCCCATTACATCGTGCCTCATATAATAGTCGTAGTAACCTAGTTTTGACAAGTAAAACCCCAGAATTGAATTTTTAACGACTTTTCTAATAGAATTTCAATCGGCACTCTGTTTCTGCGCGTACGGGACCAGAAAGACACACTCGGACACAGCAGCCGTGTTTATTTTGTATCTTCGCCGAAACATCAACCGATTTTCACACTTCCTCCATTTAAAGCTTGCAGAAGGTGACGACGTGGTGCACGTGTATTCAAAAGCCGCAACGCTTTCTTCTGGTTCAGCGGTGTATAGTAGAAACAATACGGAATAGCACCTGCAACCCGTTCTTACGTTCTAAAGGGCCTTGAACTTAAGCTCGTTGGTACGGTGTCTCCCACAGGTTGACCAAAGCTGCACGAGCGCGCGTACCTGTGGGAGTAGAGCACTCGGCGCTCATGAAAACTACATTGGTTCCCTTTGCATGTGAGTGAATGCCGCTCTCTCTGTGGAATGAATGAGTGAATGAAAAACTTTATTTTCACAAAGAAGGTATACCGGCGAAGGTGGAGCCCTCAGTCCAGGGCCCCAGTGGCCTTTGCCATCTTGCTAGCTCTGTCGATCAGCTTGAGCTGTTCTTCAGGCTTCGAGCAGGATAGCGCAGCCTCCCACTGCTCCGGTGTTGGTGTTTTGTGTACTGGCGCTACCTTTGGCTTTTGGCAGGCCCATGTAACGTGGTAAAGCGTTGCGTATTCACCGCTGTGGAGAAACCGACCTGCGGAGTGAGACATGCAACTGGCTCCGTCCCCGGCCTGCAAGGCAGAATATGTGTCGCTTGAGATTCCTACGTCGTGTGTACATCGGGCAAACGAGCCGTTGTGTAAAGAACCGTTTTCGAGAGCACGCTAACAGCCCGAAAGCGAAGACCGCGGCCGCAATTTGGCGATCCATTGAGCCCAGAGCGGGTGGCCGCCCTGACTCGATCCCACCACGTATCGCGAATCCCACGCAACTATACCGCGATATCCAAGCTCGGGAAATCTATGAGGCGTTTGTTGTGCATACCACAGGGCACCTGAAGCCTCAGTCAGGAACAATAATAATAATAATCTCCGCAGTTGAGTGATCCACCGTCCTATATAAAGTGTAAGACCCATGCGTGTGATTTGTCCGCCTCTCCTGGCATGCGTATAAATGTGTGCTCGCACAACTAAACCCAAATGTTGGTAGTCAGAGCCTGTCCATGACTCTCGTTCTTGACTCGTTAGTATTTTTTTCGAGCTGTTTACCGTAATGAAACAGTTCTTAGGTCTAGTTCCAAGGTCAAATCTTCAGCGGCCGAATTCCCAAACCTTTTCGTTCGTAACAGTTTTTTTGCCATTGGCCGGAGGCCTTCGCTAATAATAAATCCAGCATCGGGATCGGCTGGCATATTCTCTTGTGAACCAGCTATCGCAAGAGCGTTCTGTGAATACGAGCTCTGCAGGACCACGCCCTAGCCAGCAGCATGCAGAAACATTGTTTTTCACACGCAAGAGATAAAAGCTGAACAGAAAATCGCGCTACTTGCGCAGCGCACCCCGACCAATTCTTCAAAAGGGGCCAGGCTACGCGTCGCTTCGCCTTTTCCGTCTTCCGCACCTCCCTCCCCCTCTCTCTCTCTCTCTCTCTCTCTCTCTCTCTCTCACACACACACACACACACACACACACACACACACACACACACACACACACACACACACTCTTCAGAGTATATACACGCCGCCAGAACGTGACAGACCGAGTGCGTGGCGACACCGTTCCGTCCACAAGGACCTCGCATTGTCCACACCCTGGGCCAGCAGAAATGGACGAGCGACACCTCGGAGAGGTCCGCACCGCGGTACTTGCTCATCGCGCTCGTCGGACAGCCATGGAACGGGCGAAAGCCCTTTTTCCTGGACACAACCACGCACTGTAACGACAGCAGCTCGCGTATTTTCTTTCCTTTCTTCGCCGCCTCGGCTGCCGTTGTATATAGCACAGCTGTAGCAGAGACAGCAGCAGCAGCAGCTACAGCTAATGACACTCACTCAGGACAGTCGGAAGAGAACAAGAGCAAAACCCGCTGTCCCAGGCAGGCGGGCGGGTCGCGATTTCGCGCTTCGCGCCGTGTACAGCAAGGGGACACCGCGCTCGGCGCTGGAGAGCAGCTAGTCCCCCATCGGTCATCCATTCCAATTAGGGAAGCCCGTAAAACAGCCCGGCGCATGTAAATACACACGCGCGCACACTCACGCACGTGCACGTACTTGTCCGAGATCCCAGGTCCCCCGGTCCTCCTCGATACGCGACGTGAAGTGGAGCCAAACGAAACACACACACACGGCACTTACCGGAAGAAAGAAGAAGCCAGAAAACGACAAGGCTTGAGACGAAGGAGCGACAGAGACAGAAAGGGGGCGCGCGCGTCCAAAGTTGTCCGACCAATGGGAACAATTACCGCGGGGCTTAATGGCTGCGCCCACGCGCCCTGTAGGCTCATTTTCGGTGCTCCCTCAACGACCGTAGTGCTTTTGTGGCGCTTGCTCCCTCCCCTCCCTCCTTCCCCCTTTCCCATGCGCTCACCGTTCGAGTCCTACACAAACGAGAGGCAGGGCCGTCCGGTTTGGCATACGCGGAGCCGTTTTCGCTGCGGGACCACAGGGAGACAAATCGCGCGCGCGTTCTCGCTGTTGGATATATACGTATATGCGTGTCTCGAATGCTCGAGAGAGCCATGCAGCGACCACTTAGCGGTCGTTGTGTCCACCACTTTCGCGCTGCTCGAGCCGTCCAATCAATCGTCCTGCACACAAAGGCCCTTCGACTTTGCTGTTCTGAGGACGCGCCGTTTCACGCACCAACACCGTTCTTGTCATCGACGCGAAGCGAATGCATCGAGAGGACGTCGCGGAGAATGGCAGGACCTTTTTTAAGGCTCCCGTGGGGTACGAGAAGACCGGAAAAATAAACGATCGGAATGAGGCGTCGTTTAGGGAAAACGACTAACTTATGGTTGTTTTAAGTTATAAGCGGCGAAACGGTCAGGCTGACCGGCCGCAGTGGATAAGTGGCTATGTAGTTCTGCGAATGACAACGACGTCCCGTAATCGAAGCCCGCGACCGCGGCAGCCACACCGAACGAAGAAAGGAGAGAGAGAGAGAGAGGTATCTATGTGCGCGCTGCGCAAAATGGTTTAGCAAGCAGTCACTGCTCAGCATGTAGGCCCACCTAAAGCATCGTAGCTCGTCGCACCTTAATCCGGAGCCGTCCACTGTAGCGCTCCTCAGAGCCATGCAGTGCAAGCCAGAGCAAGAAATTTCCGGTAGCGGTCATTTAACGCTCACGTTAAGTGACGCCCGCAGTAGCATACATACGAACTGCACGGCACGCCTACAGTAAACACATTCAACGTCGTATACACAGCAAGTTATCGCGATTTTTACGCTTCGTGTTTGCTCCATCGTTTTAGATCGCGAAATTCAACTTCAAAAGGAGAGGAGAGAGGGGGGGGGGGGGGGGCGCCTGAAACATTGCCAGACCATATACTATTTCGTTCTAACGGTGTCACACCTCAATGTCTGCATACGTATTCGCAAAGTTCGATACTTCGGAGAACATTGCCAGCGGGCGCTGACGAGACCAGCAGCGCGAATGAGACAGAGCAACCGCTTCCCTGAAGCTCTAAACTTCAGCACTACAGCTTCATAAAAAACCTAGAAGCATTTTTTTTTTTCTCACACTCTTCCTTGCCTCTTAGTTGCACGTTGTCCGCGGCCCAAATGTCCGCGCCTACGAAATGGAACAAAAATAACACTCTGCGTCACCGTCGTTCTCGAACGGCAAAATAAAAAAATACGGATCACGGAGAATCGCCGATCACACACACCAGCGCTACATGATGAGGAAAACAAACCAAATTGAGATCCCTAGAAATCGAGGCTGCTGTGTGCACAGGAAGCACGCTATCTCGCCACTCGCGCAGAGAGAGAGAGAGAGAGAGAGATGCGAACCGGGAGATGGGGCAATTTCTGTTTCTCCGCGTTACTTCCAGCGCGAGGCAGACGGGAATGCAAACATGGCGGAACCGCGCACCAAAGCACTTGTTTGCTTGCGCCGCGCTTCGTTCGGCCAGCGAACAAGCAGCCTGTAGTCAGCAGTCAGCACGGCATATATAGCGCAACTCTAACGCCGCAGACTTCTAAAAAAAAATACAAAATCAGCGCGCGCGTTCCGCATACGAACCTCGGCGGTACGGTGTGCGCGCTGCATGCGGGGGAAGCTATAGGCAGGAGCGCGGTGAGTGTTGCACCGTCGAACAGCACTGCAACGATGCTTCGATCTCACGAGAGAGAGCATCGAAATAATAAAAAAAAATAATAAGAATAAGAAACGTACGCGTATAGGCTCGGGACCTGACGCAGGAAAAGCCAATTGAAAGACCGCGGGAAAAAAAAAACGCAGCGGATGCGCGCGGTATATACGAGGGAGCATACAAAGAACGGATAAAGGGTACAGAACGAAACGACCGGTACGCAAGAAACAACGCGGCCTCACAGAGTACGGTACAGAGAGAGAGCGTACAGAGAGCGTCCGGAAGAAGCAGACGAACGGAAACGAGGGCAGAAGGCACACGCGTATGGTTCACCGGAAGAGTTTTGGACGAGAGTATAGGCGCGAGTAGTGGTAGTATATAGCGTGGTGGCGGCGGAGTCCGGAAAAGCGAAGCCACGCAAGCAGACGACGAGCAACAGACGTTGCAGAAGGCGACGCGCGTGGGCATCAGCTATAGTGTTTCGGAAACGAAAAGTCACATTCAACAATGAGTTCCGAGAGCGTGTGCGCGCTTCCGAAATCCCAGGGCGACCGCGCCAAACTCAGTAGGCAAGACGGCGCCTACGCTCCCCTCCCATCAGCCACCACCCACCTAACTCCGGCATACGACGAAAGATTGCTTCGTTATTGGTGCTGAAGCGTCAAAGTGAAGTGCGCAGAAGACAAGGAAAAAAAAAAGAAGAAGAAGAAGGCACATTCCCGAGTGGCCTTATATACGTGGACCACCACTGATTGAGAGTAGAGCTGTTGCCAACGAAGAAAGCAAGATCCCAGAAGACACGCGACTACTTTCGGTGTGCCTGAAGAACTTCAGCAGACGAAACACGTCTGCGTGGGCGCACAGCAAATCAAGAAGTAAATGGTCGGACTTGTGCTGATGCAATAGATATAGTGACGTGGTGCAGAGTGAGTGGTGTATAACTCACCTCAGAATAAATAAGCAGCCCGTAAAAGCAAGCACTCAGGGTCCTACATGAAAACTAGTTATGCAAGCACGACGACCATGAGTCTGTCTATGAGTCTGTCTGTCTGTCTGTCTGTCTGTCTATCTATCTATCGATGAGTCTGTCTGTCTGTCTGTCCGTCTATGAGTCTGTCCGTCTATGAGTCCGTCCGTCCGTCCGTCCGTCTATCTATCTATCTATCTATCTATCTATCTATCTATCTATCTATCTATCTATCTATCTATCTATCTATCTATCTATCTATCTATCTATCTATCTATCTATCTATCTATATCTATCTATCTATCTATCTATCTATCTATCTATCTATCTATCTATGTGTATCTATCTGTCTATGTCTATCTATCTGTCTATGTCTATCTATCTATCTATCTATCTATCTATCTATCTATCTATCTATCTATCTATCTATCTATCTATCTATCTATCTATCTATCTATCTATCTATGTCCATCCGTCCATCCATCCATCCCTCTCTAACTATCCGTCCGTCTGTCTGTCTGTCAAGGCATCGTGGGAAAGCCTTCTCACACTTCATGCGGGCTCGCGAACTATATATATAGAATAACCTTTCCTCAGACCCTTCCAAGCCAATCACCTTATAACGCTTCTGTTGCTTCATACATACAATTCAGCATATTTAATTTATAATACGATTCAATTTCACCCTACGGACGCTCCCAACTATATCAGTCGTGATTTGGGGAAGAATGGACATCAGACAGTATTCGCGGCGGCGACTTTACTTCTTTCACAGACACTTCTAACGAAAGGGCCCCACTTCACCTAAACGAAACTTAACCCAGCCCCGCCCTCTCCCCTTCACACGCACAAATTAAAAATAATCTTTCGTGTCACCGATATGCATTCTTTTCTCGTTCTCTTTACGTCTGGAAACATATAGAAATCATTAAAAGGCAGATATTTTATCCCTTCAAAGAAGCACGAACCTTTCACGGGTTAACAAAACTTAGGGTTGCTCAAGCACGTCACACCAATATATATATCGGGCGCGAAGTCTAACCGTCATAAACAATCTAATTACAAAAGATTGCTCGTTATAACGACAAGAAGAAAGAAGCAAGCTACTCTCGTTCAAAGTTCGTGCCGCTAAAGCGCGCGCCGGGCTCCTTAATTCTGATTAGCCCCGCCATGCTGCAGCCTCGGCACTTCGACGGGGCGCCTAAATAAGTAAGCGCCGCGCCGGGCAGCGCCGATTTCTCAGCATAAATGCGCCGGTGAGCTCACAGTCACGGCGCGAAGCAGCGGCAGTGCCGATGGGCACGGAAAAAGGAAAAAGAACAACAAAGAAAGAAGCAATTGGCATTGCCCAACCATTTCCTCGCTGATCGCCGGAACGCGAGAAAAGAAATATAAAGAGATGGAATGAAATAGCAAAAGAAAAAGAAAATAAACATTCGCCTGCCCGCAATTTCCCAACGAGTGATGCAACTGCATCTCGTACAACAAAAAAAAAAAAAAAAAGAGAAGAGAGATTGAAGCAAGAATAACAGCGGCATCGCAGAACGCATTGCTGTGCGGGGAGGTGGAACTCGAACTTTGCGAAAGCGGCCGAAAGAAACCTTTATGGCCGCATCGATCGCGTTACGTCTGCTGGTTCCCGCGGGTATACGTGCCCGGAAAACCAGCGTAACCCGCGTGGTTCGAGTAACTATAATCGCCGCGAGGAAGACTAACCACTTGCAGTCCCTATATATAATATATGTTTGCGACTAACGCCTCGCAATCATCCAAACCGACGACGATTGCTTCGCTCTTTCGATTTCCAGCATTGGAATGCGTCTATAGGAAAGAGCGTTTCGTTAAAGCCACAGTTCCTTTCATTTAGTCGACCGACCTTGTACATCTGCTATCGAATGTATTAGAAGTACGCTGAACGGTGCAGAATCGGGTCTTGGGAGCAGCTGCTGCGACGCTTCGCGTTCGTATTCGGTGAGAGCCACAGGCAGGTGTTCTTCGGCTACGGTCGGCCTGACGTTTGCGGCGTCCATAATGAATCTGCTAGTGCTGCCGCACGCTCGGACATGGTGGTACAACGCACGAAGCTGGTTACGACGTCGACGACGACGACGACGACGACGACGACGATGATGATGATGATGATGATGATGATGATGAAACAGAGCTCAAGAAAATGGAGACCATGACGTCGCCGATCCTTTCGGAACCTGCCCTCAACGCCTCCTAGATGAGAAGTGTCGCCGCAGTACCGCTAATGCACGGCTCTCGAGATTGGCTTCCATTTCTTTGAGAGAGCCGTCGCTATAGGTAGTGCTACGTGGGCACCCCGTTAAAACAATGACTTGCAGTTCATACGTGACAAGAGACCACCTAGCACCTAGCTCCTCAGTTACTGCACCTGGTTTAACGTGCAGCGTGCAGTCTCTTCGGAGCGCGCTCAGCCACGTGGACGGTCAACCCTCTGCGGAAAATAAGATCCTGGGTGCATGCATTAACCATCATCAGCCCAGAAAGTTACACGCGTTTTAAAGCCTTTCTTACAACCAACGGCCCAGAGAACAGACTCTCACAAACACTTTGTGTCTCCCGCTGAGCGCGTGAATTTTCTCTGCTTTTATCTTTTCGTTCTTCCTTTCAAGCCCTTATCCCCACCTAGGGTAGCCAACCCGAGGTCTGTCTGGTTAACTTTCCTGTCTTTCCTTCTTTCTTCTTCTTCTCTCTCCCTCTTTCTCTCGTTGAACTGAGGAAATGGGGGTTAAGGTCACATAGGAAAAGAAATGGAGAGAGAAATTGATCGAGATAACCGCGGGGCTGGTGAACTCCGTAAGGGCGGCAGTCACAGTATACTCGCGTTGGTTGTGATTATTCTTGGCGCGATCCGGTTCGATCTAAACTTGTAGCTGAGCCGTGTTCACGAAGAGATGCACGCTCCAGGTCTATGGCATCCAGGGACAGCGATGCCATAGATAGAAGTGACTGAGTGCATGCGGTGTTAGCGCAGGTAGCATGACAGATAGCGCCACAATCGAGTGTCAGGGACAGCAAAGTCTAAGAGGTGCAACGCGTCGGTGATCGCGTGCATAATGAAAGCGACACGATGACACCGAGCTGCGAGAACGCGAGGCAGCGAGCAGCTGCACCAGAGGCGTGAAGAAGACGTCTGCTTAAAAGAGGCCGAGAGGCCGCTTCTAAGCGACAAGTCGACAAAGACGCGCACGTACGACAGCAGACGTCGCAACAGAAGTTCGCAACAGAGGGACAGCGCGTGAAATGCATCGGGGACGTGGTGCACAGACACGCAAACTGGCACCTTTCGGCAGAGATCGGGTTTTGTCGTAAGGGATCGTAAGCACGGTTTCTCGCAGCACAATCTGGCCCTGGTTCGCCGCAAAACAACACAGTAACGGCGCACATACTGTACCCCTCGTCCCTGTTACTTTTCGACACTGAAAAAAGAAGAAAATAAAGAAGAGGCTTATTTATCGTATAAGTTTCCATCTTAACAGTTCAGAAAGAAATGGTGCAGCGAAGAGCGACAAGTGACGGGGGAGAATAAACGCGAGGGACGTTAACCAGATGCGAGTATGCGGTCTACTATTGGCGGCGAGTAGTTACGGAGTCGCCATCTATCGGAAGCGCCTCGCTCGCGTAGTATGAGGGATCACGCGGCGCGCTCCTCATAGGTTTTGCTGTCAGCGCTCACTGAAAACACCACGCGTGAGCTCTCCCGGACATTTCTGTAAGTACTTTCGAAACGAGAGACGTTTTTTACTGTCTAAATAATAATCTTGGGCGAACTGAAAGCACACAATCGTTTACAGACGCTATCTCTTTATCGAACTCGTATAGTGAACGCCACTGCGCGCGGTCGCCGCAATGGAGTCTCCCGAACCGGCTTCTTGCGTGAAAGGTAGGTAAACGCTGTGAGCAAACTATATATATGTTAAATATGTTCTTATAGTGTTTTTATAACTAAATGGAGCGTAATACAACGAAGCCTCAGTGCAGCGATCGCGCAGATTCGCAGCGACCGACTGCGCGTCTGCATGCTTGTCCGCGCACTGTTTCGCTTTCTCCGCGCGCGCGTTTTCGCACCGTGCCATGAGCTTTAGTACGCAGAATATGAGCATTTGACAGTATATAAGCAACTATTGTTGCGTGGGCACTATCAGAGCTGTTCAAAAATAATTTCATTGTAGAGACTTCGACGCCTACGGGGACTGTGATGTGCCGTCGCGAGGATTCAATCTTTTTTTTTTCTTCTAAATTCTTTGACCTTTCAATATTATTTCTCGAGTTGCGTCGCACTGTATGTTTATCGGTGTTCCCAGCGCCCAATTTCCCGCTGCTCCTTTTTTGTAATCCAGTGCATTAATTCATAACACAAACATGACCATATGCCATGCTTTTTTTTTAAATGTGCTTCTTACCGCTGCCTTTCCACTCCACTGAACTTGTCAGTATATATAGCATCGACAAGTTCATAGACCAAACCGTCATGACATTAGTCGGGCAGCGGACTCGGGCGAGCGTCTCAGTGCGCGTTTTCAGAACATCGCAGACCGGGCGCCGTAGCAGAAATCTACCTCGCGTCTGTGCTTGCTGCATACCCGAGTTGTAGCCGATGACTGTTTGCCGGTTTTATGTTTCGCGAGCCAAGCTCCACGCAGCTTCTTGTCCTGCGGCTACGTGTGAATAAGGCTGACACCGGCCTCCGTTACGTGCGTCCGGCACTGCGGCACCGAGCAGTAGCCTACCATGTTGCGCGCCTTCAAAGGCAGCCACTACCTATTCTAGTGCTTTCAAGCGTTGTAAAGGAGACACTCGAAGCGGGAAAATCTCGCCACTAAATGAGAACCGCAGCGTACGAGGGAATTTAAACTCTCGTTTTCAGCTCGCTTCGGCGCTCTCGAAGCAGCCGACGCGGCCGCTATGTCCACGCGATCCCTAATAGCACATCACGCCGACGGTAGCGCCAGCTTTTCCAGTGGTGGAGCTCGAGGCCAATACCCTACTACCCTACCTGGGTGGAAAGTCTTGACGCGTAAAAACATGGCTTCCGCGGCACCGCCTGGAGAACGCACAGTATACTGCCGTGCGCGGGTGGGCGCGTACGTCGGTAGTGTATATTAAGGCTTCCGGTACCCCGGGTGCACGGGATTAGCGCCGGGGTCGCGAACCGCCAACATATAGCTGCCGGAGGACTCGAAAATTGACGATGGTCCCGACGCCCCTCCAGCGTTAAAGCCGGCTGCCGACCATGCAGGCACTAAACAACCGGGCGGCCTCCTCCAATGTTTGCGCACGGGAACGAGCTCGGGTTCCGCGGCCGAACACAATCAACCGGCGCGCCGAGGGTGGCGGGGAAAGGAGGACACCGCGCCAGCTGTTTTGGCGTCTATATTACCAGTTCTGTTCAGCACCACCCAAGCCGAAACTGCACACGGGGTCACGTTCTCCTGCTGACTGCGAGTCATGAAATAGCTATCCCCGCAATTCACCATTTAATAAAATGGCAGTTCTTTTCCTTTCTTTTTTCCCGCTGCTCCGAATCCTAACAATATAACCGCGATACGAATCAGAGGAATCGAGGGGGGGGCTGGATTTTCTTGTTACTAAAGGTGATGTGAAGCCATGCTTCACCTAACCTGACCATATAACGGTTTCGCGTGTTTTTTACTAAAAGATCACCGCCCCTTCCAGTCCGTGAAGACACGGTCGAACAGCGAAGCGGTGTTAGTTACACCGAATGTTACACCGTGCAAGTCAAACTTCGCAGGCAGTCTATATGGCAAATCTCTTGTTTCGCCATTCTTTCACCTCATTTTCGATTTTGCGTGCTTCACGTGGTGAGCATGCTTTAGGGGTGTTTTTTTTTTTTTTTTTCGCGTGAAGTTTCTGTTTGTGTTTAGCCGTGCTTGGTCTCCCTCTTCCGCCCCTCGAGAGCGCACTTCGGTATCGTCCGCCCGGCGCTGCCGTTTAAACTCGGCATCTCTGGCGCGCAGCTCAGGGTCGGCCCTACGACGACGAGCCCGCTCACGAGCAAATTCTCGCTGACGCTCGCGGTAGGCAGCTTCTTCCTCAGGAGTACGCTCTACTCGTGGTCTTCCCATAGTTGCAGCTGGGATGGAATGCGCGGAACCACTAATCCAAAGATCCGTATACTGGGCGCATTAAGGTTGCTTGCGTTCGATGTCTCGAGTTTGCTCGGTGGCCTGGTTAGCAGCAACCGCCCGGCATTGCCGCTTGCGATACTTCAAAATCAAATTGCTTCGAAATTAAACCTGTCCGTCACGTAAGATAATGAATGGCTCATACCCTCTTAAGCAATGGCTCCTAGCCCCGTAAACGCAGCCTCCCCATTACAACGACAGAAGAGAAATTCTACGCTGGAATGACGAGGGGCAACGGAGCCAGCTGTGGAAGAAGACGACGACGCTCGAGCCATTGGTGATGATGATAGTTTTAGCGAAATCCGACAACGGCGGCACAGGGCCCTCATAAACAGCTTCGCTGTAGAATACGAGCGATCACTTTTGACAAGATCATCATTAAGACGTATACTAGGGTTATGCCTTGTCTAACTGCGCCTGGGCTATGGGTGACGTCGCCGTGGAAGGTTCAAGATTCGTCCCGTATACACCTGCGTGTTTTTTTACGTACGCTGCGTGCGACATGGCTAGCTCATGTGTGTTATTCTGCAAACAAGACAAGACAAGACAAGACCAGACCAGACCAGACCAGACAGATAGCGTCATACTCCGTGATGCACAAGACGAACGCATCCTCTTCGTATTTTAGCCCACCATGTCCAGCGCGATGCGCGAAGGTTCAGAAGTGGCCTCTCGGCCGATACGACATGGCGGCGGCCCGAGACATTCCTCCCATATGTTGTTTTCAATGTGCTATTAAAATAAGCAGCTTTTCTTTATAACTTAGACGTTCTGTTCGCCGCTTTCTACCTATGCTGAAATGAGCATTGTGACGAAAATAAATGATAAGAGCCTACGTTAATTAAAAACGAGAAGAAAATGTACACAGATATGGTCGAAGAGAAGAAGTAGTTTAATGATTGGAAAATGTAGAGAGGTCGGCCGGGAAATGGAGCATCTGGCCTGCTACTCTATACGTAAGGGAAGGGGAAGAGCGGAAGAAAAAGGGTCACAATGGGGGATGATAATGAGTGGAACGAGGTGAAGGACACATAGCATAAATTTTATGGAGTTCTTCATGTAATGTAGTAACAAAAATGTCTCGTTTTTACGATATTTCCGATGCGGTAAAGTACAGCGAGAAGAAATCTGACGGAGAGCAAGAATGTATGTTGATTCTACAATGAACCCTGGCCTATTCTTCCTCGTTCTACTATAGGCTTTATTTTATCAGAAGACGTCGCCAACAACAACAACAGCAGCAGCTGCAAGGACGCCGAGTTTCGGCCAGTACCCCACAGAGGGTATGAGCCATGACTCGATACAACTACGACGACCTCCACCAAATCGCTTCTTGCGCTCTATGAACAAAAGTGCATGCAACGACTCAACGGAGAAGCTGCAATTCCCGACGCTACCAAAATTCCGTGCAGGCAAAAAAAAAAAAGAAAATTATTGACAAACTCCACGGGCGCGAGTTTTCTCAGCACGCAAGATTAATAGACGCCGTCAATCAAGTACGTTTTAGACAAGGTTACCTTGCAGAGACTGTCGGTCGAAGCGGCGGAACCGAAGACATTCTCCACCACTTCCCGATTGGGGAGGCGAATAAGGCTACGCACAGAGACGACTGAGGGAACTCAAATTTCTCAATAACATTACATTTTCTAACACTCCGACTTACCTCGGCTTATTGTTGAATGCTCAATGTTCTTGAACACTTTGACTTCTCTCTCTCTCTCTCTCTCTCTCTACTCTACGCACTCCTCTTATTCTCAATCGCCTTCGGGAATGGAGGAGAGAGAGAGTTATATAAACGCTACCAAGAAAAGCAGTTGCTGCCCTGACGGAAGACAATTAAGTCCCTCGTCGAAACGTTCGATCCGGCCTGTGCCATCCCTAGTTCTATCAACGCATGCATCGGTGAGACGAAGGTGGACCAGCGTTCGTCCCCTTAACGCGCCTCCGCGATTGCACAGAACCCGTGTTGCGAGGATCCACGCAGCCGTCAGGGCAGACGGGCGAAGGGGAGAGGTATCGGGGAGCAAGGGCGCAGCGAGGAACGAACGGGACGTGTCGAAGAATGCGGCGAGCCGATGCTCGAGGCGGCAGCCCTGCCCCCGATCCGGCGGCGTTCAATTCGACGATCCCACCGCGGCACAGCTCGCTACCCCCCCCCCCCACCCCCCACCTTGCCATTCCTCTCTCTCCCGATCGCGCGAGGGAAGCCCGATACAACACCTCCCCCCCGAACCACCCACACGCCCTGGCCACGGAGAAGAAGCCTGCCGAGTCAGCTCGCGTTTCCCTGGAAACCCAGCAGTCGGCGGCGAAGTGCGCGGGCTTGCGAGCGAACCTGTCGCGTCCCACTGAGCCGACGGGGTTATCGCGACGGCGGTATTTCCGAAAACTTGTGTCCGCTGTCACGTGTCTAACCGGAACATGGTGAATATGTACGTATGAATGTTCGGCTCTGATTACGTTGCCTTGAACGCGACCTTCCCGCTCGCAAGTGCGGGAGGCAAGCGGTACACGAAGAAATCGTAAGGACAAGAAACGCTCGCGGCCGGTTCGCCGCGAGCAATGAACTATGTGCTGACTGGAAGGAAGAGAACTCTTGTGCTCTAGTTAGGAGAGCTCTAGTTAGGAGACTGACTAGCCGTGAAAAGACACCACTGGCATAGTGCCTGGAATCGAAGGTACCATATATCCACAGCGCGAACCCCGGTTGCTTTTTCATCTTTCTCCCTTCCCATCTCTTTAAATTCATTTTCCCTTTTTAATAACCTGGTCAAGCTCCTTGCCTTTCCTTTTATTTTTTGTTGTTGTTATTGTTTTGTTTTGTTGTTGTTTTTGTCCCTCTCATGTTGCTTCTACTCATTTTTCTACAAGCATGCAGCCTAGAAACATGCTACTAAGAAAATGGGCGTCTTTCTTGAGCTTTTATAGATATAGAAACCTAGAGCTATTCTATAGACCCTCATACGCTACAATAACACCACGAAAAACAAACGCGGATGCCCCCACCTCCGCTATTATACATGCGCAAGTTCTCATGAGCCTGGATGAACGTTCTGACCAGCTACGAAGCATTGATGACGGGGAACGACACGTAAATGTTAGAGAGAGAGAGAGAGAGAGAGAGAGAGAGATAGATAGATAGATAGATAGATAGATAGATAGACAGATAGACAGACAGACAGATAGATAGACAGATAGATAGATAGATAGATAGATAGATAGATAGATAGATAGATAGATAGATAGATAGATAGATAGATAGATAGAGATAGATAGAGATAGATAGATAGATAGATAGATAGATAGATAGATAGATAGATAGATAGATAGATAGATAGATAGATAGATAGATAGATAGATAGGGAGAGTAGATGATGAGTAAAACGGCGGTCTCAATGAACACGAAACGCGAACACTCAAATACAGCGACCCACCTCTTGAAAGAATTAGACGACTATACAGCCTTCCAAATATCATGCCGGCGATCAAAGTCCGGCCAAGTTCCCAAGAAGATGGCGGAACTCGGAAGAGTACTCCCTGGTTCTCCGTGTAGCGACAGAGAAAATCTCCAACAAGCAGGATGCTAAGGGATAGTGCACGGCATTAAGCAAGAACAAAGATTAAACAAAAACAAAAAAATGGGGGGGAGGGGAGATAGCATAGTGGTGATCGCCTAACAAGACGACGAGTCAGCAGCAAAGAGAAAAATCGGCGTGCAGCAAGAAGCAGAGGAAACGACTCGAGGAAGGGGAAAGTGGGGATAGAGCAAGCAGACATGGCGGCACCCGCGTCCAAGCAAACGAGAGCCGCGATCAAGGAGTACGTCGCAGAAGGACGCATTAGGCCTAATTGGCGAAACGATTCCCACCCCGCCGCCGCTAGCCCGCTCCTACAGGCTCTTGAAGCAGCAGCACGCGGCCTTAGCCGTAGATTGCCTGCTGTGGACGACGGTTGCGGATATATACATGCGGCCGTCGTGTGTCGTTCTAAAGGGGTGTTGGGAAGCTATAAGGAAGCTTCTGGAGAGAGTGAGACTGACGAGCCTAAAGTGAAGGCGGAGTAGGACGGCACCCGCGTGTTGAGGCAATCCAAAATTTTAGACTGTCCGTGCAAATACCGGATATAACCGGATACGTGGACGGCGTTAGCCTGTATAGCAATGCTGACAACATCTAGCGACGTATTGTCCAAGCACAATGTGTTAGAAACGTCTGTGTGTTACGGTTTTTTTTTTTTTTTCGTTGAAGGAAAATGAAAGAAATGCGCGCATAATTGCGATTACGTCACTGCCAACATTTTAGGCAAGCAGCTTAGTAGATTATTGCTGGGTCACAGCAGTAATAGCTCTGCGCCCACTCCGGTTGATCTACGCTCCACAACGCCTTATACCAGCGCTCTTGCTGAAATCGGTTTCCGGCGCATCTGGCGAACTGCAATATACGTACGAACAGGTAAAAAAAAAAAGGCACTGTCCAGCAAAGCATACATTACGTCGCGACCTCGTAAAACTATTTTTGATATGCGTCGCCGTGGCGTGGCGCTGCATGCCCGGCTTCGGCGCGTACATTCTTTTCACAAGCGTATCAAGCTGGCGTTCCCGCAAATGCATATAGTTGCCCAGAGTGTATGGCGGCAGTTATACCGCGATTGTTGAAATGTTGCGTGGCCGCGTAGCTCTTGCGCTGCCCTTGTATGCGCACAATCGCTAGAACGATGCACCCGCTGAAAGGTAATAACGATAATTGCAGTAATGCATTAGCCGCGCCACAGTTTTCCTTTTTTTTTTTTTAGGCGGGGGGGGGGCGCTTTGTATACTGCGGGAACGGCGCTCTGACAATTTTCAAAGCGTTTCAAAAAGCAAATCATATTCGTGACCGCTACGCGCATACAAAGCAGACAAGAAAAAAAATTCCACCCCCCGGACTAGGACGAAATTTCCTTCAACTGGCGAAGCTTTCTTCCAGAGAAACTCGCACGCACATACTTTGCAGTATATCGTGCAGCCAGCTCGCTCGGGTGGGCGACAAATTTCGCTCTCACGGAACTACGCTCACTTCGCGGATTCTTCCCCGAACTGATCCACCCTTGTCGTGGATTCCGGGATGACCAGTCAAGTCGCTGCGATCTCGGATGCCCCGCTCTCTTTATTACACGTATTGCCTTTAGTTACGAATTATGATCGATTGTCGATAAACGTCTCACAGCTACATAACTGTATTCAAGGGGTCAGTAGAGTCCACTGAAAGAAAATGAAGGCGGCAGCATGACAATTCCTGGATCTTGTCGAATCAAATCTCGTATTAAGTGTAAGGCCAGCAATGTCGCGGCATTACGTAAAAAAAAATGATTTCGATCACCGTCTCAAGGCACACGAACAAGTGAATTATTGGTCACGCGCATCACAATGAAAGTCAAATCTGCTCCTTCAGTGCTGTCGCAACGAGGCACCTCGAACACCCCCCGTCAAACATGGTATAATGTCTTCGGTGAAGTGGTCGGGTAAGGAATGAAGTACGAAGAATGAATGAATGAATGAATGAATGAATGAATGAATGAATGAATGAATGAATGAATGAATGAATGAAGTGAAATGTAGCCACACTGGGCAGGCAGAGGGTTCAGTCAAGCCGCAGTAGCGACTTGCGACTATACTGGACTGAACTGGCCCAAAGAACGTGGCACGCACGCACGCACGCAAACGCGTACACTGTGGCACAATCGGCATACGCGAACATCGCCCAATGGCTTCACCCGTTCCGGCAAGTGAAGGGCACTGCGCCACTCCAATCGCAACACTTTCAACTCACTTTAGCTGGGAGGCAAGCACGCGAGCCAAGCAAGCGCCACCAGAGTCGTCGTCGCCGCGGACGCCTTTTTTCCGGTGCCTCGTTCGCGGGCACAATAGCGGCTGCCACAAAAGGGACCAAAGTGCCGCTGCTACGGGTGCCGGCCGCCACCGAGGAGTGCTCTTTGAAAGGCGAACCCCCATTCGCGAAGAGCCACACAACACCGCGCGGCTATCAATAACAACCGCCGTCGCGACCCCGTGCTACGCAGCGCTCGCTCTTTCGTGGGGGGACACGTGTCTCTCTCTCGGTAGCGAGCGAAAGTGTCGAGATACAAAACGAGACGCGAGGAGCGCAGGACTCCTCCGACGCGGCCAATTACTCGGCTAAGTAAGCGGCGGGGGCACGAAAGGCGTAGCCGAAGAGACGGGATGCCGCGGCCTCTCGGAGTAATACGGGTGACGACTCGAAGGGATACTGTATAAGCGCGACGGACGCCTCGGGTCTCGAAGTATGCCGTATATGTGCCCCATGCATTCCTTCCGCCTTTCTGTTATCCGAAACTTGATCCTCGGCACTTTCGCCGCGCTTTTTCTTTCTTCTCTTCTTTTTCTCCTCGTGTCCTGGGTCCCGTCGCGCTGTTCCGCTCATGAACGCGGACTCAATTTGCTCTGTTCCTTGGCCGTGCTGCACTTTGTTCAGGACACATCAGGCTCCAGTGATTGGCGAAAGAAAGAAATGAGAGAGTCAACTGTAAATCATAAGTGCGAGATTAAGTAACGGTATAGCCGCATAGACGAATAACGCTAAGACACAGAAAGACAGCGGTGTGGATTACAGAGGTCACGATTCCAGCTAAATATAATAAGGAATGAAGTTGGGCAGGCCGTGTAATGCGTAAAACACGGTAACCGGCGGTCTATTCCGGTTATCGAATGGTTGCCGAGGGAAGAGAAGCACAATCGAGGATGGCAGAGAATTAGGGGACGAGATTGAATCAAAAGCGCTTGCAGGCATAGGTTGAGGCGAGCATGCGCAAGAGAGGGGTAATTAATTCTGAGATCGATGGGAGAGGCCTTCTTACTACAGTGACAAAAACATGTATGATGATAATGATGATGATGATACTTGGGCTGAAACAGGCAACGCCAAAGGCGCGATGACAACGGCTAGACAACCAACAAGCACACCTCTGACGAGTCACTTCGATACTGCACGCAAAAGCATCAGTCGGCCGCGCGAAAATGGTTCGAACGACGTGGAACCACGCTAGCAGGAGCAAGTCAGGAGCGACGCGGAGTCGCCCGATTGAAGAGCACGCAACGTTTGATAACAGTGGCTACAGGGCAATAAACTACTTGGGATCATCATTTCGCGCTTCTTTCATCTAAGGGGATTGTGTAACATCTCCCGGCGGTGCAACTGCAGTAAGATTTTCAGAGTGAAATGCAAGATTCAGTGATGTCAATAGCGTTCTAGGTTTGCAGCGACCGGTTTCATCTATTCAGTCGCCTATAGCGCCAGCTGATAGGCACGTTCAACCTGACAACGATTCCATCGGCTGATGCACCTATTCCAGCAAGTCAATATAGGCAGGCAGGTATTTTACCTAGAGATAGACCACCTATTCTACCAAGCAAGACTACTATTCCACCAACTCAGACACCTATTCCAGCTGCTAAAGACACCTGTTCCACCCGCTGAGACGCCCCTATCCGACCTATTGAGACACTATTCCATCTACTGAGACACGTATTCCCCCTACCGATAACAAGTTCCATTTAAACCACCTAGGCAGACACCTAGTTGCACTAAAGATGCACCTGCTCCCACCTACTGACATCTCTTCCACCTATGCAGACACGCATTCCGCCTGCTGAAACAATTATTCCGATGCCTATTCCACTTACTGACACACCTATTCCACCTACCTAGACGTCTGTTCCTTCAACTGGGTCGCCAATTCCACCTACTGGGGCATCTACTTCACCTACCAAGACATGTATTTTCACTTGGCGATGCCAACTCAGCTTTGAGGAATCTTAGGACACATTGTGGGAGGGGCGCGAGGGAGTCTTTTTGCTATTCTTGCCTTGAAGTATACTGCACTGCGCGACCCTTTCTGATGATCGCATAAATTGTGGCACCATTAAGGAGATGATCACATTGACTAAGTGGGCGAGTGCCACTTCCTCCTTCCAATGCAAACGCAAGTCGCCATCGAGTAGAAGACCATCCGACATTCCACGAGAAAACTGTGACGTATTACCGTCTGGCGATCGTCACCAGACGTGGTATGTAGCGATTAAACAATGTTCCATCTTACACTGTCCGATCGACGTACGTCGGGACAAAGCATTAACCGCTAGGGTGGCCAGACCACGGCACACAAAATGGCTGCGAATGAAAAGTAAGCTTACCGAAAATGCCGGAGTCTACACAGCAAGCAAATGGACCCGGCCTTTTTCTTTCTTTTATTTTCGTATTATACTTGACATTCTTGTATCATATTTTATGTTATCATACCAAAAAAGAAAAAGGAAAAGCCGCGTCTCATATTTTTTTTTTTTTTCTCCAATAGCGAAGCAATACCTGCAACAAAAAGGTGGAGGAAAAATAGCGATCTTGCTATTTTCCGCGTTGTACTTTAAACGAGAGGTATAAATCCGTCTATTAAAAAAAAAATAGAGAGAAAGCTATGGCGTTAGGAGAATGAATTACGTCACAGCGTTCCCCGGAGTACTGCAACAGAAGCAGCTACGACAAAGAATAAATAAATAGGAGCTCTGGCGGCAGGGGATGATACATGAAAACGCTGGGAATACGGGGAGTCGGGAGATGATACACCTCGGTCATATTTCGTATCGGAGCGGTATGGGTGCCGCGTTGACCGACTGCGCACAGAGGGGCACTTTCCCTCGAAGCGCGTACAAACTTGAAAAACGGGGTTGGTTTGGACTTGCAACGCAATGCGAGGAAACACGAAAAAAAAAAAGCGAAGCGCAGCCCCGTCACCAGCCCCAGGGCAATCCGAAACTATCTAGGAGGAGGAGGAGGGAAACTTGGGAGAGAGAGTAAAAACTGGGATACACGTATGCCACGGGAACTGCAACGTGGAGATAGATATATGGTATGCTGGTTCCTGGAGTTCTTGCTCGCCCCCTTTATTACGAAATGTACTTCAGCTACGCGAGTGATGCAAACTAAAGGCTCCAACATAAACTGCGACTGAAAGGAGTTGCGACAGCAAGCTCATATCTCGCTTGCAACGGGTACTGCTGAAGTACGCGCTCTCGCTTGTTAATGGCCACGCAAGGTACACGTTTACGAACTTGCACGATAGCAAGGCGCATATTATACGCGGCTTGGTGAACCTTCTTTTTTTGGGTGTGTGTGTTCGCTGCGGTACGGTAGTGTGGCGCCAGCTGGGGAGCGTTGGGCGAAAGGCGGCTGTTGCCTCGGATATTTAGGTGCACACATATGCGTCTTTTCGCGTCTCTTCCTTTAACATATGACGCACAAGAGGCTCCACACAAGATGACAAGAATGAGCGCGAACGCTAGGGCACAGCTTGCTATCGTAAGTACAGTTTCGCGCGATTACAGATATCAGATGCACATATGACACGCAAAAGGCGTCACCGACCGCTGTAAACACTAACTATATCGCAAATTTTAAAAAGTGAAATGTAGTGAAGAAGCTGCGAAGGAGGAGTACGACGAAAGACGATAGTCGCCGAGGAAAACGCAAATCGCCATGATCTGTGAATCCGGAACTATGCGCACGCTCTCACAACGTGGCGCCACCCAATGGAGTGAGCTATGAGATTTCCAGAGCCACCGCGGTGGCTCTGGTACAGGGACACGCCCTCCACCTACAACGAGATTACTAAACACTACTATCTCAGCCGTAGAACCTACTTTGTTCCTCATCCGCGCCTCAACAGAGCTCAAGCATTAATGCTCCGTCTACTACAAACGAATACCTATCCGAATCCGTCGCTCTTACATAAAATCTATCCGGATACTTACACCAATGCTACCTGCCACGATTGTGGAGAAATAGCCACGTTAGACCATATGCTCAGGCAGAGTGCCCCGTCACGCTCTATCATCGCTAACAGCTCGGCCAGATGGGAGGCGGTTCTCCGCAGCCCTCGTCTGACTGGCCAACTCTGGGCTCTCCAGCAGGCCCACGACGCGGCCGAGAGGCTCGGCCTTCCGGTTCCCACGTGGGAGCGGCCCGCTTCATGAAGACTCACGATCTGCAGGACTTCATTAAAATGTTACCATACCATAACATACCATACCATACAATACCATACCGCGGTGGCATTGAGGGATTGCTGAAGGAAGCTTACACAGTTTTCGGCGCTCGGGCTTTCTTAATTTCTCGTATGGACCACTCAATTTGTTTTTTCTGTTTTCATTGACGATACCGAAACCTCTATTCTGCGCACCTTGTCTGCGACCCCCTTCACACCATTTTGCTTTTATCATCCTTGCTAGTCAAACATTCCAGGGAAATACCATGTTAAGGTTCCTGTGCCAACCTCTCCCTCTGCATTAAGGTCTTCTATAAAGCTGCACTCCGTCACCATTTGTCATTCAACCCCCGAGGATGGAGCCGTGTCGGGTACGAGATGCCAGGTTTAGTAAATCCTGCTGTTATATTTCATCGGCTACATATTAAGTTCATAATAAGACAACGCCTTCGTTCTCATCCTAGAGCCAAGTCAGATTAAGCTTCTCCGCGATACCTTAAATTTTATACATTTCTTCCGCTGGGAAGCGTTTGGATGATTAAATTTCCTGAAAGCAGCCCTTATGCGGCCTACAGGGGAACTATGTGCGCATCTTATGCGTTAATAGATCGGTAGGCAACGAGTGAAATTCTATGCAGCTTCGACTAACGACACGAGACACTCCAGCACATCTTGAGCATTGTAATTTATCGGTATTTTATCGAAGCTGACTCCACTCTTCGCCGACCGAAAGAGACGCACGAGCGCTTTTTGTTTTACTTCTTAAGTTTCATATTTCCCTTTAATCATCTGAAGTAGCAAGTCAGGCTTCTCGCTAACATTTCTAGCTCTTTTTAACCTATTTCCGTCTTTTAATGCGAAAGCACTATACGCCCCACGAAGCGGAAAATCCGGCGTCCGCTGTCATTATCCGACGGCACCAAAACCCACGTGACCAAGTGATGACGTCACGTTCCCGGTTCTGATCTAGCTGCGGCTCGCACTACGAAATCCAACGGTGAACAGCCACGACGTCGGACGAACACCGTGGCCCACTCCCAAAATTGGATTAAGGTGGATTAAGGTTAGTACAAATTATAGCAAGGTGGATTAAGGCGGAACTTTAAGGTGATTTACTTTGACAAGTCATAATGCTTTCGCATTCAAATCACTTAAGAATAAGTAAGTGAGCGTCCACTTTTTTTTAATAATTATCTGCAGACAGGCTATGATTTACCCAGGGCGCGCGACTGATTTGAACTCCCGTCTTCTCTCTCCTTCACTCACCCATCCCTATCGCCACGTGTAGGGTAGTAAACTGGGCAAAGTCTAGAGAACCACGCTACTTCAACTCCCCCCCCTCTCTCTCTCTCTTCCTGTCTACATATCTGCGGAACGCAAACGCGAGAAGTTATAAACTATCGTGCGATGCCGACTGCAAGCGTGGCCATGACAGACCCTGTACGGTACAATGCCACACTGGCATCGTGCGAGCGTAAAACCAATGCTGATGCAATGGCTAAGTGCGCAAGACTGGCCATTCGTGATTCGATATGAACGAATCGCGGCTTGCCCGCAGCTGCGAGTTAATCAACAGAGCTACTAAACTGGAGCACTCCGCAAAACATTCATTCATGTGTTAGTTCGTTCGTTTATTTGGCCCTTCCACGCTTTCACGAGCGGCTGGCTCACTAACCGACTGATTAACAGGTTTACTACGTCCACTACGCGAACGAAAAACGCCACGCCGTGCATGGACCCGGCTGTTAAGCGAATCGTAACGGCAGTTGTAGCTAAGCCGCGGTGCCGGCACCATAAAAAAAAAAAAAGAACAACGCAGAGACGGCGCAGAAGAATGCTAGAGCCGCTACACACCATGCCACATCCCTCGCCGCTGAGCAACCAGATGGGGGACGGGGCGGATAGTCGGTATAGGGAGAGAGAGAAGCTCAGGGAGGAAAAACGGCTGTTACGGGCGCCCGCACTACTACGGTACGCGTCTACAAGACGAAAGGCAAGCAGCAAGCAAGCAAGCAAAGAAAAGAAAAGGAAGAGAAAGGAAGGCTTCGCCTTCTCCTCCTTTTCCGTCGCAGGGCCCCATCAAGAGTCGAGGCATTTCCCCCAGGGTCCCGGCATTCCGCTCTCCGGAGTTAGGGGGGGAACAGGCGACGACGTCCACTGCGTCATTTACGTTTTTTTTTTCTTTCACCGAATAATAAAGAGCGTGAGCGCACCCCCACCGCTGCCACCACTACTATCGCCGAGACCACGTCGCCCAGAGGCGGAGGACCGAGCGCCGCAGCGGCCGTCGTCGGAGAAGCAGCACCACCATGAAGTGGGCGAGGGCGAAGAGCCGCAAGGAAAAGAAAGAAGAAATCAGCGCTGCGGACGGACACTGCCCGGGAGAAAGGAGTCCGAGCGGCCACGCGACGGAAGAGGAGGAGAGAAAAAAAACGATCACGTCACGACGAGGAGGAAAAGGCTATACGCGCTTCCTTAAGAATCAACTCCGTCGACCCGAGTGTCGTCGTTAGCTTTTTCTCCTTCCTCCCGCACTAGCTTGTGCACTGCTCTAACAACGAGCGAACAAGGGCGACACGGCGGCGGCAAACTCGCCCCCCCCCCCCCTATCCCAACCCTCTCCGTATAATTCTTCCCCCGGAGCCATTAAAAGCGCGACGTGGCGCGTTAAAAAATCTGTCCGCAGAGACGACGCTCGCCTCGTCCTTTCCTCCGAACCCTCCGCCACCCCCTCCCCCCCCCCCTCCGTACCCCCCGGCGCTTTCCTCTGCACAATCCTCCCATCTATTTGCTTTTCGCGCGCATTACCCGTGGCACAAGATGTCAAGCGAATAACACCACGGCACCGTCAAAACCGCAACCACACACGGAGGCGCATAGAGGAGGCATTTTCACGCGTCGCGTCGGGTTTGTCGGGGGTGTCGGACGGCTCACTTTAACGCACCATGCGATGAATGAGCAGTGGATAAATATCGGCCAAAAATGTGTTGTTTTGTATAGGTGGTTGACGATTTAAGCGGACACTCCACAGTTTGTACGTATTTCGACCGCAAGGGATACAGCACGGTTATCGCCAGTCGTGAAATGGATGACGCCCCGAAAGGCCGCGGGCAACGTCGAAATCGAAAGTACGTCGGAAAATGCGCTCCATGTGGTTGCGCTGCTTAGTGCATAGCGCGCTGACGCACAGACCCAGCGCAGAGATTTTCGGTTACGGTTTCCATCTTTCAATTCCGACGAACGCTAAGGTGCAAACATTAGATTTAGTGAATAATGTTGTCCTGATTGTACAAAAGAGAAACTTCAAAATCTACAGACTCTGGGCGATTGCTCCGGCTCTGGACTCATTTGCTACGACAGCAGTAGGCTTTCGCATCGGACACTGTCATGATGATGTCTAAAATACGGCGGCCAGGACGTTTTTACGGCTCCCAAATTGCTTCCGGCGCTTGCAGTGTACAAAAGCATCGCCTTCGAGATCGATTTCCGTAACTCCGAGGGAGCCGTCGCTCGGTGTGCGATTCGAGTGTCCAAATCGCACCTGCAGCGGTCAGCTTCCGGAGTTACGGAAGCAAATCTCAAAGGACATCCTCTTGAGCACTGCAAGCACCGGAAGCGATGTGGTCGCCGAAAACACGTCATCACCGCTACTTTTTAGGGGCGACCTGGCGCCGTTGGGCTGCGTTTCCTTTCATTAGTCATATCAGAGGAAGGATTCTGGTCATATATAGGGATAAGCTGACGGTGAGCAGTTGGCATAATGACGACGACGTCCTTCGACGTAACGGAAAGGACGAAAAACACTGCAAACACAGTTTCGAGCTCTTAGCTACTGCCGCAGTAAAAAAGGAGGCAACGAAAAATGAAAAGAAATCAAATACGAAAGCAGACAGGCCATGTCGATTCCTCATAGTGATCCATCAGTGTTCGCAGCAATAAATTGTGCGCAATTGAGGGCAGCAAGCTAAAATAATTCGGCGACGCCCTGAAGCGAGGAAGTGAAAGTGCGAACGCTTGAAGAACGCCGAAAAAGAAAAAAAGGGGTGGGAGGGAGCAAAAAGAGCGAGTATGTAACACCTTCGCTTATTTCGCCTCATCTTTGTGCCTTTCTCTTGACTAACCAATTATTGGCTAGACCCGTACAGGGCGTATCCGCCATGGATATCAACAGCTTCTCCACACCTGACACTGTATAGCCATCCAGAGAAAGACAAATGAGACACGTAAACTATTTCGATGTGGGTGAAAAGACAGAAGAGTGCCGTCTGCTGAGCAAGCAAAAAACGTATAGAGTAGCGACGTCGACCCGTCGACTACCTTAACTTTCTCCCTACTCCTTCTATTCGGGTCCTATTTGTTTTCGCTGAAGCGCGAAAGCATAAATGCTTGATCAGGTTGTGCATTAAGCGAGAGGAGGGCTTTGCGTTTCAGAAACTGCCCTTATCCGGCATTATCACTCACGCAATCGCGCCACTCGAGATGTGATGACGCAATATTTCAGCCTACAGTTTGCGCGACACAGAGCGTGCTGTCGGTTCCAAGCATGCACATCATGGGCGGCTATAGGCTTTTCGACGCCAAGGATGATGAAGCGCGGGACGCCGTAAATCATCATCATCATCATCATACTGTTTTATGTCCACTGCAGGACGAAGGCCTCTCTCTGTGATCTCCAATTGACCCTGTCCTGCGCCAACCGATTCCAACTAGCGCCCGCGAATTTCCTCATTTCATCGCTCCAGCTAGTTTTCTGCCGTCTTCGACTGCGTTTCCCTTCTCTTGGTACCCTATTCTGTAACCCTAATGGTACAACGGTTATATAACCGACGCATTACATGACCTGCCCAGCTCCATCTTCTTTTTTTTTTTTTTTTGATGTCGTAAAACGTCTACCCGATTTCTGAGAGATGACTAATCTGCTCTCGCGCTAGTTTAGGAACGTCCACATCCGTTGGATCTCCTGTTACGTAAATATATATCAACCGCGAATATCCGAAAGCGTTACTTCGCATACCCAAGATAGTGAGGTTGCTTCAGCACGACTGAGAGGTGTTAGGAAAAAAAAAAAAAAAAGAGGGAATTCTCGTACGGACAGTTCAGGAATTCTTGTTTGAATTAGTGTCAGTAGTGCAACTTTTTGACGCTTCTTTGTAGCGTTTTGGTCCTGCACGCATAGATTTGTTTTTCCTGCATAGTAGACTTTGCACTTATGCCACGTCTCACAGACGGATACACCGCACACATAACCGAAGCCAATGATCGCCCGAAAGAATGTTAGCATCGGTCATTGTCTGCAGATACGTACAATTATCATGCCACTACGTGCTCATAGCAGACCAGGCTTAGCCAGGCCAAGAATACACACACTGATGTTGTGTGTTAACAAGTTCATCGCGAATTTCCGGGAAAAAAAACTTGCATTGGAACACCAAGGCAGGAAGCTTGTTAAATTTCGGGAGTATTCCCTAAGCTACACCTGAGTGACGGGGTGTAAATACTGCGGATACTTTCATTCCTGGCATTACAGACGGCGCGTCATGCAGTCCCGTAGTTGGACACAGTCGTTCGAAGAAAAAAAATATCAGCGGCAATTTAGCGGTAGGTGCGGGGGAAATGCGTCAGCAGTACGTCGCACTTATTAGAAGTGCCGGATCCATGATTTAAACCATGTTCACCACATTGCAAAGTGTTTTTCAGGAGCTATATATATGTATATCACGTTACCCGACGCCTTTTTTTTTTTTTACACTTTTACGCTCCCAATAGCACTGCATTAAAATAAAATGTAACTTCGCAGACAAGCGATAGATTATGGTAAGACCAGGGTAACGGAGCCAAACGTGCGTAGAACGTTGACTGGAGCGATGAGAAAAAAAATGGGAGAACTGAGAACAATACTGAGGCACAGTCAGGGTAGCGGCGGACCGATTAATTCATGTCGTTTAAACGACCAAAAGCAACACTGGGCAGACGTCGTAACGGAGAGGGCTGCTGATAAATTTTGATCGCTTGGGGTTCTTTAACAGGCACACTAAATCTAAGCAGACGAGCGTTTTCGCATTCACGCCCAACTACATGGAGCCACCACCACCTGGCTTCGAACCCCATGACATCCTGCTTGACTGCGGAACGCTTTAAACACTCAGTTGAACGGGTGTCAAGGAAATTATCAAATAAGACAGCTTAGCGCGAACTTGGAGTAAGCACCAAGCCGACAGGGTGGCATTAAGGATTATATTAAAGGTAGGTATAGATGCGGGGAAGATTAGTTGTATTAAGGCAACAGAATAAGTGGAAGTGCATTAAAGAAACTGCGTACCAGTGTAAAAATTGGAGAGAGCAGTCAAAAGAAGAAGAGACCAGAGCCGAAAGACCTTTTGGCACATTCCTAATAGTGCATCGGAAAGTAACAACGAAAGTGATGGCAAACACAACTGGCCAAACAAATGATTCAGTTTTCCAGCTCGTAAATATGACTGTCGTCAGAAACATGAAGAATAGCGCACTAGCTCTGACGTAACACGAAAGCCGTTTACGAAAGACGTCCGTAAGCAAGGCTCACGTGGGTAATCACCAAGCGCAAAGAACACACAGAGGAGGATGAGAAACCGCCGCAGCGTCACGGACTAACCAACCATTAAAGCAAACGAACACTGGACAATGAGGCTTCTACTCCATACATCGTTGCAAAGGTCTCTCCAGTCTCTTCCTTTCGCTGCATGCTTCCCACGTGAGAAACAAAGAGGTAGAAGAGGAAGTTAAAGAGCGACGCGACCTTAAGTCATCCGCACGTGTAATGACGCAATGAACAGGTTCCCCGTTATTGTCCGCACGAGGTGCTACGAGAAAAAAAAAGGAGAGAGGACGGGAAGGGAGGGCACACGCTGCTTCGCCAGCCAGCGGGGCAGTACACAACAGAGGCAACGTTCCCAAACAACCGCTAAGCGAGGTCAAAGAACCGACAGGCCAAACATATACGACGCGCAGGCATCGGCGAGGAACGCAAACTACGAAACTGCGGCCCATCAGCGAAGGGAGACGAGCCTCCCCACCCCCACACCCCCTCCACGCCGAATCTCTCTCTCTCTCTCTCTCTACCGTTGCCACACACCAGCGCACATCGCTACAACCACCACCACCACTACTACCACCGTCGTCAGCATGGGCACCAACGAGAACGGACCGTCCGTCCGTCCGTCCCTCCGGGCTAGGGTGGCCGGCTATCCGGCGGGGCGACCACTCCGTGGGCGAGAGAGAGTCGCCGGAGCTTTCAAGTGCGCAGGCGAGACGAAGCATCGCTTCTGGAGGAACGACAACGAGAAAACACGCCAGCGCCTCCGAGCATGCGGCGCAATTACCTTTCGGGATGCTCCTTTTGAAACGCCAGCAGGCGCGCGCGGTGGTGGTGGTGGTGGACGGTTTGCGATTAATATCCTCATCCGCAGCACGACCCCACGGCGGCGGGAACCCCTGTTGCATGCGGCGCCGGCTCTGCATGCCGGCCGCTCGGAGGAAGAAGAGAGCACGCTGTAATGACCGCGCATTGAAGCCACCGTGATTGGCAAACCGCGAAAGTACGTATCTGCGGCTCCATCGCCCGGCTTGGAGGATGGCAACAACGCGCGCGCGCGCGCGCGCACGTCATCGCGAGGGAGAGACGGCACGGAGCATTGTCTCGCAGCGCATGCGTAAATGTACCGCTCGTCCGAGATGGATACGCGGAAGCTGGGTACGCTAACGACAGGTGCATGGTTTCTGTTGCACGCACGCGTACACCTGCGCCCTACAATCTCCCACAGAGTTATTGTATAAGCTACCAAAGATAGCACCATACACAGTAACTCTACCATCTTCTATCCCGCTCTCTCTCTCTCTCTACCATTTTCTATCCCGCTCTCTCTCTCTCTCTCTCTCTCTCTCTACCATCTTCCATCCCGCTCTCTCTCTCATCCACACACGCATGCGCCCTCCCGAGAAGCACTGCCAAATTTCGACGTACTGAAGCATTCGCCAGCTTCCACAATCGAACACCAGTTCTAACAGGAGCCATCACAAGGAAATGCGCAGAAAGTTCCAGAGGACGTAATAGCTCACAGAATAACGCTAAGACCGCCAACAGACAAATGCTATATATATATATATATTTATTTATTTATTTATTTATTTATCCTCGTGCGAACCCTTGGACATTGTAACGCACACTACTTTCAATCCCTTTCCAAGTTAACTCGGAAGCGGAACCCGCATATGAATGAAAGAATCAATATATTAAGTGAAAGTTGGGCCCTCTTTGAGTAAAGGTAAAAAAGTATAGTACTCTAATCTCTCCGTGGATGCATGTTTCCAGGCCGAAGGACCACAACTAACCGAAGCGAGGCACGAACCCTCGGAGCCGGTGGGGCGCGATTCCCTCGATGATAACGATTACGACGATGATAATGACCGTGGTGTGGATCGGTTGGGCTTATGCAGAGCAGGCCAACGGCAACTGCAAGCTGAAAAAAAAAAAGTGTATGTGTGTGTGTGTGTGGGGGGGGGGGGGGGGTCGTTTATGTCCAATGTCTGCCGGCGAGAGCGAATCTCGGAGGCCACGTTATATGTCTTCCAAAGAGCGCACTGCAACCGCGTGGTGGCGTGACGAGTGCCTTACAGCTACTTCCATTTTACTTCCAGCCCGGGGAGTGCGGGAACACGCTCCAGCGGAGCAGTTGTCGGAAATGTGGCGGTGTGGTTGCAGTAAAATTTAGGGCTGTCGTCGATACGTCGTAACCGCTCACCTGGCTCGTCATCAGAATTTTAGCCTCATTCGATTGCTTTAATTCTTAGGTGTGCGCGCCATTTCTGCGGCAAGTCGGCCGCGAGAGCGAAGTCACCGGGCAAATTCGGATGCATGCTGAATTCTGTGAAAGCAGTTTGAACGTATTCTTGTCCTCAGCTTTCGTCAAAACTGACACCAACTTGATCGAGGCCGTTGCGATCGTCACAGACTATGAAAAAAAAAGAAAAAGAAAAGAAAGAGAACCCGCGAAGTGGGTTTTGAATGCCGCGAGTTGACGTGAAAATCCAGGATACGGCATCGGCGCGCATACCAACCTGCACGACGCGATGTTACTCCTTCACCTTTGTGTTTAGGCTGAGATGTAGTGCCCTATATTGGCGAAATCTAGTCAAGTCTCTACAGCCAGTGGGGAATCGCCTAGCGTGAATGTCGTTCTACATTTGCTGTGTCTAAGCGAGTCTGTACACGAAGTTGGCAAACATGCAAGGAGAGCAATGGGTTATCAAGCAGCGCCTGTTCTAATCGTGTCCGTGCGATGTAGTCAATCCGTAGCTTTCAAGGCGCGACACAACATAAGCGGTTTTGTTCAACAAGGAACACGAGAAGATGCATAATTACTCTCTCCACGTACGTGATAACGGCGCTTTCAACATCAAACGCGACTAATTAAAAAAATATATTGGCTGCTCAAGTTCGTGGATACGAGCCGGCGACACCAACCGACTTGAAAAGCGACTACGTTCCCGAGTTGTCTCCGGGTTTGAAGACGGTATAGGCTGTAAACACGCCTGTCTCGCGCAACGAAACTGGAGTGCGCGGTCGGCTAAGTAAGTACAGCTTCAAGCAAGAAGTAATCACAATGTATAGCTTCCCACAGTATTCCGGGTGCCTCGAAGACGCGTGCGAAGCTATACACCCGAGCGGTTAACGAGGCTCCGCCCCCCTCCTACCCCCCCACCCCCCACCCCCCCAACACACACAGCGCCCGGCCTCACGCTCCGCTGCAGATATTTCGGTGAAAACAGGCGTTTCTCGAATTGTAAGGACCTCAGTGGACCCGTTCCTGAAGTTTATGAGCAGCGGACATCGTAAAGCGAAACAGAGCAGAATAAAATGCCTCGCTGGAGGAAAAAAAAGTAGAAGAAGGTGCAAAAGCACTTATCAACAGCTTACAGGGCATCTTGATACACGTACTTTCATATAAAGCGATTTCGTATAAGCGTCTACAGGGGATGCAACTAAGCACAGAACAGGACGTTGACGAGAAAAAAAAAGGTCGCTCACATGGCTTTCGAAGAAAATATTCATTCGCCTTCCCTGCACCTGCAGTTGCAGCGGCACAGTTACATGTAAGTCAACAACGTCGCACTATACTTACAGAACAGTATGACATGACAGTGACAAGAAATATGCGGAGATAGTGTAACGCTGAAAAGGAATTGTTACTGTGTATTATTCTATGCGTACAGGACCACCGGACAAGCCTTCTGCAGAAGTTTCGAACTTCGTAGTTCAATGGAACAGATGCATCAAAATTCCTCATAGCGATTTAGTCTTCAAAAGTCATCGCAGCTGAGAGCCTTCTGAATGCCAGGGGGTAAGTCAACATTTGTTACCCTGCAGCCATCTGAACAGAAAGGAACTTTTTCTTATAATCAGCGTTTTAATAGATACAGAGGTGGCCTACGCAACTATAACTGTAGAAAACAGGGAGAGAAACAAAGCAAGGCAGGGAGGTTAACCAGACAGAGGTTCGGTTGGCTACCCTGTACTGCGGAAAGGGAAATAGACAGAAGGAATATAGCAGGAGATAGTTATTTCGCATGGTAGAAGAGAAAGTGTGTGCACAAAGATATGCGGCCTCTCAGACCCAATAATTTAAGAATGTAATTACATCGCGCATGACTCGCTCCTATGATGGGCGAGGCTACGCATCTAAGACCTCAGCTTTGTAAAAGGCAGGACGTCCGATCGGGTTAACGCGTGCCGGCGATACTGACGTATAGGACTTAGTTCAGGTTTCGAAAGACAAGCGCTTAGACGAAGCCCAGGTATATAAAAAGGACATATACACAGAGCTGACTATAGCGACGTATGAGTTTATAGAGTACGAGTTTATATCAACCGCATGAACTTACACACATCGCGCTAGACATCGAGCTGTGTGTGCCGTTCTTATCCTCATGCTTCGTCTTAAGCGCTGGTCTTCTAAAATCTCAGCTATACGATATATTAACAGGACCAATTCCCTGCCTTATTGAATATAAGGTATAAGTGCGCGGCCACCATGGAGCTGGGTGCTTGATGTTCTCTACAGATCGTCACTGATGGCGCGATGGGGGAAACAAATTATTCCAACGAGGAAGGAAGAGAAACTTGTGAAAAGCTGCCATCAGCCGTGAACTACATGGCAGTGTTGCGTCGCACAGGAACGGGCAAGCGCGCTGGTCATTGTGGCCGCAGTAACAGATGAATGAAGGTGGCGCAAGCGACGATTTAAATGCTACGGAGTAGTCCAAGAATCCGCAGGATAATGGTTCGGGCGATAATAAAGGGCGTAGCGGCTTGGCCGAGTCCGCTCGTGATGGTGGCGCAAACATGAACTGCACGCCGTTATGTGCAAGTAACAGCCGGCAATACCGCGTTGGCCACTGAAAAGTAATATCAGGGCGTTCAAAAGCCGCCAGCACACCTTACCCTATTCGCCTGTTACAAGCACTGGTCGATTCAGAGGAGGGCCCTAAGTGTCATCCCCACCGTGACACGACCCCCGTCTCAATATGTACATACGCACCACTTCTCGTATTCTATGGCGGATCCGCCCCTATCCATCGGTTTGGTGGTTCAAAGCAGGTCTGCTGGTGCAGCAAGCATCCGAAGTGCCAAGAGTCCTATTACCGCTACGATAGCAGGAGCAGCTTCACATGTGTGGTCCTGGTGACTATAAGGCCCCATTCTCGCTTGTTTGGAATGGTGTACGTAACACAAGAGGCCGCGATACACCTTGATTAAACGGTCCCCAGTAATTTGCGGCATATGATCCCTCCCCTCCCCCTCCCTCCTGCATAGTATAATTCGGATACCGTTTTCGCTTCAGAAGAACTTCTCTTTGAATTGCGCATCCCACAGAAACAGAAAAAAAAATAAACTCGTTTCTGGGTTGTAGCCCATGCACTCTGCTTTCCACGAAAAGAGAGACGAGAGAAAATCAAGGCAGGGAGCTTAAGTAGAACGGAACATCCGGTTTGCTACCCTACACAAGGTGTAGGGGAGAGAGCTGCTTGCCACGGATAAATTGAGCACAGGTATAGCTAAGATATTTCAACAGAAAATGGACGTTAAATTTTTTTTTTTTCGTATGTGTGCTTACACAAACCATTGACAATAAACCAATAAACTTACAGAGCGACAGTCAACAGACGTACAATCACCCGCAAAAGATTACAAGACGCGGTATTTGCGAAAAAGCCAAATTTCCGCGAAGCCTTTGCAAGTAGCCTCTAATTAAAAGCTTTGATCCGTAATAGTTCTTGCGAACTACACTGTGATCCATCATCTTAGAAGCGCTACGCCTTAACAGAGCAGAAATCCGCATTCGTCGTGAAACCCGTGACCCGTGAACTTTTGCGGGTGACTGTACATCATAACCGCTCGTCGTACTTAGATGCTGCAGGGCGCTCACTCAATAAATCCGAATCACAACACATTCACAAGCTTTATGAGCTTGGGCCAATGAACCTCGACGATACACTCTTTCATTGACTCTTTGAGCAACATCCATTACCTCACAAACGAGAACCTTGCTTACCAATCCTACTTACCAATCTTGCTTGTAATGAACTATACACCGTGCTGAACTTAATAGTACTTGACTATTTCAATAACTTTACTCCCCTAAGAAGTTAATTTTCTGGCACAGAAATATGAGCATTCTCTTTTATAGATCCATCAGCGGAAACACCATGTGAGCTATCCAAAAGTGTCCAATCCGTTCAGCAAAAGTCTAGACGTCTGGTAATTAGAAATTCAGGCGAGTGCCGCATTTTGGCTCCAGCGCCGCAAATCTCTAAGATGCCGCCTGGAGAATTGCCAAGATAAACGTTCCAGCTTCGAACGTTCAATAACATACGCGTGTCACAGCGGCACGCAACGAAAACAACACGCGAGCGCGCTTAGCTATGCAAAGAACGTAATTTCGCGAAAGGTGCCCACGAGCTATCACTGAGCGCCCAGCGGCACAGCCGCCAAAAAACACGTCGTCAGCTGTCCCTTCAGATGGCAACGCATCGATCGCTTCCTCGCGACGGACGCCAAGCCAGGCTGCGTGCAGCAAGGCATATGCCATTCGAAGCGGAAACGCCCCCCGCGAGCTGTCAAAATTCAGGGAAGAAACCGTTGTCGCGGAAAGTACAAGCCGAAATAACGGCTACGCTCGGTACCGTTTCGTCAGCTCACCACTTACGCGAAATTCAGGAACGGAACGCTACGTGAAAATGTATCGCCGATGACCGACCGTAAACGCTTCAGAGAACTGGCCGGACCGGCCACGGCAGAATCGCCCCTGAAAACAACGGGCTGTGACGAAAAACGTGTAGGCGCGTACGCGTGTTGATGCGCCGCCACGAGTGGCCTTTCTTCCTCTTATGAAGTTATGTTATTGTGTCGTTTCAATTCGATACGCGAGGACATACAAAAGAGAAAGTAACTAGCGGTAGTAAACACGCGCGCGCCCGAGCATACTACACGGAGAGATTCCAAAACAAGCAAAATGGAGGTGTCAGATCACTCACCGGGTTGCTGTACGGCTGCATGCTGAGGCGTATCCCATCGCGAACCATTTTCTCCCTGACCATGATCTTGAGCTGCATCTTGGGAAAGCGCACCAGCTCGGCCTTGCCCTCCTCGTACTCGTCCTGAAAGTAGCGAAGCGAATCCGGCCGCACCGCAGCTTTGTCCGGCGCCGGCGAACCCCAGTCGTCGAAGCCGTACTCGCTCGCCGATGCCGCCGAGACGCGAGAATGCCTCGCGGCTTCCTCCAGGGTGAAGTACACCGAGGTGCCGCCCTGTTCGAGCAGAACGCGCACGGCTTGGAGAACGCGGTCCCTGTGCCTTGGATCGGTGACGCCGATGGCATCCAAGTCGGGCTCGCCAATCTGCTTGCAGATCTCCAGGTCATCGTATCCGTTGTCCACAAAGCTCTCCGCGTACTGAGGCAGCCCCAGGGTGCGAAGCCAATCGGCCACGATGCTTTGCTCGCCGGCGTTCATGCTGAGGCCATGCCACGAGCACGCGGGAGACCGCGCGACACAACTGTGTTTTTGTTGTGGGGTGGTGGAGGGGAGCGCAGTCGCGCTAAAAATGACGCGAGCTCCGCAAAGCCGCCGCCACCGCTGCTGCCGCCGACGCTGCTGCTCTCCTCGATCGCTCCATCACGGAGAACGGCAGCCGGATGCGGTCGGGAGCGCATGCGCGAGAAGCGGCCGTGATGTCACGTCCGGTAGCGAAGACATGGAGGCTGGCGCCGCTTGGCGGTACCTCACAGAAGCTTGACGTTGCCGGCGGGCCGACTGAGAGCGGAGAACGGGAGAGGCTGGAGGAGGGCGTGATGGGGCGAACGAGTACTTCGCGTCTTCGCGTCGGTAACGGCAGCTGCTGAGGAAGGCCAGCAAGAATGGCCCCGGAGCGATGCTACTTGCATATGCGTCGTTCGCTTATCTACAATGTAGCTATAAATAAGCTGGTATGAAGCAATGTCCCTCTCGGGGGTCCCCGAGGCAGCCAGTGGCAGCGTGCCACGGGCTAGGTCGCATGCGAGAGCAGTAACATTGCATAAGCGATGAGCGCAATTACACGGCGAGCCTTCTAAACACCCACATTCCCTGCTCTTCAAATGCGAGCCCTTAAAATTAAAAAAATAATAAGAAGAAGAACGCAGCAAATGAAGTAGCCCACGCGATAAAAGGCTAATCGATCAGCATCACTGAGCCCGAAACTGAATAGCATATGAAAGGTGAGCGAATAAGAAGTGGTTTGAAATTGAGGGCTCGTTGCGGCAACACACTTTCTTGCAGAGACATGTTTTTTTGTCAAGCAGGACCGGACACTTGAGAGAAGGATGGAGCCGCATTCCACGACAAACAACCACTCCTTCCACCTGACCTCACGCTTGTCGTTACCCTCGGCCGAAATCTCAAGAATGCACGTTTCTGTGCGCTAATTAAAATATTGTCCAAAAAGATGGATAGATTATTTGCAAGGTATTATCAGACATCACGTTTTCAGGACTGCTGTAGTAGAGTAAATGCTGTTGAAAAGTGAAATTACATGTAAGCATGAGAGCAATAGGTGCATATACTAAAATTGTAACGACCATCTTGTTTTTGCTTGCTTGTTTCTTCCTCAAATAATTGCGCTCACCCGAAGCGACGGGGGGGGGGGGGGGGGGACGCCGCCGGTTATTGGGTGGTTGATTGAAAGAAGTAGTGCGGTTGTGTAAAAAGTAATACATTAAACTAAAATTTTGAAGAAAACAATTAATTATATTTATTATTTAAATGATAAATATATTTTAAAATAAAATTCTGAGGTATACGGGCCATCACCGTGACATGAATATAAGGTAAGGGACGCCGTAGTGGGGGACTGCGGATTAATTTTGACCTCCTGAGGGTGTGTACCCAAGGCACGATAGGCGGGTGTTCTTACAGCGAAGCTGTCTATGGCTAGGATCCCGAGATTGTTTCCGTGGCGTAACGTCGACAGAAAGCTATCGTCATCTATGGCTCATACCCCCGACTGCAATGTCTCATACCCCCGTAAGGTAGAGGCTACAAGCTCTCAGCAAAGTGAAGCGAACAGTGCATACATTCTCTGGAATCACGCACACAACATACAGAACAGCACGTTTCAATAAAGAACAGGCTCAAAGCAAGCATCCGAACCGCATACTTGACGATAAGGCGCTCCTGCCCCTACATGCAATGCGAAACACGTAGAGCTCCCCGCATACGTTTCCCGGTAAAGAATAATGTTGCGCAAACTGCCGCGGCGACGGCAGCTTGACTGTAGCATACGAAGCAGGAGTGACGTAACTACACTTACGCACCTAAAAGAAGAACTCGCCTAACAACTGGTTTGTATTGTGACAGCACTATGGGAAGGCCACGTATGGCGAGGGCACCTGAAGAGCAGCGTGCATACGAGGCGCGGCGAATTTCTTTTCTCTCAGGTCCACTCTTTGTAGGTGCACGAAGTAGCGGCGCAAGCCAAGTCACAGGCTGTCGAAACGCCTTATAGGCTAATACTGAGGTAAAATACATGTGAATGTCACCACGTGAATGATTTTAACTTACGTCGCAATGGGTACTCGTTGTAGTCGTCGTTTACAGCTTTGCTGTCCGACCACCTTCAAAGCGTGAATTGGAGACCATTCTTCTTTCTTCTTTTTTTTTTTGGATTTCGCCCTGTCAAAATGTGGCTGCCGTGGCCGTGATATGATCTCGCGACCTCGGGTTTAGCAGCGCAAAGCCAAAGCCACTACACTATACCACGATGGGCAAGGATAGATATATATTCTGTGAGATATTACAGATAGAAAATTAGATTAGTAAGTTGCGACTTTATCTTCTTTGCGATATATGCACAACCCCATTTCTCAATGACATAATAGTGCATCTTGTGGAGATTAAAATACGTAGAGTTTAGCTCTCTCAGATTCACCGTGCCTGAGCAGGCTAGATTTCTTTAGTTTAGATATCTAGCTTTACAAAACCTTTTCTTCCCAGCTGCTTGGCCACAGGTATATGCTACCTCCTTTCTTTTTTCAAGCAGGTTCAACGTGTTACTGTTTGAAAACATTTGATTTGGACAGGCTTGCTGCATAAACTTTATTTTCGTTTCGTTTGTTTGTCATTAAGGTGACGTTGCATTGGGGTTGGCGTAATAAGTTTCGAGAACTTCTGAACTGTCGTAGTACCGGTTTCTATAATTCATTACACAACATGCAAGCACCTACCTTCCCGACTTGTGGACAGCGTGGCTCTTAAGATGGCCTTTAAACATACAGTTTCATAAAAACATTTTCTTTTAAGTTCAGCGTATATGTAAATCAATGTTTAGGTCCCCCGGGGAGCGGAAAGTGGCTGCGCTAACGGCTTCTTGCTTTTCAGGCACCAAGAGTCGTTCTGACGTCACCGCCTGGGGACTAATCAACTCCGAGATAGCAACTTTTACTACAACTCATGTCGCGAGCGAAATGACGCTTTCCCACTTGCGAAATTTGAGCGAATTTCCTTTACGTCGACACTTGCGGTGCTGCTTTTACGGAACACTTTGGCGGCAATGAGTCCTATGAGCTATACTGTGTAAACTACGCGAGGTTATCGCTGCGACGTCGTTGCCGTCGATGCTTTCGACGTTTTCCAACAGCCGCCTGAATCTCGGCGCATCCTCTATGTTGTGTGTGTGTGGGTGGGGGGGGGGGTAATCCGTACGCGTGCGCTTGGACGTGTGTGCGATGTCGTCCGCTTGCCCAGGCAGACATCATGTGAGAGAAAAGGCGGAGAAATTCATTCGGTAATTAAACTAGAGGGGAGCACGAAGACAGATTTATTTTACGCCAATCTTGTATACGTCACATAAGGGGTTGGACCACGAATCACGCTTTGCGGTGTGGTGTGCGTAACGAGGTAAATTCAATGAGTAATTCGACGACAGTTAATAAAGTGAAGCTTGAATTGCCTCTGCCGATCTACCAATTTCCGGCGCCTTCCAGAAAACCGACAGCGAAATCTACTTATCTTCTTTCCACTGATCTACTGAATTTCTACGAATTATACTGATCTAAATCTACTTTCATTTGACGGAAAGGAAAGTAGAGGTATTGAACATTGAACAATACTGTCTTGTCAAAATGTATTTTGCCTTGACAGCCTTTAGTCGAACGCCACAGGCGACTAAGGCCTTACTTGTACGCAACAAATTACGTGTAATTATCTACTTGTAATCGATGACATTTTCGGTAGTTTTGTAATTGGTCGACAACTTTTTACTCAGTAACGCTCACAGTCATTCAATTACCTTGTTCAGTAATCTATTACATGTATTACATGTAGTAACCAGTTAATCTATGGACGAGACAACCTGTAACACATGACGTAGCTTTCAGCACTCATGTGCAGAAATTTGGGACATCGATCACTGGCACCATCTAACGGTGGCGGGTGCTGTGCAGTCGCGTCAATCAATGGAAAACGAATTGGAAATATTGCCTACAGAGGAAGAGTTCTTTATACACCCACGTCTTTTCACTTAAATAATTTGTATGTCATTTTCTCCCTATGTACAAAGTTTGTCTTCAGTGCAGTAAACTTTCTTGGTTCAATGGCCACATACTTGTACCATTGTGAACTGCATAGAGAAGTTCAGAAATTCATACCAGAGAAATGTGCCTCCATCAGCCCAAAGAACTGGAGAGACGTAATAACTATGACCTACTGTTCGCGCGTGTGAAGTTTTTATCATTGCGCAAAGTTTGCGAGTTAATTTTGAAAAGTTCACTGCAGTGAAGCCCCTTTACGGGGCATGTGTCCTCCATGAGAACAACCGACGCCCCGAAATAAATGACATTTCTAGCGCTTTTATGTAAAGTAGAATTTGTGAAAGGTGAAAACATATCGTGAAAGACACAATGGGGAAACTTCTTTCAAGTGAGATTTGTTTTCTTCAAAATTTCGCTTCTACCGAACCGCAATGCACTCGCGTAGTGCAGTGAAACCAACACATCGAATAGAGCAGCGAACGAACAAGGTGGAACATGTTTCTCGGCAAATCACGAAATGAACAAAACAGCAATTTCCACAAGGTGCAAAAGCGATCTAATGACCGCTACAAAAGCGAAAGAAAATGTTTTGAGTTATTCATGTTGCGTAACATGCGAAGTAACCCCACTGTCTCAAATCCCTCGGTATGGGAATTTCGCGGAAGCTTCGTACACAGAATAATCGCGGTGTTGCCACATACCGACCTCGCAGATGCGCGTGTTCGGATAGAAAAAAAAAAAAAAAAAAGCAGTGGCGCATCCTTGTAATGGTCCGTAACCTTGTGTGATTGGTCAGAATCGCTCTTTCCTCAGCAAAAAGCGCTATTCGGACCAATCACGCAAGGACAAGTGAACGGTTCGCTTTCCGAACCGTTGCAGGATTGTGCCCTATAGGGCGCTCAGTATACCTTGTTTCCTCATCTTAACGGTAGGGCGCGCGGCCTGCACTGACGAAACCCGCGTTCCGCGCCTCGCGATTGGTTTAGCGCATCAATGCGGAACGTGAACGCCTGCTGACGTCGCTTACAATTCTTCGGTTTAAGTATAAATGGTTAACACGACGCAGGAGCTCCACCAGATGTTGGCCCGATGAATTGAACCGGTGCTCCTAGAGCTCGGTAGCGGCGGGCTGGCACTTGTTAGGTTGATTGCAGATAATTACCTACGGGCGATTTTTTTTTTCTTCTTTTAACTTTACGTCGGCCCTATCGGGAGTGCCTTCTCGGAGTCCCAGCAACAACGGAGAGCTGCACTTCGTGGAGGACACGGACGCGAGTACCGACGCTCTTGAATAACCGCATTCCGTGCGCTCCAAGGTGTTCGTACACTACAACACTACCCCTACCCTGCAGTGCGCACATCGAGCGAGTTTTCAATGCCACTGTTGGTGTCTTCGAGAGGAACGAAGATGCCCCACGAGAAGCGTGAGAAGTATTTTCTTAGCGAAGGTAAACAACCTGTGAAGGTCTGCAGAGGACGCACTGGAAGAGCCAGGCCAACTCGTTCTATTTACTGAATTTGTCCGATGTTTAGAAACCTGGGAGGAAAGAAAAGTAAAGCTAAAATTAAATTAAATTATGGGGTTTTACGTGCCAAAACCACTTTCTGATTATGAGGCACGCCGTAGTGGAGGACTCCGGAAATTTCGACCACCTGGGGTTCTTTAACGTGCACCTAAATCTAAGTACACGGGTGTTTTCGCATTTCGCCCCCATCGAAATGCGGCCGCCGTGGCCGGGATTCGATCCCGCGACCTCGTGCTCAGCAGCCCAACACCATAGCCACTGAGCAACCACGGCGGGTAAAAGTAAAGCTATTCGATTACATTTTTAGTTATTGCTCAGTCACTTTCGTGGGGCAGTAATTGGTCACTGTAGCCAACCGAATTCTTGAATAACTTAATTGTAAAAGCAACCGGTTGGTTTTTTTTTTTTGTTGTTGTTTTTTGTAATGTGCACAGGTCTCGCCGGGGCTGATAAGATATTCATGAGGGTAAAGTTGCAAAACAAGAGAAGAGAAAAAGAGAGAGAGAGAGAAAAGCGAAGAGGGAAAGGTAAGGATTTTAACCAATGACGTGCCCGGTTGGCTACCCTACACTTGGGGAGGGGAAATGGGGAAGAATAGATTAGGAGAAAAAAGAAAGAAAATAATACAACTGCAGTCATTGTGAACCCACTCACTGAGGAATATCCGCTGTCACAGAAAGGGAGCAGGGCGCGTGGTCCATATATTATATAGGACGATACAAGGCGACATTACGTCAATCGATAAAGAACTCTAAAAAAACAGTAAAGCCAGTTCCACGCAGTGAAAGCTGTCAAAACAGCGAAGCCGGCGTTCGTTTTCCCAAGTTTGAACTCATACTTAGCGCGATTTTCATGAAAGTCTTTTGTCTCGATGTCGTCGTTTTGCTAGATTCGAGCTTCAGCTCCGGGTTGCGCACACTCTTCAGTTGCGTGAGGTTGCGATCAAACCACAGTATATCACACACCTTGCAGCTGCGGCCGCACTCACGGTCGAGCAGTTCTCTCTAGAACCGTCCATCGGCACCTTCCGTGGGATGAACCTCTCTGCGTCGACGTCTCCAGGCTCGGCCTCCTACTCTAGAATTTGGGAGTTAGCTTGCCTCTGCTGGCGCTTGGCTTGGGTTGCCTTCTCTCGAAAGGGGGGCTTGGCTTGCCTCCACCGGCGCTTGGCTTGCGCTTCTCGTTCTCGAAGCTAGGGATTTACGCGCCGTCGGTGATGCCTCTCTAGCGTGAGCTCCGGCGTTTATTGTGCACTTGTTTATCATCCGGCGGATCCAGACCATGAGACGGAAATAATCAGAAGAATAAGAATGGGCTGGGGTGCGTTTGGCAGGCATTCTCAGATCATGAACAGCAGGTTGCCATTATCCCTCAAGAGAACAGTGTATAATAGCTGTGTCTTACCAGTACTCACCTACGGGGCAGAAACCTGGAGGCTTACGAAAAGGGTTCTACTCAAATTGAGGACGACGCAACGAGCTATGGAAAGAAGAATGGTAGGTGTAACGTTAAGGGATAAGAAAAGAGCAGATTGGGTGAGGGAACAAACGCGTGTTAATGACATCTTAGTTGAAATCAAGAAAAAGAAATGGGCATGGGCAGGACATGTAATGAGGAGGGAAGATAACCGATGGTCATTAAGGGTTACGGACTGGATCCCAAGGGAAGGGAAGCGTAGCAGGGGGCGGCAGAAAGTTAGGTGGGCGGATGAGATTAAGAAGTTTGCAGGGACGGCATGGCCGCAATTAGTACATGACCGGGGTTGTTGGAGAAGTATGGGAGAGGCCTTTGCCCTGCAGTGGGCGTAACCAGGCTGATGATGATGATGTTTATCATCTGCATATCATCGTCATGATCATCTGTGTGCCCTTCATCTTCATCGCAGCATCATCAGCGTAGACTGTGCCGAGGGTCCTTCGCCGTGTCTCTTGGGCAAGAGAATGGCAAGCAGGACAGACTAGAAGTTGGTCAGGAGCTCCGGAACCTGCCTCCCCCTGCGTGACATCGGACAACGGACGGCGAAGGCTCGACTTAGAACAGCTCCGCTGTTAAAAAAAGGAGGTTTGCCTCTATGTGCCTACGGGATCAGGTTCGTATACCGGTGCACGATGTTGTGATGTTGATTCGTCTTCATAGCATATTGGAAAAGAAACGAAACACGGTTGTTTATCTCACCGATGTTAATGAGCAGCCCATTCGCGTATACTTTCGCCGATATGATCACGAAGTTTGCGGAAGATGTAAGTACACGAGTTGCTCTAAAGACTTGAGCCCCTTATGTGCGTGAAAGGGGTTTAGTTTGACGTCAGCCTGTATTAAGCTGCCATTTCTGCTGTGACTTATAAGGGGCTCTACATTGCTGTGTGTGAACTGTGCTATGTGCTATAGACTGTAAGAAAGATAGCCGCATTGGGCGCCGAAACGTCAAAAATTATTTTCTTTTGCTTTCCTTTCTCTTGGCGAACGTGTACGTTCTTTCTTCAACTTTTCTGTGTGTGTGCGTACTGTACTTTGACTGGTGTCCTGTCAATGCAGATAATTAATAGAGAAAGACAAAAGGCAGAATTTAGAAGAAATGTACACCAACGTGCAACAGTGGCACTAAGAAATTGACATTCACTCAAGTATCCTTAGGAGACTTGAATGCAAAGACATAATGACTTCTCTAATTGATTGGCTACGTTCACCACAAGTGACAGCATACATTGTCACGTGTCCGTCACAACCATGCCTTAATCCACCTTAATCCACATTGCTCTCAATCGTACCAACCTTAATCCACCCTAAATCCACCTTACTCTAATTTGTATCAACCTTAATCCACCTTAATTCGCTTTATTCCGCCTTAATCCACCTTAATTCAATTTAATCCACTTTAAGTCACCTTACTCCAACTCGTTCTTTTATCCTGTATTGCTACTGACGTCATACAAGGCGCTGATGACGTCACTGATGACGATTATTTTTGTTACCACTCGTTGCGGACAACGCCAGTTTTCCTACCTCATGGGACACATAATGCTTCCGTATAAAAAGCTTCGCTTGAAGAACACCATACGTATCCATGCATTCTTTGACGACGTCATGCAAGCTGCCAAAAAGCATGCAGCCTGCTTCTCCCTCACAGAATGGGATAGGCACGTACTTCTGCTGTAGCAAGCCAGGCGATAAACAACATCCCCACCTTATCGTTGAAGTTTGTATCTCTTTGTATCTCTCTTCACCTCGGTAGACAGAATTGCACTTCTTTGTTGTGTCACTTCGTTCCTTCTTCAAGCGCTTGCGCTTGGGAGGAATGGTCAACTTATTTCTCTCATTGCTTGATAAGAGAATTCGATGACCTGCCGTAGTTCACAAAAAGAAAGAAACGCTCACGAATTGGGGACAAACACGTGCGCACACAACCAAACATGGGTGAGCAGCTGAGCCGGCGAAATGGGAATCTGGCGGCGAAGGAAGTAGATAAACCATACATGACCACCGCAGCAGATAGCGCTGCTATCGCCGCCCGCTGAATCAGCGCCGACGAACAATAAAAGGGGCTTGAAGTCGACGCAAAAATGTATAAATGGCCATAGCGGCGCAAACGCCACCAGACGGTGCGGCGAGTGACGTCATCTAAAGCGAGCATAAACAAGGTGCAGTTCCTTGCCGTAGATAGGCGAGTCGCAAAACACCATTGCCAAACAACCTCGCGCTCGGCGTTCCTCCGGATTTCGCTTGTTTTTGCCACCGCTTCTCGAATACGCTATGAACGGCCTAATGGTAACGGCTCGACTCTGGAAGCTCTCGTCTACGCGAGTCGGGGCCGTCGCACTGTCGACCAGGACCTGTAGCAGCAGCTCTGGCAGCGAACGCGACCCGGAGACGTTCCTGTGGCTCAGAGAGCACAACTACCGGGACAACCTCGGCGCCCTGGACAGCGTCCGGTTCAGGCGGCCGGCCACCGAAGACTTCCAGTACCTGGACGTCGGGTGCGGACCCGGCAACTTCACGGCGGAAGCCCTCGTGCCTCGACTGCGTCCTTTCCGCCGCCTGGTGGCCACTGACAAGTCTGCGTCCATGGTGGCCTACGCCTACGAACACTTCCGAGAGCACCGGGAGGTCGCCTACGACGTCCTGGACATCGAATGCGGCGGCAATGCCGAGCGCATCGTGGACACGTACGGACCGTTCGACCGCGTGTACTCGTTCATGGCCTTCCACTACGTGCGAGACTTGGAGCAGGCATACCGCAACGTGTTCTTGTGCTTGAAGGACGGCGGCGAGTGCCTCACGGTGTCGTTCGTGGGTAGCGCGATCACGGACGTGTGGTACCGGCTTTGGAACACCGAAGAGTGGAAGGCCTTCCTGCCCGTGAGTGCTTTTTTTTTTTTGTTTGCACAAACTGCTTAGTTGTTGGCACCACTAGATGGCGCACGCCTCCGCGTAGCCGTGAGGTGCCTCGATTCCACCGCCGCCGTTCAGGGTGGAGACAATCCCGCTGGCGGCGCCATATTGAATCACACGAGCTCACTCAGCTACTATTGTCACTACGGTGCACCTGGTGACAGAATAACGGGAACTTGACAGGTTTAAGCTTCGCCACGTTGCGCGGTTGGAACTGCCCATGTTGCATGTCACGCCAAGCACGCGCAACGAAATATATGCACAAAGTCTAATTAAATGGAAAACAGTCTCTGAAATTCTCGCCATTCACAAAAGCGCCCGTGAAGGGATAAGCGATTACCTGCTTCCAGCGGTTGTTTAGGCCACCAACCAACGTGGTTTGCTGCTTGGTCAGTTTCAGCGAGCGTTGTCTTGCCAAGAAAGCCATCACCACTTCGTCCTAGCAATCTAACGCAATCTTTTTCGATGTCAGACATCGCAGCCGCTCTTACATTCATCATGCTTATGATATCAGTCAAAACGCCGGCCTTAAAATGACAGCTGCTGTAATCGTCTGCAAAGCCTTCTGCGTGACGGAAGAGGTTTGCCGTGTTCTGAAAGCAAGTCGTATCCATGCAGCAGGGCCACAGTTAAACTTGAGCTGCAATGCTTTCTTTATAGTTTTTTGCACTCCATGCACCCGCCATGGTTGCTCAGTGGCTATGGTGTCGGGCTGCTGAGCACGAGGTCCCGGGATCGAATCCCGGCCCCGGCGGCCGCATTTCGATGGAGGCGAAATGCGAAAACACCCGTGTACTTAGATTTAGGTGCACGTTAAAGAACTCCAGGTGGTCAAAATTTCCGGAGTCGTCCACTACGGCGTGCCTCATAATCAGAAAGTGGTTTTGGCACGTAAAACTCCACAATTTAATTAATTTTAATGCACTCCATGCGCTGCCTTTTCGGCTTTTTCTTTCCAAGGCAGCCTTCTGATCCTCGTTCACGCACTTTAGGTTTTTGGTCAGCGTAGCAAGGCTTTTCTCCAGCCGCTTTGTCTTTCTGTTAGTAGTCTTCAACTTCGGTTTCACTGACAAGAAACTTCCATGCAATTCAGTGCTTTTCTTTTTCATGTCTTGCGGAGCATTTCGTAGCTCACGTGGCGAAAGCTATATGCCCTCATTACACTCACGCTCTACTGCAGTTTCTTCCAAAGAGGAGATACTATCTCGACTGACTTCTGCGGTGCCGTCAAGGTCAACTTCTGGAACAATACTTGGGGAAGGGTTGTTTTCCGTACCTGCAAGTACACATGCGAAGAAGACCTCCTGCGAGGTCTTCGCTTAGGCCGAGCTGAAATGAAAAGAACAAAAACATTCGTTGTATTGCGTCCACTAAAAATTGCGGATATACTATGCCACAGTGCAATTATTACTCACGTCGAAATTGAAACAGCGTGGGCAGGGCTGTTGACTTTAACAGACTGCACCCATCCTGTCGATTTACCTCGTACTGGTACTTTTCAACGTGTTTCTAAGTGCAAGTAAAACAACAAAAGTTATTATTGACCTTTAAACTGATATGAAAAGATGCCTTGTAAGTAAAGAGAACCCATTGGAGTGCTTAAAAATAAGTTTTCGTAGAATTAGTGCTGTATTACCTCACTTCACACGTTTCGAAGAAATGCGCAGGCTACAACGGACACCATGCCAGAAAGCGCCGAAACATTTTGGTCCCATGATGCCCCTTAACTCTACTACACCTTGCACACCGTGCACATGCATTTAAATACAGTCACAGTACCCACCACGATCGGGAATGAGCACGAGTGACCATCGGCTTACGAGCGCCACGCTACAAATATATACAAGTCTAAAAAAAAACAGCAATGTATAATACGGTGAGCAAAACCATAACAAGGTGAAGACAAGTCCATTTGTCGAGACGTTGGCTCCTGCTATGCTTTCACCTTGTTCTCGTTTTGTTCACCGTCTTGAATTTCCATCTCCCGTATTCCCTAGTGTTTTCCCAGCAATGTATAATGTAACACCTGAGATCCGCAAGACATCTGCTGAGAAATCGCAATGCTTTACTTGCCACGTACACAACAGCCGCTCTTCCAAGACGAGGCACTGCGTTCTTTAGTCCCAAATAACCAGTACCAGAAAAATAAGATAAAACAAGATGCACACACGATGTGTGCTTGCCGTGAAAAAGTAAAATAGGTGGTTTACGTGACGATTCGTAGCTAATGTAAGACTATTTCGCGGCTAAGCATCTTCGTCGGTCCTTAAAATCAGGGTACTACTCGCATAGAGTGCGCCGATCAAAACGAAAAAGGCCTATACGACGTGCGCTCTCAAACCATACGCTACTCAGACAGCATCGGTGCAGTCTGAGTAGTGAGTAGAGTCTGAGTGAGTCTGCTTAATTCGTGAGCGAACGTAGGCACGTGAGCGAGGATCAGAGAATACTTTATTTAAAATAAAAACACGGTGCGGTAGACTAAACTTTCTTGACACCTCACAAATGTAAGAGCTATCCGTTGCCTTCTAGTGATCCCGCTTTACTTGGGCTTCCCATCTCTTCCTTCGCTCTGGGTCCCGGGGGAAGCGAAAACAACGAAGCCCTTCACGCGTTGATCAGGCGCACTTGCGGGAACACAACAGCCAGTCATGTCGACTCGATGCACTTGACAAGCTTGTCAGTCATGCGGTTGAACACTGTCCAGCAAGTAGGAGCGTCAGCGAAGCATCCGCGCCCACTTTGCCTCGAACTAAGCACTGGCACCAAGCAATCGCAACCGCTCGCTGTCATTCAAGATGGCGTCGCAACGAGAAAGCGGCGGCGCGGGGGCGGTCAATAGATGGCACCACCCTGAACGGCGGCGCTGGCGTCGAGGCACCGTACGTAGCCGCGGCAGCGCTGGCCGGAAGGGGGGAAAGAAAAAAAAGAAACGGAAAGCTCGCCTGCGCGCATCCACGGCGACGGCATCGCATTATCCTTTCTACAATGCCTAAAAAAAGCCTTCTGCGTCACTTTGTGTGGACATTCGGTAAACGCAAACTCGTGTTTCGACTCCCCATGCACTCGCACGAAGCTTCGCTGCAGACAGATTCCAACGCTTTGCTTCTGCTGCAATTTTTTTAAACAGATCTCCCGGGCAAATTGGCGCTCGTACCCGCTGTCTGCAAAAATATCCACGCCTCCATTAACTCGCTTGACAAACTGCTTCTCGGGAAAGCTACCTTTACTATCATGAAAAGGGTCGTCACTTCTTTCTTTAACACGGTGTTTCTTTGTTTGAGCTTTTTTTTTTTCGTCGCAGAATCCGCAGCAGTTGTTCTCCGAGCGTTTCTGCTACAGCACACCCATACCGGAGGAGAGGATAGCGAGCGAAGAGCAGCTGGCGATCGCCGCCGCCGGAATGGATCTTGTGTCATGCCGTATGCACCATAGCTTCTGGACGATGCCCGACTTGGACAGCTGGCTTGGTAAGCGCGGCCCACAAAGCTGCCACCGGACGAAAGTGTAGTATTCGCAGACCTTTCGTACGCTATATAGCACAACTTTTTTTCTTTTCGTTGTCGTGTTTACGTGTCCGTTTCGTGTTAACATGCCAGTGTTCCTGTGCTTGTCACCGAAGCAGCGTCACTTGCACCATCGGGTCGTTTCTTACGAACCTGTCTTGGCCCCGTCGAATTCCTTCCAGCTAACCGCTGTACAACAGTGGGCGCAATGCACTAATACGCGGAACGCGAACTGTACGGGTTAGGTACGCGCGCTAACTTTCAGATGGCTTTGCGTGTCATGCCGGCATGAAGACCACCCGCATCGATTCACATTTGGTGCTGTGTTTTGTTCCTGGCAGCAATAGATAACGTCATTCCAGTTTGAGGACAAACATAACCGATGTTTTGTCTTTAATTTAAAGCTTTAGCTGTCAGCTTCCACGCTGCTGTTACCGCGAAAGTGCCTGTATTAGCCTTATGCCACACGGTTCCAGAGCATTTTTATCTTGGTCACGCGGGCACGCTATGCTCAAGTTGTACAACAGCATGCATGTAAGTTAGCCGCCGTACGCCGTATTGTGTGCGTCGACGTAAGTGGTTGAAAACGTTAAAATAAAAGTACATAAAAAAAACAAGGTGGCGTCCTTGTGCCACAAGACTTTGAGTGCCTAGAACTCTTGCCGTAGTCTATTTTGCTGCCACCTTTACTGCGTCTGTTGCAGCGCCCGCGTGTCGGCGTCAGCTACCTTATGATTGTGGAAGAGGCAACTGTTATTTCTTGGCAACAATCTTGCGCAAGCGAGACACTTCGTGCAATCAAGCGTTTCCCTCTCTCCTCTACCGAAGCGCTCAATGACGGCTAAACGCGCGAGTGTGTCCCCCATCTGCAACGGCCAGATATCGGAGGGCGTGCCTGAGGCAGTTGGGGAGGTTGGGGAGGTGTGAGGCGAAGGCAAGTGTTGTGACCACTTCAAAAACCACTCCACGCTGGCCGATGAATAAAAGTGGGGAGCCTACAAGTTTTCTGTTAAGGTGTCGGTCATCGTGGCGCTAGCAGACATTTCTCTTCTTCCAAGAGCCACACAAATATGTAGTCGGTTTTTCTACAACCAGACGCCAGCTGACGCGCCGACGCTGCGGCGCGCGTATACATGTGGTTCCCGATCGCTCAACATGCGTCACGAAAAGGAATCTGGTTTTAATCTGGTTGCGCATAAATTCCGCGAACTCGTTGAAACATTCTTGCAAAAAGATATTCCACCACCCTGCGGAACCTACGTGGAACGAGGTTAAGGCTGCATGTATAGTTTCACACTATACAGGCACGAGCCTTAGTCTGACATCCTCTGGCTGGATATTGCGCCAGCGTGCGCATTGAGTATGGTAATGAAAGATGTATTTGACTGTACGCGGGTTGCCCCTCTGGACGCTGTCGAATTCCGCCATATTGTCGAGATTGCCATCTTGTAAGTTCCGATTGAGGCCCATGGAGCGGCTACGCCCTCTTCGACCCCGAAACAGAATTCGGCATGGCGGAATTAAGGAGTCGTGCAGAACGGCGCGTCATGGGCCCCTCTGCGTCCGAACGGCCTTGCGCATTCACATGTTTGTCATTTTACAGCTAATTTTCCGCTACAGATGCGTTGTATTCCCAACATTAGCTCATTTAGCCTTTTTCATTCTATACCGTTTCATGGTTTTTCAGCACAAAACTAGCAATACTTCAGATTGTAAAAAAAAAAAAAAAAAAACTGTAGTTCCCAACGTATCGTATAACGGTATACTTTGTTTTGATACCTCAAAATTCTCATTTGGGCGCAACGTATTGTAGCATGCTCGGAAACGCCGGAATAAGTGCTAAGCTGTGGACAGTTGAGCAGTTATAATTATTAGTTTAGAGCTCGCCTAACATTTAATTTTTATGCGTATAGAGGTGCATATAGCTGTCCAAGAAATTGGAAATCCCTCGAGAGCGTCGACCGACACGACAGTCAGCGCCGTGTCGCACATATGGCAGCTACGAAAGTCGCGATGTCGCAGCTGCGAAAGTCGCAGGCGCATGCGCATGCTGCGACATCGCGACTTTCGTAAGTCGCATGCGCGTGCAGTGCTTATATACTCTCGTCCGAGATTCGTGCGCCAGGCTTTTCCGGTAAGATCCACACGAGCCGTGCTGCTTATCGGCTATCAAGGACGCACAGTAACGCGCACACATGGCCTTGCGCGCGCACAATAGTCCGAATGAGCGGTTGTCAAGGGCAGATAGATGGACCCCCAAGGATCAGGGGCTCGTGCCTGTTCCATTGGAATAGCCTATCGAACGATGCTCGACCACCAGAACGCTCTGCGCGCATACGCAGGCTCTCGCTACTTTCCTATATGGGTCTACTCAATGACACGGCGCTGACCGAAGTACACGCATGTCGACGCCCCTCTGAGATTATTAAAAATACATCAATAAGTAAGTAAATATACATAGGAAAGATGCGCTCCTCGTGGCCAGAAATAAAGGTGAACGAGTTTTCTCGATGTGTGACTGTGTTTGGGCATTACGAAATTACGCACGGTGAGCGCAACAGCGTCGCCCAACGTCCAGGTCCAGTGGCTCAATTACTTCTGAGCACAGAGAGAGAAATATTTAATGGCAGAAAGGTTGAGAGGTCGGCCTGAGGGAAGTGCCTCTAGCCTGCTACTCCACGCTGGGGAAGGGGTTTGGGGGAGTAAGAGATAGGATGTGAAGAGCACAAATTAGTGGAGAACGTATATAGCGCGCATCAGCGGCTACAGTGGAGCCTTTGCGAGAAAGTCATGCGTGCGCTTATTCTCGTGCAGATTGCTACGTGCCGTTCTTCAGACTGGACGCCCGGGTGCCCGAAGACAAGCGCAGCGCGTTCCTCGACGCCTGCCGGTCTCTGCTCCAGGAAGCGTCGAGCGCGACGCCCGGAGGAGTCGGTCTGAGGCACAGCGTCATCGTGGTCCACATGCAAAAGCCAGGTCGTCGCTGACGTCGACGCGCGATACAGACTGATGACGCCACTCGACGATTTCCGCATTCGGTCGCTCGCGGCGCTTCACGCGCCGCCAGACTGAGGCGCAAAAAGAAGAAAAAGAGGAAAAAAACGCATCGAATCAACGGTTTGATCGTTCGCGAATTGCGCTGCACATGTACACAGAAGGGAGATTTAGCGCCACTTGCTCACAGCGCTTGCTTCATATCTTCGGTGTGCGAGACGTCATACTTTTTGTGATTCACCTCGTGTTCCTTGCTTTTTTTTTCTCGATATTTATGATGTATACAAATTGATCTCGAGGAAAGCAATAAATTCTTCATGCAGAAGCAATAAATTGGTAATAAATTACAGACATTATAACGTCGGATGGCAATTCGACTATACGAGAAACCATAATTCTGTTGCGCGAAAACTCGGCGAAACCCCTTTCTTTCAGCGTTTCTACCATACATAGACCGGCCACGGCGTCCGCTATTTGCGCACGCTGGCGCGTAAACAGTTTTCGCAGTGCCGTATTACGGTGCGGCATACGGTACGGTATTACCGTTCCGTACCAACCTACCGCGATGACCGAAAATGTTTTAGCTGCGTGTGCCGCTCGATGCGTACGGTAATGTGAAAATGATGATAGTGGCTAACATTGGGGCCATGCACAATACAATAACTATGTGCTGAGCGCGAAATATTCATTCTGGCAAATACTAGAAAGGTTTAGCTTGTCTACACACGCATTATTCTTCACGGAAGTGCCGGGTTATGTCAAGCGTAGACGCCAGTCACAAGGCCGGTAGCGACCTCTTGTGACACTTTGTCCTGCAACACGTGAAACATATTTTTGTTGCATAGGCGTTTTTGCCTAAACAACATATAGAAATAGGTGTGTTTGTTGTTAGTTGCACAGCTGCCGGCACTTTACACCAGTAGACAAGCAGAATATAGCTAGTTCTATAAAAACTCTGCGTCGACTCTAAGTCAACTCTGCGTCACTAGATGGCGCCACCAACCTGAAGTGCTTTCTTATGCCACTTTTTTTTAGTTTTTCTTTTAGATTATTTTCGGTCTTCTGAATATTCTTTTTAATGTCATTCGGCCAGAGTGTACTAAACGCTTGTCAGAAGCGTACGGCCACAAGATGAGCCGGAGTTTCCTCCCGGTTAGTAGGGGTGTCCTGCTGCTACTTCGTCGTGTCGCATCAGGTAAATTAATGTTAACTCGTGCCTTGGTCATATCGCGAAAAACGCACACGAGACTTGAACATGCACGGCGTGGACTCTGTGGCCGACATCAGCTTCTCATTGTTTTGGCTTGGTGCAGATCGGCTCGCGACAAACGGTGCCAGCCGAGCCTTAGCGACTCCTTACCGCCTAGTATGCCGTACGGAAAGTCTTTCCGTACGGTAAAGTTCGCGCATGCGCACTCCTCGACCGCTACGGTATTACGCACTCACCGTATTACGCACTTCCAGATGGCGCTCGCCGCACCGTGGCACATGCAAGATGCCGGGTTTCTGCCAGAAAGCCCACCTTCGTGCATAGTGTTCGCCGCGAGCGTTTCCCGGTAAACATTACGGTTACATACGCTGCAGTTGCCGGGAAGCGTGAGAAGCAGTCGGGGATCTTTGAATGCTATCGCGTTCCACTCTTAAAGGCGAAGCTGAAGTGTCCTCCGATATGTTCTATCAAGCAGTTAACCGTTCGCATTCGTGGCACCCAAGGTAACGGTGATAACAGGTTGCCTTGTCTGCCACAGTCTGTCCATCAAAGCGCAGCCAGAATAACGTAGCGATGTGGCCTCCGCGTACGCTTTTCGGAACCCATTGCGCCAAGCATTCAGAAATGCATGCGTGACCTGCGTGTGGATAAATGTCATCGAAAGAGCGCGCAGCTCCGGTCGTAAGGATAGCTGAACTGAAGCTGTTCTGTGCGGCAGTGTCATTACGAGTAGTTTTATGATCGTGAGAGTTTGTGAACTATTCGAATAAACTATCTGTCAAACTTGGTTTTGGGTTTCGCTGTCGTTCTTGTTTTTTTTTTTTTTTTTGCTTGGCTGAATGTTTCTCTTTGTCCCATGTCGGAAGAAAGGAGTCGCATCTTGCATACATTTGTAAAAGTACAAGGGTGGAAGGGAGCGTGCTATATATGCATGCATATTCTGCCTATAAGCTATGGTTACGATTATGTAGTTATGGTTCTATTATGTGGACTGCGTTAGTTATACACTCTTAATCCCGTAACGTTGATCGAGGAATCATGATTAGGTGGAAGTTCTTGCAAGCTTGATTAAGCGTGAGGTTTTGTCGCGCATAGCAATCGCGGTGCCTATGGTCGTGAATTCTGCGGCGTGTAATAATCTCGAGAGTGAAATTTTCAGTAACTTTTTTTTTTACAAGCATGATCTACGCCTAGCGCAATGAAAAAAAAAATGCTCGCGCAGTTAGACTGAGGTGCAGGGTAAAGAATTGCCGGCGGTCAAAATTAATGTGCAATCTAGGCGCGCCTCATAATCACTTCGCAGTTCTGGCACGTAAAACCTCAAACATTTTTTTTTTTTTTTTCATTCGCGGGTTTTGGTTATTTCCAGCGCATCTCGCCTGCCAAGCGAGCACAGCTGCGATGTCCCTATCACAAAGCGCGACTTGATGTTTTACGCTGGTCCTGCTGTATAGGCGGATTATTCGCTCATTTTACCAGCAGAGCCTCGGTGGAAAGCCCCCTTTCCAAGCAGACACACGTACACGCACAGCTGCTCTGAAGTCGTAGCACAAGTATTTTAATGCGCTTTAAAGCTTGAAGGAAAGACAACTGCAGAGCGATGGTATATATATACTACATGCATGCGATACTGCGAGACCCAGTTTCTTCCGTTTCGTTGTAGCCAAACTTCGTTCAACAGAGGGTTGACGCACGGGCAACGGTATCCGCGAGAGGGCGTCCCTTCCGGCGCCCAATACATCTCCGCACGCGCGTCATCTGTGTCTTCGACCGAGAACACGCGGAATAATGCCAAGAGTGGGCGGGCTTCCGCGGACGCTGACCACGGGGTGTAGGCGAAGGAGAAGGAGGAAGAAGAGGGCGAGGGTGAGGCGCCATTTTTCACGGCATCCTTCCGCCCCTCGGTCGGCGTCGTTAATAACCATATTCGGTCGACAGCGCGACCGCGCCGACGACGACTACGGTGCGGCCTCGGCTCCACCAACGGCAGTGCACTTAGGCTAGCGCCTTATTGGCAGAACCGTGCAGTATGCATGCTGCAGCTCGCTGACGATATATATATATATATATATATATATATATATATATATATATATATATATATATATATATATATATATATATATAGCGTTCCGTTACAGAGCACGCGAGGTCGCCGGTTCGAGTCCCAGCCTCGGCGGCCGTCGCATTTCGGTGGGGGCTGAACGCAACAAACTATTATCTAGTTAGATTAAGATGCACGTTGAAGAACCCTGGGTAAACGTATTTAATTCTGCGCCCGTTGCTACAGCATCCCTGATTACACCGTTTGTTTCCTTGGGAGCTTAAAATTCCATACTGGAGTTGAGCAACGCGAACGTACTTAATACGGATGAATGGAAGACGGTCACGTCCTTCGTGTTAAGCGATTTCGCACTGGTTGCCCCATTATTGGAATGCCAACTCGCTCAGCGAGACCCATCATTCAAACGCCATACTTTCATTTTGATTCGAGCGAAAAACGCGACGAAGAAAAAAAAGAAAATGTGCAACAAGAATGCGGGTTGGCCTTACGTACTTTACGATAAGAGTTGCCAAGAAAGTCACCTGCAGCGAGATGAAAAATGACTTTATCAGGGAAATGTTTCTTCCTTGTTCTTTAATTGACCTGAGTAATTAAGTAGACCACCGTCATCAAAAGATGGCGCGGGCTTCTCCTTTTCGCGTGAGAAGCGTCGAAAGACATGTCACATGCCGCAGCCGCACGATCACAGAAAGTAAAAAAACACATCATAACATGACAAAGTGAAACGAATACTAAGTTCGCGAAATGTGGCAATTGGAAAAAGGAATACGCGCCTTACAATATCTTACACACACTATATATATAGATGCCTGATACGCAACATGCGACAAGAGAGAACAATCGGCACATATCGCTGCTTCAAATTGAAAATGCAATGAGACATGAAATGTAATTCCCAACGGACAAGGTCATTTGAATTGCGAGCAGCATTAGAGAACGCGGCGCACACATAAAACAAGGAAATGGACAATTGTACGACGCCTGCGCGCTGTATTGCTTCTGTCTTTCAAGCGTCGTGTTTCTTAAACGCAGTTTTATAACTGAATTCGAGGACTTCGAAGCGTTCCTTAACTTGGAACCTCGTTGCTACAGAAGCTCCAGAGCGCTTCTCGCGAGATACTCGTGTAAACATGCGCTTTACCGAAACTTACGCATCAAGAAGGCGTCAGAATTTGGGACATAAAACACATCGAATAAATGAAAAAAAAGGACTCGTATCAGAAACGTCAGTGCTAGGCTCGCCATGAACTCAACCGAGATTCTGGCACAGCTTCGCGAGATGGCAAGGTTTGTTTGCAAGTGTTTCTTCCTATACTGATTTACTGATGAACTTATAGGTGCATGTGGGATGAATGTGTTTCTCGAGACAACATGAACAGCACTGAAGATGGAAGCTACCAGCCAAAATGAACTTGAAACTCTGCAATTATGTGCGAGCTCTTCTCTAATCGCTGCATAATTTTTTGCGTATTTGAATTATTTTCGAGCGTTTCTTTCGTGAGTGAGTGAGTTAGAACTTTATTTAGGTCCTGAGGGGAAATCAATCCGGCGGTTCCACCCAGGTCGGGGCCGGTAGACAGAGTCCTTCGGCGACGGCCCGGGCCCTCTAGACAGCCTTGAGCTGAGCGATGAGCTCTGTGACAAGCAGCAGTAGCAGTTGTGAGCCAACATCTTGCGATTGTGTAAAGTTTAACCCAAAGCCATGAAAAAGTGTTACAAGCAACGATTGTTCGGAGAGGTCAGGCAATCTGCTAAACGATTTAGTTTTCTTGTTGTTTTTTTTCCAGGCCGTGGGACACGTATAAAAGCAATTCAATTGGCTGGTGGTCATGCGCACGTCTTTCATGATGGACAATTCGATAGGCCGCAAGCTCGATTGCGAATTTTTCTTGCATGCTCACAGCTCGCTAATTCGAACGCCTGATTAAAACTTACGACGACCCTATAGGTTTCGTCGCACTGCACCGTACTAGAGAGACTCGAGGTAGAACGTCGACACGCGACCGGAACAGCATGCGTGAGGACGGATAGGGAGTAAAGGATCGAGAACCCAAGGGGTATCGTCGAAACAACGCCAGCAAAATCCCGAACAAACTAGAAGGCTTATAGCCGGCCACTGGCTCGCTCGCGTTGCCTCCTTTGCGCCCGGCGTGTGTCACTAGAATTGTGCAGTGCTGCGGAGGCTATGTACCGACGCGCGGGAGAGAATGTAGCTCCATTTTTCGACAAAGTTTTTTTTTTTTCACTTCACAGTTTTGACTGCTCGAACTGCACGCAATTAGGAGCTCTTAAACGTTGCGCCGTGCGTTTTGTATCGTCGTCTGCTCGCCGCACCCGATCGCAGGCGACGTCTTGGCAGACGGATGTTTGTGCACACCGCGTACAGATACATATACATGATCGCTCGAGGTTGTGATTGAAAGACGCGAGACTTTAGCCTTCATATTGCTGCATGGTATTATTGAAGCGGTCTTCCTGGTCATCGCGGGCTCGTGCCTCACTCTTTCGTTTGAGGTTCTTTCTCTATCTCTATCTATTTTCTTTGCGAGAGCGCGTGTACTTCGGTCAGGCCGCAGTGCTCGCGAAGAATCCGCGGCTGGTCCCAATGTGGGGTGTTATGGGTCCGAACGGCGCGCGCCAGATCGAACGGACCGGTCATCCATCATTTCCAGCTTCGCACAGACGCGAGACCTCCCGATTGTTTGTTGGATTCGTTTCGATTGGCTCTTGCCGACTTATTTTGTCGGCCTGCCGAGCCGGTCCTCCTGCTCTCCCCATGGTCCCGAATGCGGCTGCGTCCAGCGACGATCATACGGGTCATCCGTTTATTTGTTACATTTCCTTGCCATTTATCTTTTCTTCATTTCTGCTGTTATTCTGCAGCTCCGTGTTATGCCAAGGATTTTTCTGGAGCCGCTTCCCCCGTACGCTGTTCCAAAGAGAATAAAGTCAGCAGCAAGAACATCGGCGATCCCTGAGACTCGTGAACTCAGCCATGGCGACAGAAGCAAGCTCTCATAGCGGAAAAATACCATCTCGCTCGTTTGCTTGCTCGTTAAAAACAAAATCAAGCTATTTTACGAACAAAAAATTTCCTCGCGACACACTCGACTCGTTTTCGTCGACTACAGTATTGCTTACTGTGCCCTTCTAAATACACGAATAGGCACCGCAACTCTCGGCATCTGCGTGGAGCACGACATCCCCGCGGAAATAGCCAAGCGTGAATGTCGCACGTTAGCTC